>NW_004524653.1:3979940-3996753 GCF_000260255.1 Octodon degus
GAGTCCAATCTAGTAGTGAGACACTGAACACCCTGTAGACCCTTCCCTGAAATACAAAAAAAAAAAGTTCATCTATTCTTGAACTATTTGACCTTAGAACAATTACTCTAGCCATTCTTGACAGAACAGGAAGATGTGCTATTGTCTTTGTGCTGTCTTAGTTTTGTGTTGACAGCAGCTGTAATTCCACCATGAGCCCATATTTCACAACTCCTCCTCACCCCGCGCAGCACACAGCCATCTAAAGGCACACAGCTGTCTATTAGCACACAGAGGGAAGACCTGGGAGCACCAGCAGGGCCCCTTTCACCCTCAGAACTTGCTTGGTGCAGCGCTTCAGTCCTGTGTGTTGTTTGCTATTAAAGGCTTCTATAGGTTTACAAACACCAGTTTCTACTAAAAACTACTCCACTCCTTGGACAAATGTCACTGGAGATGTTTGAGAGGGTTCTTTCCCCCATCAATGTTTTTTCAAAGGGCTCCTGGAATGGTTCCAACTCCTGGCAAAAAGGTAATTTTAAACTTTCAAAGAAACATATATCCTACACTACAACTGATTCAACCAGTCTATGTATTTAGATTGGTGCCAATAGGGTAGTACCTAACTTGAGAATAGAACCGTGTATTCTATAGCAAGCCAGAAAGCATAATTCATTATTTATAGCAAAGCCCATTTAGACTCTAGCATTTTGTAGTGTTTTATGGATTCCTCCTCCTCCTCTGATTCCATTCCAAATCAAATAAAATCACCCAAAACATCATTTCCACCAATTGCGGTCTTCTTTTTCCCATAGGTTGCTTTATGATTTTTTATTAAGCCAAAAACTTTTCACTATCATTTGAACCCAAGTATCATTTTATGTCTATGGATGAGTCCTTTGTTTATGGTAGCTTCAAAAGGAACAAGAGAAGTAGATTCTCTTCTCCCCTTCTCCCCGCCCCCCATCCCCCACCCCCACCACAAAGAACTCTGGCTTGCATTGTATTTTTTATACTTTTCAGCCACAGTCTTCCTCCATTCCTTAAAAGAAACCCATGTAGCTGGGCTTGGGGTAGGCCCGTAGTCCTAGCAATCTAGGCAAGTTCAAGTCCAGCTGGACAACTTAATGTCTTAGTGAAATCCAGTCTCAAATTTTTGAAAAGGGAGGCTAGGGAGATAGCTCGGCAATCTAAGTGCCTGCCTGGCAAGCGCAAGGACCCAGATTCAAGCCCCAGTGCCACACACCGTGCCCACCCTGGTGCACCAAAACTGGATGTGGTGGTGCATGCCTGTACTCCCAGTGCTGGGGAGGCTGAGACAGGAGGATCACTACAAGTCCAACCTGCATAGCAAGACCCTGCACCAAATACATACATACATACATACATACATACATACATACATACACGATTTTAAAAATTTAAAAGAAAACTACAAAAAAAAATTTAAAGGGATGGGAATGTAGATTAGCACAAAGGAAGGGAG
Source organism: Octodon degus (assembly GCF_000260255.1). Classification (NCBI taxonomy): domain Eukaryota; kingdom Metazoa; phylum Chordata; class Mammalia; order Rodentia; family Octodontidae; genus Octodon; species Octodon degus. The sequence continues at coordinate 3,981,406 of NW_004524653.1, forward strand.
GGAAAGAGGAGAGGAGAGGAGAGGGGAAGAGAGGAGAGTGAAAGGGAAGGGAAGGAAAAGGAAAGGGAGGGAGGGGAGGGTAGGGGAGGGTGGGAGGCACCCACATTCCTCACCTGACACCAGAAAATCCCAACTGCACTCAGGCAAGACCCACCTCTCCATTAGGCATTTGGAGTGCCTAAGGCCCCAGCCACCCAAGTGTCTATGAAAATGTTTAGTTTCTTTCAAAACCAGAAAAACTAATGAATATAGTCCAGCCTGGGTTATGTTTGTCTTTGTGCCAACGCAGTGACAAAATGCAATTTTTAATTTCTGTCTTATGGAGGAAGAGGGGCTAGACGGCGAAAATGCTCAGCAGCCATGAGAGTCATCGTAAAGCGTTTGGTGAGACTCTGAAGTCACCCAGAATCAGTCCACACGATAGAATTCAGGGCCAGGTGCGCAAACGCAATGCCACTTGGTTCTGTGGCTTTGAGCCCCTGTTCTTCAGGGGATTAATTGCAATAGGAAATATTTACTGAGGTATTCAGTCTCACACCTTGTGGAGAGTGCTTTGTGTTTAATATCTCCTGCAACCCTGAAGTGACGCAATAATGAAAGGGGAGTGCTGTGCATAGTGGACGCAGTTTCTAGCAGTAACTGTCCGGGCACAAGGCATCATGCAGGGCTGCAGAGGCCCCTGGCTCTGCACCACGCACCACAGCGCAGTCCTTGACCAGCATGTCTCCCCACTTAGTGCCTTAGTTTCTTCATTTGAAAAATGGGCCTAACCTGTAAAATACCCATCAAAAACGTATTGAGCAAAACTAGCTGAGAACCTGTGCTAACTTCCCATTGTGGTGCAGAACACCTAAGAAAATCAATTTAAAGGAGAAAATGTTTATTTGTGGCTGATAGTTTCAGAGATTGTAGTCCATGGTTGGTTGGTTGATTCTACTGCTTCAAGCCTAAGATGGCCCAGAACATAAGACACAAAAGGGTGTCATGGAATAAAGCTCTTTACCAAGTAACAGCCAGTAAGGAGGTAAAGAGGCAGAGAGGAAGGGGCCAGGACAAGACCACCCCTTCCAGGGCAAGCCCCCAATGAACTACCTCCCCCAGCAAGGGCCCAAAACCCAGTTTCCAACACTTCCTAATGACAACATCAAGCTATGAACCTATTGATGGGTAGGTATCATATAACCGCTGATATGCTTGGACCTCTTCTGATCATCCTCTGGATCCTGTTGCCATGGACACCAAGCCTTCCACACATGATGTTTGGGTACATTTCAAATCTACGCTCTCACAGGACCCACGACGCAGCTTCCCGCCACCCCAAACCTCTTGGATGCTCACCTTTCAGTGCTTCTGGAGAGTCAGTCACCCAGAGGCTTTGGTCTGGATCCATTTGTGCTGCTACAGTAGCATACCAGAGCGGGGTGATTTGTAAAGGACAGAAAGAGGTGAAGGTTTAGCTTCAATATTCCACATGCAGATACCTAGTTCTCTAGGCTCCATTTCTTTAAAGAAGCTCTCTTTCCTCCTCCAAAGTGTGTTATCAGCCCTGTTGCCAAGAATTAGATGGTGATCGTTGCAAGGGTTTTGTTCCTGCGCTTTCCGTTCTATCGCATTGGTCTATGTAATGGGTTGTAACTGTGGGAAATTACCGGGAGGAACCTTGTGGCCTCACTAACATGGCTTCCTGTTATCTACTCTGAAAACCAATGTGGCTCTTGTTACTTTTCTATTGGGCAGAGCTGGCAAAGACCTCTTGCTCTTGGAGCATCACTTCCTGGCTCAAGTGCAGATGCTTCAGCCTGCTAGTGTTGTACACAGCTGATGTGTTTCCACCCTAACTGTATCTTGTGAAAGCAGCTTGCTTAACAGGCCCCATGTGGGGCAAGTCACCTCCTAGTCATAAGCAGCTTGCAGCTGTGTCAACAAGGATGTAGATTTTGCTATAAGACTTTACTTAAATTTGTTTCACTACTGGTTGATGCCTCCCTGCGTGGAGTGTGGCTGGCCACTGCCGGAACAGCTAATAAAGGTTCACCAAATTCTAATTCATTCTGGCCTTGGTCTCTCCTCAATTCAAACCCGGTACAGTGTATATATCTGATTTTATGCCAGTGCCATGCTGTTTTGGTTACGATGACTTTGCAGTAGAATTTGAAATTAGGTATGGTAATGCCTCCAGTGTCACTTTTTCTGTTCATTATTGCTGTGACTATTCTGGGTGCTTTGTGCCTCTGTGTGAATTTTGACATGGTTTTTCTAGAGCACCATAGGTATCTTGATAGGGATCCCACTGAATTGTTTGGGATTATGACCAGTTACAATGTTTGTCCTGCCAATCCTCAAATAAGCAAAGTCATTCCATTTTCTAATGTCTTCTTTAACTTTGTTTTTGTGTTCTGTAATTTTCACTACAGGTATTCCTCATTTGACAATCTACCTGTTTCATGGCTGTTCAGACTTAGTATCAAACTACACACTTTCAACTTATGACCCCAAATTTGGTCCTATGAGGCAGGAATGTGAGTGGCAGTATAGCATGTAAGAGTAATAAAAATAAAAGTAAGCTCATTCAGTTGGCGTTCTCTTTGTTCTGAATATGGTAATGTACACACTATATTCAATTCCTCACTTAATGACCAATTCATTCATTTACCTAGTCCAGACCCTGACTAGCTCATTAAAACAAGGGCTGTCTGCATGGAAGTGTTTCACTCCCTTGAGTAAGCTCACTCCCAGGTGCTATTTTTCACAGCCTACTGTGAATGCTATTGTGTTTCCTGATTTCTTTCTCAGTGACTCACTTTTGGTGTACGGGAAAGCTATTGATTTTTGCATGCTGAATTTTGTGTCCTGTCACACTGTTGAACTCATTCAGTCAATCAAAAGTTCTTCTGGCAGAGTTTTGGGGGTTTTTAGGGTAAAGGGTCATAGCACCTTTAAGCAAGGGGAGTCTGTAGGTTGAGCTTAATCCCCATGGTTGTGGTGCGTGCTAAGGTGGCGGGGTCAGCCGCAGGACTGCATGCACATCCCACATCTCAGATGTTTTCATACCAGGAAGTGGGGTTTGGGAGGGTCTCAGCTGTCTGGGATGCCTTTGGTCCCCTGGTCCAGAGACAGTCAGGACTGTGAGTCCTGGTTTAGGGGTCACCACAGGATTAGCAAGACTTTGTGCCTAAGGGCATTGACTCAGAATGTTCCCGAGCAGGGCTGAGGTGGTCAGGCACACAGAGTCCACACCAGGACATCAAGCTGTGGGCACCCAGTTCTCTTCCATCCCCTCCGGGGCACTCCAATTCCAGAATGCTCTTCCCAACACCCACATGTGGCTGGACTGTGCAGGAGTCACCCATGTCCCAGCCACCGCTTTGGTTGCTGGCCTTTCCCTCCACCTGGCTGACTTTGCTTGCCACAGCTGGGTTTCAAGGCCCCGTCTCTCTGAGCCTGGGGTCCAGTCCCCCAACCCCAGCCACTGCGGCATTTCCCATTCCCTATTATCCTACCACCGAGACCTGGACCTGAGCTAACTCACACGGAGGATTCCCAAGAGAGAGGTGGCTGCCGCATCTTGCAGATAGGGGAAGTTGGGGAGCTTCAAGCTTCTGTTCTCCCACGTAGCCTCATCAAAAAGTTTAAATCCACAGAGAAAGGTTGGGAATTACCTCTCCTGTGCCAGGTCACTTGGCAGAATTTGGGTCACCCTCTGTGCAGGTTGTTCATCTGTCCAGTACCAAGGTTTGCATTTTTAAAGAGTATACTGAGACGCTTTTCTTCAGTCACCGAGGGGTGACTCCCCACTTACCTGAGCTGCCCAGCATTCGACACTGAAGAGTGACGCAGGTCATGTCACTTACTCTAAGTATCTGTTTCACCTGGTCACTATCGTACTGAGTTGTGTTCCAGGTTTCTTTCTCTAGGTTTCGCCCCGTGACACCAGACATCGTTCCCCACTGCCTCCTGCCTTCAGCCCCGACCTTGGCCCTGAGAAGCCCACACTTGTGCTGCTTGTCTTGGGCTGGTTCTTTAACCCCTCCACTGTACTTTCCTAAGTCCTCCCCTCTCTCTGAGGAGACCCCCAGGATTGCACACTCCCAGGCTCTGGCCCAAACTTAGCAGAGCAGGATCTGCTTGCAGCAAAATCTCCAGTTGGTTTTCATGGACCTCAAGTTTTTTCCTTTTCTTTTCTTTTTTGCAGAACTGGGGATTGAACTCAGGCCCTTGCACTTGCCAGGGAAGTGCTTATTCTACTGAGCCATCTCCCCAGTCCCTCAAGTTTTGCTTAAGGTTCTCAAATATACCTCCCCAGGCCCACATTCTTCAAATTTCACTTTAGCAACCCAGTTGTCTAGTGTGCATGTCCACGTAGCTGCCGCATGGGGAGCTCCAGGTGTCCAATGCCAAACGCCCCAGACACTTCTCTCCCACTCTGCTACCTTTCTTAAGAGAAGACACACAGCACACATGGATGGGTAGGAGGTAGGAGAGAGACACAGACTGGGCATCAGCCTGCCTTGTCCAGCAGCCCAGCAGCTGAAGACCACCATCGGGAAATACGCTTTCAGGGTTTCCAAGCTGTGAACCTGGAAGCGCTCTGGATTTTATTGTGGCAACAAATTCAAATTTCTTTTTAAGCCGTGACAGCTGAAACTGAACAAACAAAAACAAGCAAGCTAACAAGAAAACTCCTATGCAATCCTATTTTGGGCCTGTGCTCAAAACCAAGTTATCATCAGCTTTCTCCTCTCTCTTCACCTTCATCTCAAGTCCTATCAGGACCTACTGTCACCACCTCTAAGACCTCATCTTAATCGTCTTTTGCAAGTGACTACATGCACCCAGGAAGTTACAGAAACACCTGGTATCCCTGCCTCTGTCTCCTCGTAGTAAAATCTACCTAGCAATGGCCACACCATTTTAAAGCACTGTTCCAACCATGGATATCACCCGCCCCATTCCCTTTAGACTTGCCTGGCCTCTTGCTATTAAAACCCTCACCAAATAGGTTTCTGGGGCCAGCGAGATAGCTCAGCAGACTTAAGCGCCTGCTTTGGCAAGCACAAGGACCAGGGTTTGATTCCCCGGTCCCTCACACTGGCCCAGCCCCTGAGGGCGCACTGAGCCAGCACTGAGAGTGGATGTGGTGGTGCACACCTGTAATCCCAGCACTGGGGAGGCTAAAAGCAGGACAATCACCACCAGTATGATCTGCATAGTGAGACCCTGTAACAAATACATAAAAATTTTAAAAAATAGGTTTCTGAGAGATCTCAAAGTGTAGACAAAGGTGGCAGTGACTGTGGAGATTGAAAAAAAACGGGCAGGTTTGAGGGATGTTTAGGAATTCAGTTAGCAACGCAGCGCAGCAGAGTCCAGTACCGAGCAAATTATCTCCTATTTTCCATCAAAGGCCTGGTCTTGCAGCCTCACACTGCACATCTGAGTTTGCAAACTGGCAGCCCAGGGGTCAGGTTTGTTGAATATACAATGCTTTAAAACAACAAAAAAATTGCACTGTCTAAAAATAGTAATTACATGCCAAACTTAGAATTCCTGCCTTAAAAAACAGCAGCAATGAAACTACATCAAAACGTTCAGGTGAAAAAAAAAAAAAAAAACAACGTTCAGGTGGTGACCACCGGCCGGCCCTCCGCAGTCCTCAGCGGCAACGCCTGCACTTTGTCGTCTGCAGGTTCACCACAGACAACAGGCTACAGACATCTTAGAAGCCAATTTTAAAAAAGGGATTTAGCCCGTTATTTAATTCCACTTCCCTGTAGTATATAAATCAGATAAATCTTCACAAAACTTCAATTCCTCATCACCGTCCCCTGCCAGCTCTTGAACAGGACACCCTAGATCCACCCACTCGGCGCCCTCCGGAAAATGGATGTTACAGTCGCCTCTGGTTTGGCCAACCACGGGGCCCAGGTGGATTCTGGAGGAAGACGGAGTGCAGTGGACTCTCGGCGCTGGCTCTACCAGGCAGAACGGCACAGGCGCTGAGCTGCTGCCAATGAAAGCAGCCTCTCCCTGGGCCCCGGACTGCAGGGGGACAGGTGCTCCCTTCACCTGACCTTTTAGAGCACAAAAGGTTCCGCGGGATCACCTTCCACCCTGCAATTCAGGCAAATAAGAAATTGTTCTAATTTAGTATGTGCCTGTTTTCTGCGGCAATCTGACAGATATATGTCCCCTGCAGCTGAGTGCCACCCAAGCACGCTCAGACATATCCGTCAGTCACTTCTTAAAAGTGCCACTACTGGAGAGGTATTTGTGCCATGTAAACTTGATTTTACATTAAGAATGTGAGGGCCTGGGATACAGCTCCGCGGCACAGCACCTATGTGGCAAGTATGACGTGAGCACCATTCCCTATACCAACAAAAGAAGTTTTGCAATTTTTATAAGCCTGAATTACTGTTTATAAACACTTAACCAAGATACATGTGCAGCAGTTATAGCTTGGGAGGTGAAAAGGTATTTCTTCTAAAACCATGTGCACTGATCCTAAAAATACCCATTTTGTATCATGATCCTTCTCCGGTAGCCTGGCCTGTCAGCGCCATCTGGTGGGGAGACGATGTATCTACACTCGCCAAATCCTAATCCTGCATCTTCTGCAGGGTAATGGGAACACAAGGATATTCTCCAAAACACGAGTCTTAGCCTGGCAAGGCAGTGTACAAGGGTGAATCCAGCTCCCTGGGAGACTGTGAGCAGGGCTGTAGGGCTAAGCCCAGCCTAGGCAGCCTAGAACTTAGCAAGACCCTGTCCCAAAATGAAAAATGACAAAGTGCTCCAATTAGACAGGGGCCAGGGATTCAGCTCAGGGGCACAAGCACCTGCCTGGCAAGCACAAGGTCCTGAGTTTGATTCCGGGCACCTAAAAATAAATAGAACCAGGGAAATAGCTCAATAGAAAAAGCACCTGCCTGGCAAGAGGTCCTGAGTTCAATCCCAGTACTGGAAAAACAAAAACAAAAATAAAAATAGGTAAATAAATAAAATAAAGTCTAAGGGCCAGCGAGATAGCTCAGCAGACTAAGTGCCTGCTTTGGGTTCAATCCCAGGTCCCGCATGCTGCACTAGCCCCGCCCCAGAGCACAATGAGCCAGCCACCTAGTCCAGGAGTGGTGGGGCACGCCTGTAACCCCAGTGCTCAGGAGGCTGAGAACAGGAGGATCACTACGAATCCAAACTACAGAGTGAAACTTTGTACCAAATACATAAATGAATAATAATAGAAAAATCTAAAATTTATCATAGAGATATGCCTCTTGGTTTCTAAAATGTTCTTCTATTCTATGTTTGTATGACAGCCAGCAACTCTTCCCAAGACTCTGCAGCGCCCACTCTCTTCCCCACACCTGAGACACTGGCATACAAAGATCCGCTGAATGCTCGACCACGTAAATTACATATCTAAATATATACACACTTTTTAGTAAAGGACAGTGTTAGTGTGAAGCGCGTGTACAGCAGCAGCTGCACGACTATACATTCTAGAGGCTTCCACCGGCCTTAGACGGCAGCCAGAATCAGACATGCCAACAACAGGACACAAAGGCTAAGTTTTCTACAAATGGACATTGCAACATGTATTCCAAAAATACTGAAACATGGAACACTGCTTAACTGATTTTAATAACATGACATCAAGCCCCTAAAATTGACATAATCATTATGCAAAATACATAGCTGAATACTGACTTCTTTTAAAAATATAAAATAAGCAAAGACATGTGAAAATAGGCAAGTTTCCATTAAATAAATGAAAATTTTAAAAAAAGAAACTTTTCTTTTTCATGTCATTTGAAGGGAAATTATCATTTTAAACAATATTCAAGTTTATTAAACAAATTAAAAAATGAGTTATAAAATGTTTAACTTTCATCAGCTTCAAGGTTTATGTTGCTGCCAAATTTCGCATATAACTGAACTTTCAAATCTGCTAACACCCGCTGAATGGATTCGACTCTGGACTCTAAGGCGTCGATTTCTTCTTGCAAATTTTTCTGGGGAAAAAAAAAAGTTTAAGTTAGTTCTACTCAACTGGATGACTTCTGAACAACTGTGTTTGAACTAATATGGGGAAAGAATTTTCTCAACTCAGGCAACTAAATAGCAAGGATCATTAGCTCTAAGACAAACAATGAACATTTTTAATTCAGATCCATATTTATTTATCATAGAAAAATTCACAGTGTTTTTTCCATTTGTGCTGATCTAACAACCATTATCACACTCTAAGAAGGAAGGAGCCACACACACGGGCTTCTCTAAACAGCTCATCATGGCTGGGCGAGCTTCAACACAGCCTCTCCTAACTTCCCACAGAAATAACTATGCAGCCTGGCAAGCACAGGGCCTGAGTTCAATCCCTAGTACAAAAATAAATGAAAATTCAGAAGAAATGATAAAAATTCAACTCCACCAAGCATTAGTAGTAACAACTTACAGTGAAAATCTGGCAGAAATTTTCACTAACGCTAAGGCCACTGATCGTTGGAAAAAGTCCTTCCTTCCTAAGACACAGCTTCGCCCACAGGACAAGTTGCCTAGGTACAAAGAATCTTCCAAAACATAACAAAGAAATGAAAATCATACAAATCCTACCCACTAAGATTAGGAGCAAAAGAATACTCAGCATCGGCAATGTTTCTCTTAAAAACCTGGCCAACAGTCAGGCGTGGTGGGACAGGCCTCTAATCCCAGCGTGAGGGAGGCCGAGGCACGAGGATCGCCTTTAGATTACAGCCACCCTTGACTATATGGTAAAACCCTGTATTTAAAAAAAAATAATCTGGCCGACATACATGGCCCCAGCCCAGCGTGCAGGCAGTCATCCAGGGCAGGGGTGCCACAACAGCAGCACCACAGCAGGCTGCGCGTCATCGCTGGACCTCCAGAAGGCTCGCCAGCGCTAATGGAGCAACTTGTCAGAAATACAGATTCTAACCAGGCATGGTGGCGCGTGCCTGTAATTCTAGCACTCGGGAGTTTGACACAGGAGGATCTCTTCAAGTTCGAGATCAACCAGGGGGCTATCAAAGTGAGCATAAGGTCAGCCCAAACTGCCCAGCAAGGCCCTGTCTCCAAAAAAAGAGAAAAAAAAAAAAAAAATTACAGATTCTGGGACACCCCCGAGACCTCTTGAATGAGAACTTCTCTGGGTTGGATCCAAAAACCTGAGTTTGTGGAAAGCCCTGAGGGTGACAGTGATGGTTCCTACCTAAATGTCCCCCACCAAAGCCTCCTGCGCTCACAGGCAGAGCTGTGGGGGGAAGCCGGGTCACAGGTATGTGACCCTGGGATTAAGAGCCTGTGGTCATTAAATTTCTCAGCATGGTTCCGGGTGTGGACAACAGAAGCCCCACCCTGGCTCTGGGCAGCACCAATCCATAGGGCTGTAGCCTGGATGGAGTCCAAAGGGAGCACGCAGGCAGGCGGGCGGGCGGGCGGGCTGCTGCTGCTGCTGCTGCTGCTGCGCCTGCTGCTGCTGCGCCTGCTGCTGCTGCTGCTGCTGCTGCTGCTGCGCCTGCTGCTGCTGCGCCTGCTGCCTCCTGCCCGCCCTGCCAGGGACTGTTTCATCTCGACCAAGCCTAACCAACCACCGCCTCGAACCCAGGCTATTATGGACTGAAGCCTCCACAAACTATGAGCTGAAGTAAACCTTTCTTCCCTTACTGTACAGATGTTGGGTCTCTCATCTCAGCAATGAGAAAAGTAATGCCAACAGGATCCTAACTCTGATGTGTACTACAAATGTGAGAACCGCTGTTACAAGACAGAAAAACAAATAAATAAAAAATATAAAACAGAAAGCTGCTAGAAAGTAGGTAAGACTTTTACACCCAGATTACCCAATGTACAAACTCCCCGATTCACAAACATCCGAGCAGCAGTTTCACAGGCCTGAACAGACCACGCGCCGTGTACACAGGCCGCAGACACGTGAGGGTTGCAGGCCTCTGCACAGCTGTGCCCACCGTGCATGCAGTGTGTGACCAGTGCACAGGGCAGGCTGTGCCAGAGCCCCGGAGGGCAGGAAGCAAGAGGAAAAGCAATGGGTGGCATCAAGGAAGCGTAACACGACGTACACTGTGTTCTTGGGTCCAAGTCGTGAGAGATTCACTTGTCGCACTTACAATGAGTGCGACTTAGAATGTTCTCCTGGAAGGAACTTGATTGTGAGTGGTGGACACGCTGCACGAGAAGCTAAGAAAGTAGTCTAAAACCACAAGCCTCCTCTCATCCCTCAGCCCTCGAAGTGCCCAAAGCTCTAGGAAGGAGCGCGCAAACGGCAGCCTCAAGTTCCCAGCTACAAGGTCTCACGGGAACACAGGCATGCAAACTCACGCACACATGGCCCTGGCATAGTACTGTGGCAGAACTACGTGGCCCCCAAAGGCCCGCTTCTCTGCACTCCAGCCCTTCACCCAGCTTGCTGTCCCCTAAGTCGGCACACAGCACAATTTACCCAAACTCAACGGACGGGGCAGCCCAGGATCCAGCACAGCCTCAGACGTCCCCCAGCGGCTCCAGCAAGTGAGGCTCTGGGTCCTGTCCCTGCACCGCGGTCCCCTTACAAGCCCTTATACACGCTGCTTGTTCTGAGTGGAACCCAGGCTCCCTTTCTGACTGGCACCCACGAACTCTGTGGCTGTTCTGCTGTCACTCCCCCAGTGGCCCTCTCCAGCCCTGCTGTCCTCACCAGGACAGTCGCCCTGGCTTTCCTGAAGGCCCCTCCTTCCTGACACCACCTCCTACTCCTGCACAGTTTCTCTCCTTTAATTTTCTCTTTGCATCGAGGCTACATGCTCCATGGACACCGGAAGCAGGCATTCTGTTGTCCCTACAGCCCTTGTACAAGGCACAACCTGACCCCGGCAAGCACTCAACAGACACTTCTGGAATGAAGGAACAAATGAATGACCAAACTAAGGCCAGTGCTTACACAGATACCGTTATGGTTGTGGCCAGATGTCCCCCAAGTTCTCGTGTCATCACAGGGCATTGTAGGAGGTGGCTGAATCTAGATGTGTGATCGATTCACAGTGCAGTGCTGGGATTAAGGGCAGGTGGCTGCTGGACCACTCACCGGATGGACTGCACTGCGCTAATCCCGGCAGGCTGAATATGATAAAGGGACTAAAAGAGATTTGTCTCAGTCTCTTGTTGCGTGTGCCGTTTTCCGCCGCCATGAGCTGTTGCCCACTGCCATGCCACCCTGCCTTGGGGCCAGCTGATTATGCAAGGAAACCTCCACGAACCGTGAGCCAACCTGACCGCTCACCCGCTAACTTGGGAGTCAGTGTTTCTGTGGTGGGCAGGCTTTCACGATAAACACGGAAGCCATAACCTGCACTGGAACACTTCTAACAGGAACAGAGCATTTTGATATGAATAAAAAATTAAATCACAAAATCTGACTAAGAAAGAAATGACCTAAACACAATAGACACGAAGGCTTCTGCACGGGAAGATCTTGCAGTAGCGGGGTTATTCTTCCCAAGGCTTATTAGAGGGGGCGGCATGCACAGAGCGCCTCAGGACATGTTCAGTGCCTGTGAACTCACACTCAGTGTGGCGGGCAAGCGAACGAGAGTGATTTCCCGTCCCGCCTCGTCACTTGTCTCAAACACTATCTACGAATGAAATTGCCTAGCCCAGTACACTTCAATGATTACTTCATCAAAGCAACTTGCTCAAGTGAACACAGACTTTAAGAAAGCTCACTGTGATATTACTATAGTAAAACATTGCAAACACTTTAATGTGAATAAGCCATAGACAAATGAATGCCCATCAACATGGTATTAAGGATATTAAACAAATCATAGAAAAACGATGCTGTTAAAGCCTATTGGTGGGGGCAGGGACATGGCTCCATAGAATAAGCACTTCCCTGGCAAGCGCAAGGGCCTGAGTTCAATCCCCGGTTCCGCAAAAAAAAAAAGCCTATTGGCTCAGTTACTTTTCTCTCACTGCTGGGACAAAAAACCTGCCACCAAAAATTAAGAAGTTTATTGAAATAAAGGTTTATTTAGCTCACAGTCCGTGGAGGTTTCGGTCCATACTCAGCTGGCTCCAAGGCAGGGTGGCACATGGCAGAGTCCGGAAGAGCCAAAAGGGAGGGGCAGCGGCAGAGGGCAGGGCTCTCCCCCCTTACGCTGGGTTCAGGCTGCCACCCCCGGCAAGTGTAGCACTCACAGCCATAACCCCAGCTCTGGATCACCCCACGACTGCGCGCGGCTTTGGGGGACAAGCAGACCCAAGGTGAAACACCCATGTACCTGACCCCGAAGACTCTCCAGGGTATCAGCTAAACATGAAATGGCAGACCTCCTCCCGCCAGAATGTTAACTGCCCAAAGTGGAAAGCAAAACTTCCTGGAGAAACGGAGAGAGGGCTGACAGAAACATAAGAAAATACACACTACAAATGGTTAGCTCTGGGCAGTGGGATCAGGGAGAAATTTTCTTTTTTATTTTATAATATGCCGTATTTTCTAAACACCTTGAGTGCAGTTCCACAGTCAGGAGACCACTTGGTGCCTGCCTCCCTGGATCTAAGTCCCGCAGCCTCTGCAGGCCGCTACTCCCCATCCTAGGTTGATGCAGTAACAGATCGCGGTTCGGACTGAATACCTTCATGCGGGAAAAGCACCAGGGCCCACGGGGTCCGCGCAGCGGGCCAGCGGCAATGGCTCGCGGCCGCCACTGCTCCACCCACGAGGACAAGCGCGCGTCACCACGCGAACCCACATTTAACACTTAACCCGCCTCCTGCGTACCTTTGCTTCTTCTAGCATTTCCTGTGTTTCTTCTTGAGAATGGCTAATGAACACGTCACCGATCTGATACGGGATCATTACGCAGTCGTCGTCTGCGAGCATGATGTCATCACACGCATCTTCTAAATTCTGGAGCTGCTTCTGCGAACACAAAGCAAGCACTGGAAGCATTCAGAATTCCCTGCCGGAAGAGCCGACTTTCATTTTCGGAAACCCACTCCCCGAGAGCCTTTCGCACCAAGGTCTCGCTCAGGTGGCGCTTCCCAGGGACCGCCTTCGCCAGCACACTGTCCTGCAGGCTTCTTGGCCTGCTAAGGCCCCGGGCGCTGCGGCTGCTGTGCTCCAGCTTCCCACCCTGTGCCTTTCTACTGCCCACCACAACCACCACCACACACAGTCAGGAAACAACCTATTTCCTCAGTTGTCCTGCCGAGGTGTAAATGAACAGCAACTCTAACTCCACCAATCACATGTGCTTCAGCTGGCCTTCAACGCGGGAGCACTGAGGTGCCTGGGCCTCGGAGGTCCAGGCCTGCGGCGGCTCAGAAGCAGGGGCAGCTCCGCGGAGGCGGCAGCCAGCGTGGACCCGCGGGGACCTCGCAGCTGGGCTTCCCTGCCTCCTCCGGGAGCCCAGCCTGGACACAGGCCCCGCATCGATTCTGTTCTACGTCTCTTGTAAAGGGGCTTTCAACATAACCAGCATGGTAGGCATCGTCAGCAACAGGGCCCAGGGGAGGACAGCTGCTTGTTAGCGGGGTCCAGGGTTACAGAGGTGTAGCACGAAAGCGCTTCTTGTTCTGAAGTAGGACAAACATGCCCAGTACCTTTTTTAGCTCTATTTCTTCCTTTAGCTCTGTGATTCTACTCGTGTTCCGTGCAAATTTGTTTATCTTTTGTTGATCTTCAAAAGTGACATTCACATCTTCTGCAGCCTAAAAAAGATTTTCATATTTGTAAATGTTTAGTGCGGAAGCTGCCCGTTGGCTATTACTAAGATATTATTACTATTATCTTAAGAATATTATCTTATTATTCACATAACCCAGATCACTTGCCCCACAGCCAGGCGTCCCAGGCTCCTCTGCAGAGTAACGCAGCAAACCCTTCAGTCATCCCTGCTGCACGAGCTTCATCTCTGCTCACAGATCGACAATCCTTTCCTACAGCCTAAAGGATAATTCTTATACTACTAAAAAATTCAAATATAGATACATCCTAAAAAGATGGAAGTTGGCTGACCTTGGGCTAAGAGCACCATTTTCCAAGTCAGAACACTGTTTCAAGATAACCCTGGGGGCCGGGGAGATGGCTCAGTGGAATAAGCGCTTCCCTGGCAAGCGAAGGGCCTGAGTTCAATCCCCGGTTCCGCAAAAAAAAAAATAAAAAAAGATAACCAGGAAGCAAAAAGTTAGTGGCCAATTAACGTTTGCAAACGCTTCACACTAGGTTATCTTCTTCTAGAGACTTAAAGTTTGTGTGAGTCGGCTGTAGTGACCGGAAGTCTGAGTCCCTGTTGCCTCCAGCCCGGCTGAGAAGCTCGCGAGAGGAGCACTGGGCACGCCAGTGCTTACACTCAGGCGCAGTAAAATCACTCTGCAGCGCCCGTGTTAGACGTCGCCAGGTACACAGGACTCACAAGATGAGGAAAATCGCACTTAGCGTCAAATAACCAACGCTTAATAGTTGAGTCTGCAATCTAGATGTGGAATGCCTGCCCGGCCAAGTACCCGTGCAGGCCTAACAATGACAGACGAGGGGGCGGCGCTGCCAGCTCTGCGGGTGCTCCTAGCCGCAGACGGAGTCCCCCAGCACTCCTCCAGATGGAACGATGGGGCGCGGGGCGTACACAATGTGCCCAAAGCCACAAAGATGTTCTATGTATGAAAAAAGAAATTAAATCCCAGGTTCTCCTCAGGTTTCCCCTTATTTATAAAACAGGAACAAAGGGCTTAATAATCAGCTTAAGCTCCAGTCACAGATCGACAATCCTTGCCATAAGTCCTAAAAATTTAGAAGTTGGCTAACTTTTGGCTAAGAACACTTTTCTACACCGCTGTGTATAAAACCAGTCCTTACTGAAGGTTCATCATATACATAAACATTCACATACAATTCATCATATAATAAATGCAGTTTTCCTAAGGATGAGTGGCTCTTCCGCTAGGTGCACGGCAGCCGTCCCCCACCCTCCGGCCTGGATGCCTGTGACTGATAGGTAACTTCACAGCACACCCCCATCTCCCCAGAGGTTGAAAGGCGAGCAGAGCCCAGGGGTCCCAAGGTCGCGGCAGACCCCAGAAGCCAGCCCTCCTCCGTGTCAGACTCTCGGCCCATCCCCAGACCACAGGGTGCCCTCCAGTCCTGCACACCATGAGTGGGACCCGTGGCTGCTCAGCCTTCTAGTTTTTAGGAATATGGAACTGGGGAGCACAGACCTCCACTGAAGAAACCTCAAGAGCACCTTCATGCGGGCGTCTGGGCACGCATGCCACCTCCCCTAGGTGAGAACTGCCGACTCCTTCAGCACACGGAGAACAAAGCATTCTACAGAATCC
>NW_004524653.1:3997668-3998919 GCF_000260255.1 Octodon degus
GTGGAACAAGGGATTGAACTCAGGCCACTGCGCTTGTCAGGCAAGCACTTATTCCACTGAGCCATCTTCCCGGACCATCTGTTTACATCATCAATTTGCACCAGCAGTCTCCCTGGAAGACAACATCTTCTAGGGCAGTGAAGTGGAACTTTTCACAGTGCTCAGTGATACAAACAACTTCAGCCATCCCTTCTCTAGGGGATTAAAAGTCTCCCCTGACAACAGAGGCCCCAAGTTTACAAAACACTACAGACAATACTAGATGCCTAAAAGATCTCAGGGCAGGAGGAAAATAAAATTGGAGGGCAGATAATCTTGCTAGATAATCTCTATACTAGATAATTTCACTAGCTTTCACATTTGCCTGCATCGCGGGGACCCCATGACTTACTCTGTACTAGAATGGAATTTGTGGGTGCTCAGACCCTGAGGGTGAGCACCTCACCTACTGGCGCCTCCCCAGCTTTACCGCTGGGCCAACTTCCATTGCCCGTCACCCTACAGCAGGCAGAGACTATTCGGGCTCTAAAGAACAGCAAAGGGAACATCTTCTAATAGGATTTTGGAAGTTGGATAAAAGCAAATACGCAAAAAACAGGAAGCAATCCCTCCCACCAGGAAGTCCTATAAGAGATCCCCATATTCTAAAAAATAAAAATTTTTTAAAAACCAATTCGGGGGGCGCGGGCCGGGGAGATAGCTCAGCGATTCGAATAAGCGCTTCCCTGGCAAGCGCATGGGCCTGAGTTCAATCCCTGGTTCCACCAAAAAAAAAAAAAAAAAACCAACTCTGGAAGCACAGAAGCTGTTTCAAGTCCTAGCAAAACCTCCATCCCTCGTTTCCTTACCCGCTAAATAAGGACAAAACAGTATACCCAAAGAGGTGATCAAACTAATACGTGCAACGTGCTACACGGGAACTCCACCCGTGCTCGGTAAGCATTCAGTAACTATCTGCCCCCCATTCCCACCCGTTTTATTCCTCCCCTAAGATAGCTTAAGCATCTGGGAAGTCTTTCTGGTCATAAACCTCCCAAGGAAGTTTAGTTTGTTTTAGTGGCTGGAGAAGCGTAATGAACTATCACTCTGCAGCCCACAAGCACGTGCGGTGAGCAGGTGTCACCTGGAAACGTACACCAAGAAGGCGCGCCCCGAGGTCGGTCCCCCGCTCGGCCGCCCGCCGCGGCGCCCCCGGGTCCAGGCTTCTGCACCCCGAGCGGGGCCGCGTCCCGCCGAGTCTCGGGGGACCCC
>NW_004524653.1:3999342-4009593 GCF_000260255.1 Octodon degus
CTGTCCCCCGGAGCAACGCTGTCTCTACATCGCTCTCTATTGGGTTTCTGGTCAGCGATTCTGAACAGGTGGAGCGCAGGAAGCAAACGTAACCTGGAAGGACTTGGTACATGCCAATTAAAGGGACAGGCCACTCCCAGTGGGCCGACATTAATGGGGGGGGTGGCGAGCGGCTGCAAGCTCCAGCCGCAGGCGGGAGGGGGCGCGCCGCAAGACGGGAGGCGGTTTTCATCCACCCAAAAAACTCAGGTTTAAGGTAAATAAGGTAGTAAGGTAATTAAGGTGATGTAAAGAGCCGCTCCGATGTATTCGTTACACAATTGCTATGTGCTCAGCACAGTTGCTAATGGTTCCTAGTTGCTTTCTCAGTTCAGCTCTGCTGCCCCTGAAATTCCTCTGCCCAAAATACAAACTTGTAACACTCCTAAAGAGCTGCTCCAGGCCCCCCTGGTGGCTGCCCGCTGCTGTGGCTACTGATGCTGCTTGCTTCTTTGCTTGCTTGCTTGCTTGCTTGCTTTGGATAGGGACGGCTAATTTGCTCCAGTCTGGGCCAGAACTTGTGATTCTCCTGCCTCAGCGTCCCAGAGAGCGGGGATTGCAGGCATGCACCAGCTCGTACAGTGTACTGATCTCCTTTAGACTGCTTCTCACTCCAGACAGACGCTGGAAAGCGCCCCGGGGGCCCTCTCAGTGTGCAGCTGGGGCAAAGACTCCCTGCTTAGTGATGGAGCGACCCCAGGGCCAGCAGGGGAGCAGCAGGTCGGGCAAGGCAGGAGAGCCAGCAGCTGGACTCTGCTTGGTGCCCGTGCCCATCGCTGGGCCTCCTGTTCTCTAGGAGGCCACTTTTACCGGGAGGGGGAAGACTTGGTCCAGACCTCCCATTCAAAAGCCGGCCCCCTGAACAGAGACCTGCCTGCCACCCCTTTCTGGGCCCAGGGTGGGTGCCATAGCCTCTCTGGGCTCCTGTCCACGGGGAGGTCCCAGGCGAGCTGCAAGGCGTGAGGGTCCACATACCTGCAACTAGCTAAGGTCTTTGAGCAGCTGGCCGCGGTGAGGGGCCTGGCTATAGATGGAGATCGAAAAAAGGCAGGGAAGCAAAGGCAGGTGAACCTAAAGGACCCGATACAGCGTAGATACATAGGCCCATTAAATAGACTTGGAAATTAAAATTACAGCACACTAAAGGGAGATTGAAGTCATAAAAAAAAATTTTTAGACATTTAAAATTAAAGTAACCCAAGCGCTGATATGCATGCCCCTCAGATGTGTTGGGAATCCTGCATATCCAGGTCCTGCCCATCACAGTGCATCCTCCATGTCCACGTCCCTCCTAAACTAGTCTGTGTGCCAAGAAATTGCACCTGGCTACATACAAGAGCAGAAGGGCTGGCAGTGGCTTATGCAAGCATAAATGTGATGCGGGGTGGGGTCGCTAGGGGAAATCAGTAGTCCAGAACTCGTGGCCGTGGGTCAGATGCTCCGTGGGCCTTCCACCCTCTCCATCACTGTATGGCTGGTCTCCAAGGAGCAAGGATGCAGAGAAAGGCGGACGGAGCGTGCCCTAGAATGCTCCCAAGCCCTCACCACCATGTCCATCTTATGCCCTCCATTGCTGGCCAAAGCATGGGACTGAGAAGCTCTTTAAGTTACAATCCGTTGCTGCTGGAGATGCAACTGCCCAAGGCACAGCTGGGCCTCTGACACCAAAATGAGGAAGCCGAAAGCATCGGCGGGGTCACCCTCCTCAGGCATCGCATCCAGCGCCAGGGTGCATCAGCTGAGCTGTGTGCACACAGGTGGCGCCCTTCAGCCTGGACGGAGTCCTGGCAGCTGAGTGGCAGCCTGCACTGAGCTGGCTCCTGTAGGGAGCCACTTCCTCCTCTGCTTCCCACTGCGACTCTCCTCGGAATCTTTGGAGCAGTCTCACCCAGCAGTGAAAACTGTTCTCAAGCACCTACGGCCAGGGAACTTGTAGGCCTGCCTTCTGCTCACTGTGGCTCCCAGTTTTTTCTCCAGCTGGAGCCAGACCTTACCTGGTGGATCCATGCGGGGACAAGCCTGGGGTACAGAGAGAAGCTTCTGGAGATTGCAGGTCAGGGCAGAAAATCTCCAGGCATCACCTGAAAACATTTGATCTGGGATGAATAACCCACCCCCCTTCCACCAGGCCGAAACCTGGCCACCGACTGACCGGATATGCGCTCTTCTGCCTTGCAAGTATTTTTCTTTAATTCAACCAATATTCAAAAATTGAATGATTTCACTCAATAGTACCAGATTTTTAGTTTTGCTTGCGCTTATAAAACCAGAGGCCCAATGAAAGGATGGCTGCATTCCCGCGTGGCAGCCCTGAGCTCACCAGCTGAGGCCCACTTAACTGGCATGGCCCCTTCAGGGCCCGCAGAGTCCTGCTCACAGCACGTGGAGCACCTGTTTCGTGCCTGAGCTTACCTGTTGGGTCCCCGTGTGTGTGGACTTGCAAGTCCCAGCATGGATTGGAGGGAAAAGAACTGTGTGACTGCACTCATGCCATGCCGGGGACAAATGCAAGGAGAAGGACCACTCAAGGTGCCTGGCCTCACGGACTCAGCAAGTGGGTCTCCCTCAAATTTCGGCACCTGGAGCTGCAACCCCGGGCCAGTCCTGGAAGGAAGAACTCTAGTGCAACTGCGGTACGGGGACCCTGAAGTTAAGGCACACTGACAGAGCACGGGCAGAGGCCAGGCACTGGGGCCACGACACAGAGGGGATCAGGCATCAGACTCAATTTCCCGTCCTCTCGAACCCCAGATCCCACTGATAGGACATGGGCCATGACAGAATTAGTTAAGTAAATTATACAGTGTGTCAGAAAGTGCCACCCACCAGCACCCTGGACACTCCCTATCTCACCTGATCTCAGAAGCTGAGCAGGCCCTGGTCTGCTTAGTACTTGGGTACTAATTTTGGCATAAGTGCTACCAATTACCCCCTCAAGGGCACATGAGAACTCCGAGATGAAGACGTGAGAGGAGAAATGGCAAGCTTATTGACTGGAAATTGAAAGGGGGAGAAGATAAAAACACTTCTTGAATTAACATATACAAAAAATACAGTGAATACCAAATTTCTTAAAATCTTAATACACATTACTGAGAAAGAGGGCTGTCATATGCTCAGAGCAAGGGAGTATTCTAAATGCTTTGAAGGGAATTAATGGTAATGAATCTTTTACTGTCGTGAACTTTCTTGACATGTAAACATTGACCATATCTTTGATCATCCGGCTTCTGTTAGAACCTGACACTGAGTGAGATAAGGTCAGCCAGCAGCACATGCCTGTGGGTGCTCCCCAGTCTGCAGCCCCTGCTCCCTGCCCCGGCCCTGTGCCCGGCAGAGGGAAGTGTGGTGAGTGAGCCCTTCCCTGATGGCCCGCAAGGGATGGGCCATGAGGGGCAAATCTCCACTACCATGTCGTCGTGGTTACTTTTCTTTCCTTGCTGGAACATAATACCCAACACTCAAATTAAAGAGGGAAAAGTTTATTTAGCTCACAGTGCTGGAGGCTTCAGTCCATACTCAGCTGGTTCCAAGGAAGGGTGGCACATGACGGACGGCAGCAGTTCAAGACAGGAGAAGACAGAAAAAGCAACAAGAGCACAGAGGGGGCGGGCAAGTCTCCTCCAGCCTGTACGCAGGCTGCCCGTTCTAGGGCAGGCGCAGCACTCACACCACCTCCCTGTCCTCCTCTTGCACAGGCTCGGGATGTTTACAGAGTGAGAATCCTGACCCCCTGCTCAGTCAGTTAGCTAAGCTCCTAAACCCTGTGACATGCTGTGGTCCTGAGCCTGCCAGGGGCCTCCAAGGACCATGGCAGTTGTCCTCAGGTCTGAGACCCTCCAATTTCCATCACCGTTGTGGTACTTAGAGTATAGCAAGCTCTTGACCAGGACCCAGCCTCCTTCCCGGGATGCACCCGCACCACCCTGCCCTCACTTCCGGTATGCTTCCTCCCGGGCCTGCAGCCCTTGAACACTACAAGCTCCGTCGTGCATCACGGCCTTTGCAGCTGCTTTCCCCACAGCCCAGGCTGCCCTCGCTCATGTCACGCACCTGGCTGGCCTCAGGCTGCACCCACTGCGTATGCCATGTAGTCCATGAAAGCAGTAACTCTGGTCTGAACGCGTCATCCAACACCCATGCATTCAAACTAACTTTCGGTGTGATGGCGTTAGGAGGCCGGCCCCTTGGGAAAGGCTTAAGTCTGCAGGAACAAGCCCTGCTGGGCAGAATGAAGGCTCCTATGAAGGGGCTTGGGAGGTTCGCTCTTTCTCCCCCAGTACTGAGGACACAGCGGTCCTTCCCTCCAGATGGTGCAGTAGCAGCAGGCCATCTCGGAAAAGCACTATCTTAGTTATTCTCCTCTTGGGCTGGGACATATATCCGACACTCAAACTTACGGAAGGGAAGGTTTATTTAGCTCACGGTTCCTGGAGGTTTTGCAGTTGAAAGCAGCGTAAGTTATGTAGCAAGACCTCTGAGCTACCCTACATGTCCAGGATGATCCTCTCCACACCTCCAAGGGAGGCCACTGGCCTGGTGGACGACGCAGAGCGAGTGCTGCCGGTTTAAAGGTATGCACCTCTCTGGCCCCGCCCCTCAAGCCCCGCCCTCGCCCTCTGGCCACGCCCCTCAAGCCTCTTGCTGCCGCTGTAGCTGGTCTGCCCCATGACTTACATGAGGCTTTGGGGGGACAACTAGACACAAACCATAACAAGCACCATCTCACGATCTGCAGACACTCGGCCTTCACCTTGGTCTTGGACTCTCAGCTTCTGGAACGGCGAGAAGAAACGTTTTGTGTTTTTAAATTATCCAGCTGCAGATAATTTTGTTATAGTCCACAGATGGTCTAAGACGTGAGCTTTCCTTAAACACGCCCTCCACATCCCTCCACACCTTTATAACATCCCGTGACATTTTTTAAAAATTCTGCCTCCTGCATTGAAATGAGAGCAGCAAATAAACACACCGTGCCTGCGTACGTCATCCCTGTCATCGTGGCAGGATAGAGAAATAGTTACCAATTGTCTCCATTACTCTTTTCTTGTTGCTGGGACAAATACCCGACACCCAAAATAAAGAAAGGAAAGGGTTATTTAGCCCACAGTGGTGGGGTTTCAGTCCACACTCAGCTGGCTCCAAGGCAGGGTGGACAGTGGGGGGGGGGCGCAAAGAGCAAGCGCAAAATGGAAAAGCAGCAGCAACAATGGCTCCAGAGAGCAAGAATGTCTCCCTTCGGGTGCATTGAGGCTATCCACTCCCGCCTGGGTGCAAGACTCAGACCCATAATCCCAGCAGCACTCACACCCATAATCCCAGCAGCACTCACACCCATAATCCCAGCAGCACCCACACCCATAATCCCAGTGGATCATGTATTAATCACAAACTGTAGAAGTCTGCCCCATGACTGCCTGAGGCTTTGGGGGGAACAACTAGACATAAACCATAACACCAGGAGTAACTAGTGAATAAATACATGCATGAATGAAAGACTTGAGGTTAAGGATGAGAGATATATAATATATAATACGAGAAAACTTTTGATGCACAAAGGTTTGTAAAATATTTCTGTTCACCTTTGCCTAGGGCTAGTGTAGTACTGTGATGCTGTGACCCTTTGTCTGAACAACCTTCATTTTTTCACTAGGGGGCGCTGTGACTCCAGAATCCCGAGTTTTATTTTTCTCTGCATCGCCTTCTGTTATCAACTGCACCAAGATAGAGCGAGAAAACCACTCTGTCTCTCGGCCAAAATATAATCAGCTTGTCAGTCTCAATTCTTAATTTACTTTATACTTAAAATAAAGTACACTGTTCAGTGCCCTCTCATGAGTATAGTGTTTTTAGACCTTTTTAATAGGCCATAGACTAATCTACATTTGCAGGGCAAATGCTTATAGCAATCTTGATTTTGAGAAAGGAGTTATCCTTTATGCCAAGTATCAGATACAGAGTACCTTGGAGTCAAAGTATAAGTTTCCCAGGCATCCCCATTCAGCACGGATTCGCCAGAACCTAGGGAGTACTTAGCACTTAGCACTGAAGCACCCAGGCTGCTCATGTCTGGCTCACAGTGCAGTGGGGACTTCACAGTGCTGTAGGCAGCTGAATTAGATCAGAAGACGACAGACAGTGAGTCGGGCTGGGCGAGGGGGCCGGACAGAAGACCAGGTGCCTTGCAACTGTGGGAGGGCAGGCGCTTTGGCTGTGGGCCAGACCTCAAGATAAAAGAGGAAACAGAGGCACCAGGTGCTTCCTAAGGGTGAACAGCAGGGACTGGTACCCTAAGTAGGTCTCTATCACCTTGAGAAAGCCAGGAAAAGCCCCTAAGGCAGCCTCCTACCCGAAGAGCCCCTGTTCTATATTCAGGCTCGCTTGCTGCCTGAATCCTTCTCTATTTGATCCCCATTTAATCAATTTTACCTGAGCAGTTCTACTCAAAATCTTATTGGTTGACCACAGTTCTCACCCTCACACCCACCTAGAGAGTTCCCATTCTTTTCCCCACCTGCCTCACCTCATGGATTCGCTCTATAAAAATCCCTAGGAAAGGTAGGGTCCCTGGCAACCCATTCAGGTCCCCTTCTGTCCCTCCCTCAAGAGCTTTTCTTCCCTCAATAAATGTATTCTGCTCGGAGCCTGCGTTGCTCCTAAAATTCATTCAGGGATTTTTAGAGAATGGGGATTCATCCCAGATATCTTTTAGATTGGGAGCTTCTTGCCCCTATATGGACCCGTAGGCATCCACGTGGTTCTTTTAACAGCTCTATGGAGGGAAATTCCCAGGTTGTGCCTTTTTCCCTCCACTCCAGGAGTCAGAACTCAGCTCCCTTCAGCAGCCTTCAGGTAGGCCGCAAGCCTCAACCTAGCAGTCACGAGAGAGGCTTGCAGGGAGGGTGCCGGCGCCCGCCGGAGGGCAGAGCTGGTTCTGGAGCTCGGGGAAGCCCCAGGCACACCGCAGCCGCAGAGAGATCCTGAGGCCAGAGGTTAGGGTTGGGGCACACTGGACACAGTCGGTCAAAGTCACAGAGATGCCAGAAGCACAGGCAGAACTCGGGACCCAGAATGACTGCGGCTCCTGAGCACCTACACTGAGCCAGAAAAGCACTGTTTTCAGTTCTTCAGCTACATCTGGTGGGAAGCCAAGTCACTCCACAGGCCGGGGCAGATCTGGCTCTGGGCCAAGTGCGTTTTATGGGACAACTATCCTCATGCCTTATTTGCATGAAGGAGAAGCCAGCCCAGGTATTTTGGGTGCGAAAGACCCCTTCTCCTTTATCCTCATCGACATTGTAAGTCTGGCTGTTACAGGCAGCTGAGTTAGATGAAATACTGTGAGCAGTCAGACAGGGCTGGGCTCTGGAAGCGCGTGCGGACGCCGGATGCCTTGCCGCTGCGCGGGTGCCTTAAGAGCTCTCTGGAGGGAAATTCCCAGGCTTCAGGGATGCACGGCAGGGACTGGGACCCTCGGCTGAGGGCCAGACCTCAAGAGGAAAGACCAAACAAATTCACCCACAGACCTCCCTCAGGGTAAGCATCAGGGATTGGTATTCGAAATAGGTCTGTATCACCTTGAGAAAGTCAGGAAGAGCCAGCCGCTAACCCAAACCTGTTGTGTATTCATGCGTGTTTGCTACCTGACTCACTTCCCCCATTTGATCCGATTTAATCACTTTTACCTGAGCAGTTATAATTTTTTTTTTTTTTTTCGGAACCAGGGATTGAACTCAGGCCCTTGCGCTTGCCAAGGAAGTGCTTATTCTACTGAGCCATCTCCCCAGCCCCCCAAGCAGTTATAATTTTATTGTTGACCATAGTTCTATCCCACCTCATGCCCATCTAGCGAGTTTCCCTGTTTTCACCTTAGACCCGCTTTACATCACGGATTTGCTCTATAAAAATCCCAGGGGGGGGGGCCTGGGTGATAACTCAGGGGTCTAAGCACCAGCCTGGCAAGCGCAAGGTCCCAGGTTCAATCCCCAGTGCCAAATGCCATGCCAGCCCCAGAACCCCAGGCATGCTGTGCAGGCCACTGAAACTGGGCATGGTGACACACACCTGTAACCCCAACACTGGGGAGGTCGGATAGGAGGATCACTATGAGTCTGAGCTGCTTAGTGGGACGCTGTACCAAATAAATAAATTAAGAATTAAATTTTTTTAAATAAATCCCTAATGGGCTGGGGAATAGAGCTCAGCAGCATAAACACCAGGCAAAAGCAAGGACATGAGTTCAATTCCAGGTACCAAAAAATAAATAAATAAACAGTAAATAAAAGGCTTCGAAAGGGCAGGGTCCTCGGCAAACCGCTCTGGTCCCCTTCTGGCCCTCTCTCAGACAGAAGCTTTCTTTCCTTCAATAAATATGTTCTGCTCTAAACCTCCGTCGTTTCTAAAATTCATTCTTTGATTTTAGAGAACATCACCTTGTCCCAGGTATCTAGCAGGTTGGCTTCCTCTGTGTGCAACGTCCCATTCTCTGTCCAGGATATGAAAAGCCTAAAAAGAATTTCCCTGGACACACCATGGCAAACTTGTCTGGCAAGCCATCAGGATTTAAGAAATCTTTATGGGGGAAACTTTTTCTTTATTGCCTGCCTCTTTCCGTGTGTGTGTGTGTGTGTGTGTGTGTGTCTGTGTGCGTCTGTGTGTCTGTGTCTGTCTGTCTGTCTGTCTTTGGTCACTCATTCCAGATATGTTGTTTGAAAATTAAAGTTAAGGGCCAGGGAGATAGCTCAGCTGCATAAGCACCTGCCTGGCAAGCTCAAAGTCCCAAATTCGATACCCCATACTTAAAAAAAGAAAGAAAGAAAGAAAGAAGAAAGAAAGAAAGAAGAAAGAAAGAAAGAAGGAAAGAAAGAAAGAAAGAAAGAAAAAACAGAGCCGCCAGTAAATGAGCCCCACCTTGTGCTCAGAAACCCCACCAGTGACAGACTCCCCGGACAGCACAGTGCCCCCCATGGCTCCCCTTGTGCTGCCCCACAGCTCTTACCCCACAGGAGATTCCAACTCAGCTCATCTGTCCCTAGGAGAGGCCCGGGTAGAGAGGACACTCCTCGAGCCCGGGTTCCTTTGTAGTGACAAATGACCAGCAACACAGAGAATCATTCTGGCTGATTATCAGAATAATCAGGGAGTTTTGCGGGTGGGTTTCAAACATGGACCCTGGCTTTGAACCTCTCACCACAAGATGCGTAACTTATCTCAGCTGAGAGTCCTAGCCTCAAGCTGGGCATGGTGATGCTCATCTGTGATCCCGGCACTTGGGAAGCTGAGGCAGGAGATCACTGTGAGTTCGAGATCTGACCCTAGATTGAAGCCTTTGTTCCAGTTAAGCCATCATTCCAGCTGGCTCTAGGGTCCCTTGGCTCCCCCACAATTACAAACATGCCTTGGGGTCTTTATTCTCACGTGGATTGCAGTAGAAGTGGTGGATTTGAACTACCTGTGCGAATTCCAGTAACCTTTCCATGGGATTACTAATGCAGATCTTTCTGGACCTTGACAAGGTCTAGAAGGGCTTTCTATACGTGGTGAAAGCACAGTATGCAATTTGCACATTGTAATTCTATCAATTCAAAATCTACCCTAGATGGTCAGTGTCCTGAACACTGGCATGAAATCTTTCTCTTTTTCTTATCCCGTCTCAGCCTTCTTTTAATGATTATATATTATTTCAATACTATTTATCAATATATATTTTTTAAATTACTAAGGAGAGGAAAAGCCCAGGTCAGATAATCCTCACCTACTCTTATCCCAGAGTCAAATGGCCAAAGGCAAAGAATTGAAACCTGAGAAGATTCTTTGCATTATTTTCCTAAGTGTCTGAGAAGCGAACCGTTAACTACATTTTTTTGAATTCCAGCAATCTTTCCTGTGATGAGCACAGGTCATGTGAAATGCCCACGGCCAGGAGAAGCTCTATGGACCTGCGTACTCTATGACTGCATTTGTTACTACCCATTATTTAGTCACACAAGCTGTAACTAAGTATGTGTGAGTTTTGATAAGTGACTTGCTACATACAGATATAGGGTTATAGAATTATATATTCTCCTCGTTAAAGAAAGCTCCTGATTCTGTTATCCATGCCACCAAAGCTCACATGCATTCAGAAGTTGGGCTTTTGAAACCTAATAAGATCACAGGTGACCCGAATTCACGGATGGACTCCTTAGTCCACTACTTAGTTTGTAACTAAGT
>NW_004524653.1:4010067-4016695 GCF_000260255.1 Octodon degus
TAAATTGTTTGCATATCCAGTTATGATGTAAATACCTGGTTCTGATAGCAGAGTGAAATTTAATTTCCAGGTAAAGATGTCACCAGGAATCAGATTGATGAATTATGCCTTCCTTCTCTGCTTCAGTAGAAGGTACCTATGTTTCTGGATTATCCTCGCCCCACCCTCAGTCAGGGGGTGCTGGATCTCCCTGGGAAAGAGGGGGGGGTCCTGGCTACAGTGAACTACAGTAACCTCGAAGATGAGGAGCAGCCCAGGTGCTCACAGATGCTTCCAGCACTTGCGGGTAGGACCTTCGAGAATTCTTCGCAGTACCTATTTACAAGGCCTGGCTGAGTGTTTCTTGTAAGGACATGAGGAGGACAGTCCCTAAACATTCATTCTAAAGAGAGGAGGCTCCATTGTTATTCAGCATTTAATGTGCCTGAGGCCCCTAAATATGCAAACTCACTCAATCAAAACTACAAGCATAATTTCTAACTCATGGGCAGGGAAGAGACTCAAGAAAATTGGGGATTTCTCCCCTTTTCCCATATCTGGTATGTCGAGTGTACGATGAACTAAGGATACAGGATCTGGATATGTTCAGCTCTACCATATTTTCCCACTGTTTTAAGAAAACTTGAAGTATTGTATCTTTCAAAAAATAATCCAAATCTCCTTTAGAACCAAGTTTATTCAAATAAATTTAATATTAAACAATTATACCAGGTTATGTTTATAAAATAATCATAACTATATTTTTCACTTAACTGGGCAATATACACTGGACAATATTTCACAAAAGACTTCCCTCTTTTGTACTTTGATACCACTCCATAAAAAGGAAATTGTATTGAAAGGCATTTGATTATTCTATAAATAAGAAATTAATTCATAGAATGTGTTGATTGTGTTTAGTAGATTTAATATACAATTGTCACTCATCACTATTGACATCATTTTTATAAGTCTCACTGTTGACGTGGATAAAAGCAAAATTGGATTCAACTCTACATTTGATTTTCTGCCCAAGAATTACTCCTGAATATGTGTTTTTCCTCACCATCCACTTCCCACTCTTCTGTCAATAGCCTCAGCTTCAACACAAGGGTCTTCCCTTCTTTCCCACGCTCCTGTGATGTGGGCAGGCTCTAATGCTGCCCTAGGGGGCGGAGCATAAGAACAGACTTCAGCCAATCAGCAAATTGTGGCCACAGGATTGGTCAAGAAAAATCTGAGGACTGAACCAAGGCCAATCAGAGCCAGGACCTCTGATTCACAAGAGGACAAGAAGATCTGGCTTCCTACTGGCTAGGAAGTTGAAGGGATGAATGTTCTGGAACAGTAGCCCTATCTTGACACATAAGCAGTGAACTCATTTGAAAATGGAGCCAACACAGAAGTGGCATTGGGGAACAGAGTGAGACAAACAGAACAGGACCTGACACATGTTCCCTTGGTCATTCTGAGCTAAGCTGCTCCTCAGGGGCATGATCTAATGAATTTATTTACCCAAGGAAATTTGTGTTAGTTTTCCCGCACTTGAAGAGTGCCAACTGACACATCACGGCTACAGTTGTGTTGAACAGAGCCTGAGACAAGAGATTGCTGCCGGGAATTCATTTTAGGAAGAGATGCTAAGGAAACACAGAAGTGCTGGGGAAAGGGGAAAGGGCAAGGGTAAGAAGGTGCTCCGAGAGCTGGCTACTGAGTAGCTCACCGTGGATGGCTGGAGCTGATCTTCCTGGGAACGCTGTGGGGACCTGCACCTAGTAACCCAACACCGTCCTCACTGCAGACAACAGTCAGCCACCCATCCGCACTGGGCCCAGGGTTGCCGTGCGATTGTTAACTCCCTTGTTTGTCCAGGTTTGGTCTTGCACAGAGACTTGGGATGGATATAATCTATTTTTGTCCACAACTCAGTGAGAAATTGACTTACATGAGCTACCCTCTGATGCAGCAATTACTGGTGTGTCAAATTCAGTATTTTAAACATATCTACCTAACCATCTAACTAGAGCTTTGGAAATTTTCTCCTTACATTATCAGTATTAACATTATGAACTTGTTGTTTTTTTAAAGGAAATAAAACTATACTATTTTAGAGAATGATTTGTACTAATAGTGTTTGGACAGGATATCACGTCTGCATCTGGTACTATGAATAACCACTACGAAGACAACAATATACAATGTATTAATTATTGAATCTGTCCTGTTAATCAGTTTTGAAACTGTCTCATTGCTATTTGTTTCAGAATAAAAATAAAAATGATTTTTAAAAACTATACAATTTTATAATTTCATTATATGCATGTTTAGAATGTTTTTGCTGTATTAATCCTGGCAACAATGACAGAAGATTTTTATTTAACACACAATTGGCTTAAACAACATACACCTTCATAGTACAGGGTAGAAATAAAACAGTAGTTAGCACAAGGTCCCAAGTTCAAATCCAGGTACCTCCAAGAAAAAAATATATATATATATATCATATATATATATCATATATATATATATATTGAACATTTGGCATGCACATTGAGTTTAAAGCATGTAAAGTAAAAATTTTAGATCTAGCTCACAAATATATTTTGCATTTAGGTTTATTATCTTGTATATAACAATTTTACACTTAATGCTTATTAGCTAATTTTGACCATCAAATATGCCATACAGTTATCTCCCTGCTCTTATTGGTATTTCTGTTGCCTGCCACAAATCATTTAGAAAAATTTTCATACAAGGTTTCTTAACCCCTTGGTATCTGAGAATGTCTTTCAGTTGCCCTTATACACAAATACTAACTTAGAAACATAAATTATTTTCCCTTCAATAGCCACATAAGGAATCACTCCACTTTCAAAGAATCCCATTCTAATTGGATGCATTTTTTTAAAGGAAAGGCAAAAAGAAGTCACTGAAGATGTATTTTCAATTATTATGGTGGGAAATATCATTATTCTAGAAGAATCTTTTGAGAATTCAAGTAATATGCAAGATCCCCAATTATTCTGTCCAAGTCATAATAGGACTGGATGTAATTTCTTCCTCTGGGCCTGAAACACGGTTGTTTGATATTCACAACAATCAGACACAGGAAGCTGCCCTAGCTACTCACTATAGGGGGAAAATCAAGTAATTAAATGCATATGTGGGGACTGCTTAGCAGTTGGCACTACATAAAGACTGCAGAAGTATTCTGCTAACTAAACACTTTTCTTTTTCCTCTTGAGGACGAAAAGACTCTTCCAGAAATGTTCTGTTTGGCAAGCATCCAGTCGACCCACCTTCCGACCATGGACAACCAGCCACCTGTATTCACTCCTCCTCGGCTTGCCCATCCTCACCGCGGAGATGCCTTCCAGCAGGTCCCTTGGGTGCCAATCTCTTGGCAAGGTGGGAGCTTCCTGGTTCGTACTGAAGCTCCACCAAGTGGCATCAACACTCAGTGATGCTCCATTCACGTCAGCAGCCATCTAAGATGCGTCAAGCAGGCTGTCAATACACTGGAACAGAACAAAGTGTACTTCGCATCCAAACAATGGGCCATTATAATCCTGTCATGGAATTTCCCCCTCATAGAATTAGCCAAGTTGTATCATGCAAGAAGGTGTAGAATAGGTATCGACGTGATGATGTAATTTAAAAGCCAATTATGAAACCTGTATGGTATCAATGGAATGTCCAAAAATCCATGGATCTTTTCCTAAGTTGATTTAACTTGACTTTCAATCAGTTACATTTGTATCTTCCAAAATTATTAATAACAGGTAATGTTGTGTTTATCATATTAAAAACACTGCTCAAAATATTTTACACACACTAATTCATTTAGACCCATCTGTCAACATGAAGAAAACCTGTCACCTAAGGCTATATATCTTCCTCATAGAGATCTCTGTTTCTCTAGAACTTTGAAATATAAAAGAGCAAAGATATCATTTCTATAATTAGACAACCTTTGTCAGGCACTGTGTCTTACTGTAACTATGGAACCAATTAAATAAGGATGGCTATAACAAGAAAGGCATTTGCTCTGTTATTTTTGCAATGCATTACTGTACTTGTGAAATATTTACTGAGCCATTTATATTGATCCGGCTTACTTATGGTACTAGAAGTACAGTAAAGAGGACAGCCCTCCTGCACCAAGCCAGTGATATCCTAAAGATAACTAGAATTTAAGACACATTAGAGTAGCTATGCGATTATACTAATGCAGTTATGTACAAGAGCCACTGCTCTTGTTCCCACTTGATAGGTGAGGATAGCATAGTGCGGTCACAGTGGTGACATACAGGAGGGGAGGTTCAAATCCAGGTCTGGCTAAAAGCATGTAAGGAAGTGGGATTTCATCACTGCAGGGTGGGAAGCAACACTTTGCTCCATGATTGTGGTGGTACAGATAGTAGAATGTCTCACACACATAGTCATTCTTCAATATTGCAAATTATAACTTGCAGTAATGGCAGCATGGTTTGGTAACTTGGACGTACACACCATATTCTTCATCTCTTGTAAAGTGGAGCAGCTCTTTTAATGAAGAATCTGAACATTTTTTTCCCTACATCCTGTATTCTGGAAGGCTTAAGATTTTTTTTCCATATTATAATAGAACTTTAATTTTCCAACATGAGCAACTTCTGCTCAGAATTTATCAAGCAAGTAGAGAGGCCAGATGCATTTTGTGAAGACGTTGGCTGTGTTTCACTTCACACTCTGATTATTCTTCTTACCATTCTCAAGACATGGGTATAGAGGAAGTTCCTAATTCACCCATATTGGAGTTCCAAACTTTCACACGTGTCCTATACAAGACTAACTTTATTGGATTATAAACAAACCCAACTGAGAAACAGTTCTCCCAGAACAGAACCCACTTGTAAGTCTGGGACTTACTGTATCAACTTCCAGGGGTGCCAATAAGTCCACAAAGCTCAGAGAACCTCAACAACTCACCCAAGACCACGCAGTTACCGAGTAGTGAAGCTGTGGTTTCAACCCAAGCTGTTGAGACTCAGACTATAATTTCTGACCAGTAGCACCGCTGTCCCTGAGACATCCAAATGAAGGTCTCCAATACCATCTGCAGAAAACAGAAAACTGGTCATTTTCATTTCCACTTGGGCAAGAGGAGACAACCAATAATCAGTTTCCTACTATGAATTCATCGGGGGCCACATGTTCTGGGGGAGAAAAAAACCAAAGAGACAATGCCTCTAATTTCAAAGAGGTTTGTCTAATCAGGTAGAGACCCCCATAAGAAGTGCAATAGGGGTTATGATCTTAATTATTTGACAGCCCAGTCTCTGTAGTTCTTAGCAACAGTTGCAGCTATGACATTATACCAGGGACTTTTAGTGCTTTGTCATCCTCAGGAAAACCCTGTGGAATGGGTACTGCCATGATTGACACTTTAAATTTTTTTTTTATTTTATGAAAAAAGCAAAATTTCATAATGAAGAAGAAAATACCTGGTTATTACACTGTGTATCATTATCGTCAAAGTAGTCACTCAGAGTATAGGACATAAACCAAAAAGATTCCTAGCAAAAAGGAACATATAATAACATGAATCTTTCTTTCCAATGAGCTAAGTTGAACTTGTACAAAAGAAACCAATTAGCATATATATTTAAATATCTTCTAAATTTTAAAGAGAATAAAAAAATATTTTTAAAACATTAGAAACAATACAGAATTTCAAAATACAAGGTGAGAGGAATTCAACAAATGTTATTACATTGCATATTGTTGTCTTCAAAGAAGTAGTGCAGATTACCAGATATAAGCATGTACAATTGGTAAAAAAATTAAGCAAGAAGTGTTTCTTTCAATAAAATAATAAAAATTAGTAGTACAGTTATCTTAGCTATTATGTGAGTATATATATTATTTTCCTTTCTTTCTTTTTCTTTTCTCATCCCAGTTGTTTTTTTCCTTTTGAGCAATTTCTTTCCCTTTCACAATATCTATTGTACCTTTCAGATTTTATTTGCTCTTTCAGGTTCTTATACTAGGGAGACAATGTGATGTTTTTGTTGTTGCTGTTTTTCTTTTAATGTGTTTGGTACAGGGTCTCACTTTGTAGCTCAGACTTGTAGCAATCCTCCTGTTTTCAGCCTCCCCAGCCCTGAGATTACAGGTATGTGCCACCACGCCCAGTCTGGGTGCCCAGCACAGTGCACCCACAGTGTCAGGCAGGCATGGCATGTGGTGCTGGGGATCGAACCCAGCTTGTCTGTCTTGTGCTTGCCTAAGCAGGCGCTTAGTCTGCTGAGCTATCTTGCCAGCTCAACAATGTGATGTTTACACATCTGGGTCTGATTTATTTCACTTGTGAGTGTGGTCTCTAGTTGTATCCATTCAGCTATAAGACCCTTGAGTTCATCTTTCTTTATAGCTGAGTAATACTCTGTTGTAGAACTATACCACAGCTATTCCCCTTCTGGATATTTTGCCAGAAGAACTGAACACATACTTCAGCAATATATGTGCGTGCATGTTTATAGCAGCACAATTTGTCACAGCTAAAACTTGGAAGCAACCCAAATGCCCATCATTTAAAATATTTTTAAAACAAAGGAGGGCTGGAGAGATGGCTCAGTGGTCTAAAGCACCTACTTAGAACAAGCTT
>NW_004524653.1:4016835-4018191 GCF_000260255.1 Octodon degus
AAAAAAAAATAAAAAAGTTTAAAACAAAGGAGTTTTCAATTGGGGGAAGTATTAGAGCTTCTCCCTGTCTCTATTTATCACCATTCTGCTCTTCTATTATGTGCTTTATTTGCTTTTCTCACCTAAAAGAAATCCTGTGATATTTGAGCTTTTTGAGGCAGGGTAACTGAGACTTAGAAAAACACAAATCCATGTTGGTTTATCTGGCCGCCCAGTGGCGGAGCTAAGGGCTGGGTTCAGCACTATTGTTTGCTAATCTTCCTCAACTTTCTTCAATTATACAGTCTCATGAGTCAAAATTACAGCTGTTCAATTCAAGACACGAGTAATAACCGGGACATCTAAGTTGCCTGCTTTCTGTGTAGTTTGGAAAATGAACTAAGGCACACAGCACAGGGATGCCACGAGGTAGTTCCCCCTGAGCACTTACCCACACCCAGACTTCATCAGCTCTGTCCTCCTCACAAGGCCCTGAGCCTGGCCTTAGGCACCATTGCTGTTTTCATGACTGGGGAGCTTTTCTTTGAGGTTATGTTCAAACACTATCAATTCAACAGCTAGGAAGTCAGTCCTCCAAATTTCCACAATCAGAAAGAACCGCTCTGATTTACGCTTGGCTTAACCCAAGTTGGAAGCATAAAATTATACAGATGTTCTGTATGTCTGAAAAGGCTTCAAACCCCCCAGGGCACAGAAACCAGCCCTGGCCTCCAGCAGACTCCCCACCCTTCCTCATTACACATGAATGTGCACCCAATCACACACCTGTCATCATTGGTAGCTGCTTGGTGGGATGGGACTGGAGTACAAGTATCCATTCCCTGGGGTTAGATGAGATTTCCCAGAACACGCAGGGCCTGGGCCTGCCTCAGTGATGAGGGTGAGAAGGGGATTTGCGGCGTGGCGGTCTCTCAGTAGGAATTCCTTTCAGGCTTTCTGTCCAGACACCTCACAGAGGTTATGTCGCAAGGGAGGGTGAGTATCCAGGGCTGGCTCAGAATAGTGATTTTTAGCTGAACTACACCCTGCCAGGGGTAGACATGGGTCAGAGTCAATGGACTCTCAAAGAACTGGCCATGCTTTCCTCTGAAGTCAGCGGAAAGACAATAAAGACTCTGCTGCACACGAGAAACCAATTTCCCTGAATTTTCCTTAATTTTTTAAAATCTCTATTAGTATTAGACCCTGTATTTGGTACAGGGTCTCAGTACACAGCTTGGGCTCATAGTGATCCACCTGTCTCAACCTCCTCAACGCTGGGGTTACAGGCTCGTGCCACCACGCCTGGCGTCACAGTGTGCGCCTTCATGGCATGCGGACCAGCATGGTATGTGGGTACCGAGGATCGAACCAGAT
>NW_004524653.1:4018536-4020706 GCF_000260255.1 Octodon degus
GATAACTCACTCACCAGCTGGAACAAAAGTGAGGGCTGGCTCATCCGAGCAGGACTCAGGAGCAGTTACTACACCCAGGCAAAGATGGTCTCAAACAACATGATATATGTTATACAAAGGATTCAGGCTGGAATCAGAAAGGACTCAGTGTGAACCCCCTCCTGGGCCATGAATAATGTCTAGGAGGACATGGGGGAAATCCTTTAACTCTCAACATTAGGTAGTTTTGTCATTCTGTTTGCTTTCTGTTTCTGACTTTGGACTGAGGAGAAAACAAAAATGGGAAAATTGATGTAAATATTCCACTGAAAGCATGCACGGCAGTATGGACCTGGGATTACACACACCTGCAATCCCAGCACTTGGGAAGCCAGGGCAGGAGAATTGCAGCGACTTTGCAGCCAGCCTGGGCTAGAAAGTGAGTGCAAGGCAGCCCAGACTGCACAGTACAAAGCTGTCTCAAAAAGGGGGGGAAAAAAGTGCTAAGTTCAGGTACTCTCTTAGATACGATGTCTGCAGTGGATTACACTAACTTCTTTTTCTTTTTTCTTTGTATTTTAAAAGATATGAAACAATAGACACAATCTATTCTATGTATATGGATGGCTATTATTTTATTGACATAAATATGCACTAACCTCGAAGGAAAATTTTGAAATGATAACTTTCAAACTCGAGTCCGAGTAAGGCTTTCAGGAAACAAGCTGTTCACAGGAGACCTACTAGGCAAGGATTTGCCGGGGAGAACAGGTCCTTGGGGTCCAGAAGAGGATGCGAGCCCGGCGAGCCCGCGGGCATTTCAGGGCTGTGATTGCAAGCCCTGCCCTCTGGGACGGCTCCTAGCCACCGCGACCAAGATTCTTTCCTGAGCGTTGATTATGCCAAGACCCCTTGCGGGTGATTTATACATATTCACTAACTGCATCCTCCTGACAATCCAAATAAAGCAGCCACACAGGAAATCCTGCGAACTCATTGAACCTTTCTTGCCCTCATTATCCCCGGAAGGTGAAAGTCCCTCTTTGGGTGCATTTTGGTAAATCTCCAGGCTTCCCCTACTCCCTTCTCTGCACCCGGAGACCTCGCAGCCCGGCTGCCGCAGGCGGGGGAGGGCGGGGCGCGCGGTTCAAACCCAGTGAACTGCTCCGCGCCTCGGGTGTCTCCGGGTGGAGCCCGATGGTCAGCGACCCGGGCGCCCTCGCTCACCTCGCTGACTCCATCCCCCTCCACCTCCCGATGCGTGCTCTGCCCGGCCGCCCGGTGCTCATTGGCCGCCCAGAGCCCCTGCGTCCCGATAAATACAAGGTCCCGCGGGAGAGCGTGGAGCGCCCCGCTGCAGCCCCGGCGTCCCCGCATCCCTGCTGCGCTCGTGGCCACCTGCACCCCGCGCTCCAGCCCGAGGAGCGGGACGTGCAGCCGGACCGGGGGACTCGCGGGCCGCGCTCCTTGGTCCAACAGCCGACGACCCAGCCTGCAGCCCTCGGACGGGCGGTCAGCTGCTCCTGAGGAGCCTGCACCCTGCGCCGTTGCGCAGCGTGCTCGCCAAAGCCGCTCTGCCTCCCGCCCGCGCTCCGTCCGCGCCATCGCCCCCGCCGGGCATCGCCCCTGCCGGGCATCCGCAAGCCCCATATCCATCAGTGCCGCCTCGCCCTGCCCAGACCCCACACCTTTCCTCCGCGTCTCCCGCTGCCATGAGCTCCCCTATGGGCAGAAGCCGCTTGCTGGCCGCCGTCCCGCAGCGGCTGCAGAGCCTCGAGCAGACCCTGAGGCCCGCGACAGCCGACCCGCGGGCGCCACCTCCGCTCCGGGAGCTGTCCCCCTGCCCGCTCCTGGCCCCTGGCGAGAAGCAGGACGCGGCGGGCCTGCCGGGCCCCACCAACTGGCCGCTGCTGGGCAGCCTGCTGCAGATTCTCTGGAAGGGAGGCCTGAAGAAACAACACGACACTCTGGTAAATACCCCCACGCCCTCTGCTCCCTGCTCTGCCCCCCGGTGACTCCCCGGGAGGAGCGCGGGGCGCCCAGGATGCCGAGCGCCTGCAGAGAGGCAGGAGAGCCTCGAAGCCTGCTAGGGATGCGCCCTGACCCCACGGTCTGCACGCCCGCCGCAGGTGGAGTACCACAAGAAGTATGGCAAGATATTCCGCATGAAGCTGGGCTCCTTCGACTCCGT
>NW_004524653.1:4021541-4025078 GCF_000260255.1 Octodon degus
CAGCCCAGGCTAACCCTGAACTGACAGCAATCCTCCTGTCTCAGCCTCCTGAATGCTGGGATTAGAGGCGTGTGCCACCATGCCCTGCTTTTTTCCTATGTTCTTAATATAATCCTTCTCCACAGGGAAGGAGAAGACTGGCAAAGGGTCCGGAGTGTTTTTCAAAAGAAATTAATGAAGCCAGTAGAAATCATGAAGCTGGACAGCAAAATCAACGAGGTTTGCAGCTGGGGCCAGCTTTCCTGGGTCTCCCTAAGCCGCAGGACGTCAGTGAGCCTTCAAGTTATACCTTGAAACTACAGAAGGAAAAACCATCTAATGGGATGATTCGTGGCTCTTCTCTTTGCCTCCATTTCAATCTAAATCCTTCTCGTCAAAACCCTTGCTTCTGTCTCCTTTAATTCCTTTTAATGTAATATTGTAACGAAGGAAGAGTGATAAGCACAGATTTTATTATTTCAGTCTTGGCTTTAAGACTCAGCCTTCCACCCACTGCCTAAGAGCCTGATGTTCCTGCCAGACTTCCCTAAGCCTGAGTTTTCCCACCTTAAAGCGGGAACAGTTCTTATCCCACCAATGGGCTGTAAAGCTCAGATAAGAAATGCCCACGAAGTTCTTGGGTGGTGACATCCGGGCTGAGTATGGCAGGATGAGCTGGAGCCTACAGGACAAGGTGGAGGAAAGCATTCAGGCAGAGAGAACAATTCAGGCTGCATAAACTGAGGCAGGGGATGGCGTGGTCGAGAGCTGGAGTTCAATGCAGCCGAGGTGAGGCGAGGTGTGTGGAGGGAGAGAAGACCTTCGCAAGTTCAGGGCCATGCCGAAGCTCTGGGACACTACTCCTTAGCCCAGGACGGTTGGAAGCAAGTAACCATCCCACTGCATCCTTCCACCTAGGGTCTTTATTGTGAACTCGTCTCATACCCAGATCTGTTCATATAGATGGGGAATTATGAACTTAGAGGTTTCTAAGGGCAGAATGATTAATATAAACTAGCGAAGCAAGCACAGTAAGGACTTTAGAAAACACAATTGTGTGTGCCCTTCCTGGAGGGGATACCTGTCCCAGACCCAGAAAACTAATACTCGGTGTGGGAATGCACAGTCACTCTTACGTTGTAGTTACCATTACTTTACTTATTTATTTAGTTAGTTAGTTATTTTTTGGCGGAACTAGGAATTGAACTCAGGCCCTTGCACTTGCCAGGGAAGCACTTATTCTACTGAACCATCTCCCCGGCCCCTAACGATTACTCTAATAGGCAGTGGTGCATCCACCCTTCACATGAAAGCTCCTGATTTTTTTAACAGTAACAATTTCAAAGTGCTTGATGTACTATGTGAGCAAATTAAGCCAGACACTGCTTAACTACACAGGCTTCATGGACACCACTCCTTGTGTTGGGGTCCAACATAGCAACTGATCAATTGTGTTTCCAGGGGTGAGTGACTAGACCTCTCAGAGCCTCATTGTCTCCATTCCTAAGTAGGGAGATGGAGCAGTGTCTCCTGCCTCGTGGGGTTGCTGGGTGGGCCAGCTGGGCTGTCCCACATGGTGCACAGTCCCCCTGTGACCTCAGTGTGGGGCTTTAGCCACCTAGAACTTCGGTTGTTGAAACTGGCAACTAAGGACGAAGGGCACCACCCAGCACCACAGAGCTGTTCCGTGATCGAGTTGCACACAGAATTTGCAGAACTGGAGCCGGGGAGAGAGCGCGGCACAAGGACTCGAGTTCCTATCACCAGAACCAGAAGGAAAAAAAAAAAGTGTAGATCTGACTCCAAGTTCAATATACATAATAAGAACCCGTAACCATGGAAATGCTGTGTTTTTACCCCTATATAGAGGAAAGTGCCAACGTGAGGGTAGTGATGGTGTCACCGTCTCGTCCTCCACCTGCTGTCTCAATGTGGTTGAGTCTTTCCATGGTGTGACCACCCCCATTCTCATTAAGAGAAAGGTTTCTCTTCTCTTAAATTGCCAGAATCAGTTTTAGATCAAAAACTGAAATGTAAGCCTCTCAGCGTCTGCAGGAAGAGCTTCAGAAACCACCCAAGACAAGGTCGTGAGGGGACAGCGTAGCTTCTAGGGGGACAGATAATTAGTTCTAATTCTCAATGAGTAACACTCAGGGCAATGACTAGACAATGTAGTAAACCCTTCAATTAGTTGTCTGCTTAAAACTTTTCCTGATGTTAAAATGTGCCTCTGTGGTTTTCTCTTAAGGTCTTGGCTGACTTCATGGGTAGAATAGATGAGCTCTGCGATGAAAGAGGCCACATTGGAGACTTGTACAGCGAACTGAACAAATGGTCATTTGAAAGTAAGTTGTCTCCGCGGGCTCAGGCACTTAATTTTGCGAGTGGCTCTGGGGACAAAATGCCACTCTCTGGACACTGTCCAGAAGGATGTGTTGTATCACCAACTAAGATCAGGGCCACCTTGGTTCTTTTAGTGCTTCCCCTGCTTAGGTAGTGCCTTGTGCTAGGGTTGTCTGTGAATTCGCTCCAGAAATGCCTAATGGAGGCCTGTAATATGCCAGGCGCAGCGCTACGTGCTACAGAACAGCAGTGAGTGGACAAGGACAAGTGAAGCGAGGGCAGGAAACTTCCCAGTGTGGATAGTATGATGTTAAAAAGACAGTGAGGGGCTTGGGAGATAGCTCAGTGGTCTAAGTGCCTGCTGATAAGGGCAAGAACCAGTACCGCATGCCATGCCAGCCCTGAAACCAGGTGTGGTGGCACACACCTGTAATCCCAATGCCAAGGAGGCTGGGACAGGATGAACAGTATAAGCGCAGTGACCCTGTAACTAAAAAATAAATTTAAAAAAGAAGAAAGGACAGTGAGAAGCCCTGGATTGGAGGACCAGGTCCTATAAGAGCAGACTGTGGAAAGTCAGGGCATAGGAAGGAACATCTATAAAGGGGCCCAGCAAATCCTGTGCGGCCCGTGCGCAGTCGGCCTGTCTCTTCCTCTCAAGTTGGCGTCCCCTTGGCCATGAGAGGTGGCAGAGCCCAACGCTCACCTCCTGCAGCACAGCTGAGCTAAGGGCAGGCACAGCTTTGACCCAGCTGCACCCTTGACCGAGATTTTTGCATGGTGGAAACAACCGAGGACAGTGTGCCTGTGATAAGCTTCTGAGAGGATGGGTCACTGCTTCTGAAAAGAATTTCTGGAAAGGAGAGGGAGTGCGCATGCCTCTTTCTTTCTTGCCTTTCCTTGACATCCTGAACATCTTTGCTTTGCTTTCTTAGGAAAGACCACTCTTTCATGAGATGCAGAAGCAAGTCTTTAACGCCAGGTAATCATAGTGGCCAGCATTGTTGTGATTGTGTAACAGAGACAATTCTCTTAAATAACAGGTATCTGCCTCATACTGTACGAGAAGAGATTCGGGCTCCTTCAGAAGAATGCAAGAGAGGAAGCACTCAACTTCATTGCGGCCATCAAAACAGTAAGTGCTCCTGTAGCTCAGCTTTCCTGCGGCCGCTTTATGGATCTGAGCAAGTGTGCATCGTGGTGCACACATACTTT
>NW_004524653.1:4026763-4057438 GCF_000260255.1 Octodon degus
GATGAAAAATAATAATGCCACTGATCTTAGAAAATACAAGGTACCTGACCTGCCGCCATAGCTCAGCGGGTAGAGCTACTTCTGCTAGCCAGTTTCCCCCAAAATAAGACCTCGCCAAAAACAATCAGCCTCGAAAATTAGAGATCGACAACGCCGGTCCCCAGCAGCTTCTCGCTGCCTCACCTGCCCTCACTGTTCTCTTGTTCAGTGGGTCCTCCATCCAGCGGGCAGCAAGGCCTGGGCTGGAGGCCAGCAGAGGGGCATTGTGACTCGCATGCTGATGATGCCCTACTGTGTGTGATGACCCTTATCATTCTCACCGTCATTATTCTTACATCTGGCAGTTACTAGGGGCACGAGGGAGGGAGACACATGCTTAGAATGAGTTTCATAAATGCTAAAATGTCTATCATTAGCACACACACATGAGCATTTTGAACAGGTGTGTACCTGTATGTGTCCCTGTGTTTGTGTGTGCATGTGTGTTGAGTGGCAATGTGTTGAACCGCTGTGTTTAGTAAGCTTGGATCCTGAACGTGAACCCAACTTCCACATTCCCTCATACAGACCTCTTCCAAACTCAGCTCTTACTACTCAAAAGGTGACCTAGATCCCCATCATCTGTGTCACTTGGGGGCTTGTTAGAAATGTAAACTCCCGGGCTCCAACCCCTGGCTCAGAATCTGCCAGTTAAGGGATTGTGAGAAGCCTCGTCCATGTGGGCCTGGACCGATCCTTGCCAGGTGACCAAAGAAGCATTATTAGCTTATTTAGCAAAACACCAGTGTTCCTAAGATTCTCTAGATGCCACAAGAAAGATTTGTTTCCTTTCCTTCTCTTAATTTTCAAGTGACCTCCTCTCCCTTTTTCCCTTTCTCTGACAGTCAAGTCTTGCATCAACAGCCGGTTAGAGAAATACTCTGAGCAGCAGCCTGCCGCAGATTTCCTTGGTGATATTTATGCCCGCAGTCAGCTTTCCAAGAAAGAATTGTATGCCGCCATCACGGAGATCCAGCTAGCTGGGATAGAAACGGTAAGGCTAGCCTTGAGTCTGCTCTTGGGGCAGTGCTTTCTGGTGTATTTGAAGTCATCGCTCACCTGGATTCGCTGAGACAGAAACTGGCAAAGATCCGTCTAGAAGAGCAGTGCCCAACCTCGTGTGTAGGAGGTTCTCTGTGTTCAGTATGGGAAGCCCATACCGGACATGGCGAGCGCCGTGACGGCCAGCACACTACGGCAGAAATTCGGAAGCGGCACAGTTCCGTAGCTCAGCAAAATAACTTACGTTTTTCAAACGGGGTATATTTGAGGCCCTTGCATGTGTTACCTCCAAAAGGCCCACCTGTGGTTGGTGAGCTTTACTAGAAATATATGGAAGTGTGGTCTTCTAGCCCAATCTTGTTTCCTGCTTAGAAGTATAAATACGACGAGGCTTGGCTTTAGGTAATATGAAATGACTAACTTTAAATAACAAAATTCTGTCTCCAACATGGTTGATCAGTAGATAACTGGTATGGTGCAATCCCAGACACAGACACCAGTATGGATATTCGTGTTTAGCTGTTCCCATCGTTCATTGTTCTAAGTTATCACTGGAGTGTTGTGTACGAATGCTCCCCACTGGCCCAACATTCCGCGTACTTTAAAGTCCCTATGAAGCATGCAGACCAGTTCATTTTCTTGCCTAGTGTTCCCTTTTCAGAATGTCTCTCGTGAACGATTTTCTACTCCCAGGAACAGCATCCCCTCCCCTCCCCCCCAGCTCTCCTCTTGCTCCAGGAGCCTGGGAAAGGCAGCAAGGCTCCCTAGGTAGCTAAACTTCCTATTGCGTTGAGAACCCTGAGAGGCTCCTGAGTGGGGAAGGTAGAAGCTTCACCTGTTTCCACTGGCACGTGAGTGCTGGGCACACAGCAGCCTCACTGTAATCCCAGGTGAACTCGGCATGTGTCGTATATCGTAAACAGCTGGTCAGCACTTAGTGAACACATGAAAGAAATCAGGAACCAACGAGCACCTCCTGTGCACCAAGGACCCTTCCAGGTCAAGAACCCTCCCTAAGCTGGAGATAAAGTCTTCCACTCCATGAAACTTGCATGCTGGGAAAGACCCGTAAACCATCAGATGAGACAGCTGCAGAAAGTGGTGTGTGCTCTGGAGGACAGGTGACAGGTGGAGCAGGGTGTGGGGAAGGGTCCCCCTCTGCAGAGCAATACTGGTGGTGGCTGGATGGAAAGATGGAACTGGCACTGGGAACGCCTGGTGGCCGCACCTGGGGCAGAGGACAGCAGGCATGCAAAGACCCTGGGGCAGACAGGGAGATGGAGTGTGAACTAACAAAAGTAGCCAGAATTGAGATTATGGAAGTGAATGGGTGGGCCGGCGATACGGCTCAGCGGCCTAAGTGCCTGCCTGGCAAACACAAGGTCCCAAGATTGATCCCCACTACTGTAAGAGTGAATGGGCCAGATTAGCTGGGGCATTTTGCAACATTTTTTAATGTCAGGAATTCAACTCAGGACTTCACTTGCCAGGCAGTCTCTTGGGCCACTGAGCTATGTCCCCAGCCAGCTCTATGACACTTGATAAGGCACTGGGGCTTTTTCACACCTCTAGTGGGAAGCGTGAAGGAGGAGAGTCACGATCCACTGCGGCTGGCCAGCAGCACTCTGGGCAGTGGAGAGAGAATGAGCTGAGCTGAGGAAGCGCAAGCACGGGGCAGGGCAGGAGACCAGTCTCCTTCCCGGAGGTCAGGCCAGGACGCCTGCCCCTGCAGCCGCCCCCCGAGGTCCCGGCCGCTGTGTAGGCTGTAGTGCTCTGCCCTGGGGAATCTTGGTTTGGTGCTTGTGGCCAGGAACTTACTGATACGGGCAGACACTTCGCCCATTGCTCTTTTTTAGCCACTGCTATTCTGAAATTCACATTTGGAGAAATTGGAAAGCGTCTCTAACTTGGTGGCTGCGCCCTCTTCCTGTTTGGTCAATGGCATTCGTGTAATAGTGCCACCCACAGTTTATTTGCAGCGGAGGCCACAGTCCTGACATAAAGAAGCCTGCTTTGGGGGCACTGTCTTCCAAAAATAATAAATAACCATCGGCTCTAGCTGGCCTTGCACGTTGGTCTCTCCTGACAGTGGCACCTGGTGCACAGCCCCGCCTTGGCGCCTGCACAGCGAGGAGGCGAGGACCTTTCGCAGCTCAATATTTGGCTTCAGTTAGCAAAGGCCTGAAAACAAAGCCTGCGACTCCTTGTGGCGAGCAGAATGCAGCTCAAACGTACAATGGCTTGCTCCACCCACGTGTTTTTCTTCTCCTTGCCTTGGAAAAGCATATAAAGGGTGCCCCGAGAGTCCAGGAGACTGTCGGACACTGCAGCCAGCCCTCCAGATTCTTCCCTGAGTGCTAGCATTCCTTCTTCCGGCGGCGGCGGCGGCGTTGCCACTTTCTCCTGCGCTCTTCTGCCGCGGCTGGAGCCCTGCAGGCCTCGTCAGTTGCACGTTAAGCTTTTAGGTTGCGCCCAAGGGAACTTTTGAATCCCAGAAACGAAGCTCCTTCTGCTTTTGCACAGCAAAATACTTGTAAAAATCTCTGTCTGTAAAACACCGAGCATATTTAGCTCTTTCTTTTCTG
This sequence comes from Octodon degus, assembly GCF_000260255.1. Classification (NCBI taxonomy): domain Eukaryota; kingdom Metazoa; phylum Chordata; class Mammalia; order Rodentia; family Octodontidae; genus Octodon; species Octodon degus. The sequence goes on from NW_004524653.1 coordinate 4,030,390, forward strand.
TTTTTCCATCTTTAGTTTTTACATGAAGCTGGTTTTAATGAAGCTTCTTAACGTTTTAAAATCACAGACGCACATGAAATCTAAGAAGCAAATAAAAAGGGACCCTCACCCTAGTCCCCCACGGTGACACACAGCAGTACACCATGACAACCTGGAAATGGGCACAGCTGATTGGCTAGTCTCTGTGTCAGCAATAGTTGGGTTGAACCATATTTTCAAGGTCTCCTAATGCAACTGATTATTTTAAAAATTTTATATTGACTTCTACAGTAAATAATTTATCCTGACCTGGTATGTTTTGCACATTAAGTCTGACTTCAGACACTGGATTTGCTTAAGGCACAGAAAGTAAGGACTCATGAGAAAGTTCACTGTCACCTCTGCAGGTCACAGTGGGAGCTGTCGCCTTCTGTCTTGCTGAGAGCGCTGAAGTCATTTTCTTTGCTAAAATTCAAGTTTACATCTGTTTGGTTTCCAGACAGCCAACAGTTTAATGTGGATTCTCTACAATTTATCCCGGAATCCTCAAGTGCAGCAAAAACTTCTTAATGAAATTCAAAGTGTCTTGCCTGAGAACCAGATGCCACGAGCAGAGGATTTGCAGAAAATGCCCTATTTGAAAGCTTGCCTAAAGGAATCCATGAGGTAAGAATTGCTCTCTAAGCCAAGACGAATAGAGCGCCCCAGTCTGGAGCAGCGCTTGCAGTTGATTGTAAACATTTACAAAAGGAGAACAAAGGGTCTGGAGCTCTCGCTGATTTCTGTCACTCATTTCCTAAGTCTTCTAGACAAATTCTGTCCAGTCCTGGGAAGGCAGGTCCCCCTCTGTAATGTCACTGCTGCCTTAATGCACGGTCCTAGCACTACTGAAGACCAGAGCAGCTTTGCAGGGGAGGGGATAAAAGCTCAGTGAGAGAAACACTTCATTCTGTATGAAGACGCAGAGAAAACTTTATTGGGGCCTTAGCCATGAAACATCTATTGAAAATTCTTTCCAGATTCTGGGAAACAAAGCTCCCATCTTTGGGCTACAAAGTAATGATGTTAATTTCATAAAAAGTATGTACGAGAAACACAGACCCAAAAGGTTCAAGGTGAGATAGAAAAAGAAGAAAACCACTATGACCACCTACTGCTGTAATCAGCCTTGTGCTATGGATTCAGCCAATGTGATCGGAGAAGAAAGGGGAATAAGGACTGGGGAGATAGCCCAGTGGTCTAAGTGCTTGCCTGGTAAGCCCAAGGACCTGGGTTCAATCCCTGGTACCGTATACCACGTCAGCCCTGAAACCAGATATGGTGGCACATGCCTGTAATCCCCGCACTGGGGAGGCTGAGACATGAGGATCACTACGAGTCCGAACTGCATAGTGAGACCCTGTACCAAATAAATACATATAGAAAAGATTAAAAAGAAAGGGGAATGAGATATGTAAGATATGTAAACAGCAGAGACTCTTCTCTAGGCAGAGCTGTGACCAGGTTCCCTTCCTGAACCTGAGCCATGCAGCTTTTATCCACTGCGCACAATCAGACAGAGCTGGCTCTGTGACAGCCCTTCCCACCGATGCTGTCTTGCAGACTCACCCCAAGTGTGCCGTTTACCACCCGGACTCTGGATAAGGCGATGGTTCTCGGTGAATATGCTTTACCCAAGGGGGTGAGTAGAATGTGTTCGTTCTGCACCTGACAAGACTCGGAAGGGTGCACTCTTTGAATATTTACCAGATATCCCCAAACCTTTTTACCAGGGGAGCATTAGTCCTGGAAACCCATAGAAAGGGTAATTGACACCTTACTTAAAATAGAATTAAGCATAATGCCTGTGGAGACAGACATCTGGACTCAGTACCCTTTTACTTGTGTGGTCTTGAACGAGTTACAAGGTGTCTGTGGGCCTCAACTTTCCCATCTATAAAATGGGGAGACTAAGGGACTATTCTGCAGGAGGGTGCTGTGAAAATGCAAAGTGAACTTTTAAGGTTCTGTACATATTTAAGTGCATATTTTAAGCACTCAAAGTAATCATCAGTGTTATGAATTGTGCCTCATTTTCACATTGTTATTCAAATGTTCTCTTCTGGTTGTTTTAAATGCCATGCGTGTCTATGTGTTCTTAGACCGTGTTAATGCTAAATACCTACGTATTGGGGTGCGATGAAGACAACTTTGAAGATCCTGATCAGTTTAGACCTGAACGTTGGCTTCAGAAGAAGAAGAAAATAAATCCCTTTGCGCACCTTCCCTTCGGCGTCGGGAGGCGAATGTGTATCGGTCGCCGACTGGCTGAGCTCCAGCTCCACTTGGCTGTCTGCTGGGTAAGGTCCTTCCTGGTTTCCGCAGCTGTGTTCTGTGCTGTGCCGCGGGGCAGGAGAACAAGGGGGTGACTCTTCCTCTCCGTGTCCCTGGCTTCCAGGTTGTCCGCAGGTACCGCATTGTAGCCACCGACAACGAGCCCGTCGAGAGGCTGCACCTGGGCATCCTAGTGCCCAGCCGGGAGCTGCCCGTAGCTTTTTGCCGGAGATGAGACCCTCAGGTGAGCATCAGGGGCTTCATCACAGCCGCAGGTAAACCAGGGCTGGCCATAAATGGCCAAGGGGTAAGCCAGGCTCAGAAGTCAGCCAACACAGGTCTGAGTTCCCCGAGTGACCTTGAGAATTACCTAACCTCTACCTCCATTTGTCCGTTGGCAAAATGGGAACAAAAATAGGATCTGACACAGAACACTGACACAAACACCAAATAGCCCAGAGCCTGGTGCCAAGGAAGTAGTCCTTAAATGCTAGCTGCTGCGAATAGCAGGGCTCTGTGTGTGAATGGCCAGTGGCCAAAGATTTTAGGCTTTGTGGGCCACAGAACCCCTGCTACATCCATGAAGGCTGCCTCATTAAATGCAAGCAGCTGTAGACATCAAAGATGAACGGATGGAGCCAGGTGTGGTGTTGCATGCCTGTAATCCCAGCATCTGGGAGGCTGAGGCAGGCGGACTGCATGTTCAAACTCAGCTAGGCAATTTAGCAAGATTCAGTCTCAAAACAAAATTGATAAAAGGGGCTAGAGATATAGCTCAGCGTGGGTGTGCGGGCTCTGTTGTTGCTATGACACATTACTAAACACACCTTTATGAGTCAAACAGCACAAATTCAATATTTTGTTTTGATCGGCCACAAATTTGATGTGGGTCTTCCTAAGTTAGAACTAAAATATCCACAAGACTGCGTCCTTTCGTGTGGGTTCTAGAGAAGGCCTCTTGGGGTTGGCAGGATGTAGTTCTGTGTGCATTTCAGCCTGAAGTCCCCGTTCCTTTGCTCCTGTTGGCCAAAGGCCAAGCTCAGCTTGTAGTGCTCCTCTGTGCCCCATACTGTTTCCTCCGAGTGAAGCCAACAGGCATGAGCTGAGTCCTCTGCTTCGGTCCTCTTCCCCTCTGTGTCCCACATCTCTGGCACCCACAGAACTCTCCCCACTGTAGACCCTCATGCACACCTGCAATGTCCCCTGGGCTATGATGTAAAGCACCCTGTTAACATGTTCTGGAAGTCAGAGCATTAGCATCTTGGAAAGCCTCATTCCGCTGAGCAGAGCTGGGTTCCAATAAAACTTTATAAACACAGGCAGGAGCAGCTTGGTGCTGGTGGTCACGGTTTACGGGAGGGGGCTCGTGTTCAGCGGGGATTCAGTGCAGTGCATAGCTTTCTCTCTGCAGTGAGCTGTGCAGAACCTTTGTGACACAGAGTCGAATCCTCTGTCCTCCTCACAATCCTTTCCATGTCCACATGCTAACAGCTATTTATTTCATTTGTACAGAATTATTTTCTGTCAACTAACCTGGGCCTAAAATGTCACTTAAGCCTTGTCCTGAGAAATTATTTCCAGAGTGAAATGACAAGCCTAGTTATTGTCTCCTAAGGGAGTGAAAAGCCATTAGAATTGGCCACAAGTCTGTTCAGAAACCCCCGACATCACCTAGCGTCTGAGGAGCTGCCTTCTCCAGGGAGCCCGGGTTCCCTCCTGCCGGGCCTTAGCCACCCCCCCAGACGGTACCGAGAGCTGGCGACTTTCCCATTGCAAGTATCTTGTGCCAAGTGCATTATTTAGAAAAGCAAACAATTCAGATGAAGTTTCGGAATGAGGTGCAAATAAATACGCTCTCACTCCTCCAGTGCCCAGAACCCCACTAGGAAATTTGCCCACTCTGAGCATCTCAGCCAGCAAAGTTGAGTGTGGCAGGACAATGGAAGAACCCCACCTCCGCCGCGAGGCCCACCCCCCACACCCCTCACTGTCAGCAAGGACTGAGAGCTTATCATGGTCAGCGATGCCTCCGGCCAGAGCCAGTGACAATTCAGGTTTAGGCATTCATTGTTTTGCTAAAAATTTGTCTCATTTAAATATACCTGCTGGAGGTCTGGCTGGTGGTATAGCTCAGCGGACCATGTGCACAGGGGCTGGGGTTCAATCCCTGGCACTGCATGCTGCCCAGGCCCTGCCCCCAGGCGCGCCCAGCTGACAATGAAGTCCGGAAGCGGTGGCTCATGCCTGTAATCCCAGAACTAGGGAGGCAGAAGTCAGGAGACTATCTACCAGTCCAACCTGCATAGTGAGACCCTGCACAAAAAAAAAAAAAAAAAAGAAAGAAAGAAAGAAAGAAAGAAAGAAAAGTAAAGAAAAAAGAAAAGAAAACTTAAATACACCTGTTTGATGTGTAATTGGGGTATACTTTATTTTTCAGGTTTTTTTTTTTTTTCCTCACCCAAATCAAGAACAGCAACCTTTAGCTTCCTACAAGCATGGTGCCTGTGGCTGCTACATTGCTGAAAAGCAAACTGCTACACCTGGAGCGCGACAGTGGACAGCGCGTGAGGAGCACCGAGGGGGAAGGCTGCAGCTGGTCCTGCGCCCGCCTTCCGCTCAGCCCCCTCCCCCCCTCCTCCCCAGCTGCCCCCCCAATTCTGCGCACCTCGGGGGGAGTAAGTTTACGGTTCTCAGTGAGAGGCCTGGAAGGCCTTTCAAGTTCAGGACAACAACAACAACGGCTCTGTTTACTGTGACATTTGGGGCAATACCTGCTTAGTAATCAAAGTTCAAAGGGTAAAGTGCGTGTGCTCTCCTAAAACCACTTTCCTTGCCATCCAGTGGCGATGCTATTGAAAAATTAGAGAACAGCTCAAAAAAGAGGTTTTTTTTTCTTTTTTTTTTTTTTTGGAACCGGGGATTGAACTCAGACCCTTGCGCTCGCCAGGGAAGCGCTTATTCTACCGTGCCATCTCCCCGGCCTACAAAATAGCTCTATTTTAAGAAGCAGTTTAACTAAGCCAGAAGTTCTTCTATAAGAATGCCTTAATGATTTACTCAAGTTGATTGAAGTACCCTCAGTCTTTTTATTAGTGTTTGTCCTATATGGCACTAGAATGTGGGTGAATGCGGTGTGTGCGCATGCACGGGCGCATGCGTCTCAGTGACAACTTGTTTCTGTCACTTTTCATATAAATATACAAATTTAGGGTTTATACTGCTGGGTAATATTCTGAAGTTCAGCCACAGATTAAAAATATTTACAGTGATTTTAACAAAATGACTTCCTATCCCTTATCTTTCCCTTCTATTATATGGAAAGCAGAAAAGTAGGCAATTGTTAATGATTACGGGCCATTCTATGTGATGTAAAATCTAAGAAAATATGGTTTCATAAGTGGAAGATGTAACAGAGCTACGCAGCACTTCAGCGTTGTTTACATGAGCTTTTTGTGTATATTTTTACAACTATTGTTCTTAAGCATATTGTACATCTCTCTATTTTTATAATTGTCCCCATGTTTAGATCATATTTTTAGAATTTTAAATTGTACATTTATATCTTTATATCTAAAAGAATATATACATTTCATAAAATCAGTGTATGCTTTTCTGATGTAAAATTAGGTTTAGAATTACAAATCCAAGTGTGTTGTCAGATTTTATTTGAATACCTTTCAATTCTTTGAAAGTGAAAATAAACGTTTTAGAAACGTAAGAGATTTTTCCCTTTTACTGCAATTATTGTGTCAAAATTTTTAAATTTCTATCTTTGTCTCACTGCTACAAAATTTTCTTATGGGGTCATTTTATAAGTCTTTCTACATCACAACTTTATATTTTTCTATAAAAAAAAATGTAGACTTCTACAGAAGTTTCACTGAAAAATTAGCCTCTGAATCACAGAATAGCCAGGTGGTGGCACGAGCCTCTAATCCAGCACTCAGGAAGCTGAGGCGGGAGGATTGTTGCAAGTTCGAGACCAGCCTGGGCCACAGAAGGAGCTCAAGTCCAGCCTGAACTGCAAAGCAAGACCCTGTCTCAAAAAGACAATAAAAAACTAAATAAAAATGAGTCACTAAATAATTTTCTAGTTGCAAATGCTTAAATATCTCACCACCACCTCCACCACCTCCAGTACTGGGGATTGAACTCAGGACCCTGCTCTTGCCAAGCAAGCGCTTATTCTACTGAGCTATCTCCCTAGGCCCTTAAATATCTTAAGGTCCATTCGCTACTGACCCCCACCACTGAGGCTGCCCTGGCTGCGGTAGCTGATATCTCTCTCTGGACCCCCGCGGCGCTCGCTCTGGGGCTCACTGACTCGTGCTTCCCACCGCCTCGGGCAACCTATGCACACCACCTGCTTCATGTGTTGTCAGAACCCAAAGGTAACCGCCTCGCCCTGCTCTGCGGCTTCCCACTACTCCAGTAAAGATGCAGGCAGGCCCTCCCGACTTCCCCAGCCTGGGGGAAGTCAGGCCACACCCACCCCTAACCTCAGCTCTCTCGGCTATCCCCAGAGCTGCCCAGCTCCTGCCACTGGCTTTGCCAGTCACCTCTGTCCCTCCAGTGCTGCCCTTCCCCGCGTGCTGGCCCCTGCCGCCCTTGCTCTGAGCACACACCCCCCCACCTCTCGCTCTGCCTGCTGTGCGCTCAGGGCCACAGCCCGCTGCTCTGACTTCCAGAGGAAGACTTCCGTGACGACCTGCACTGGGCAGAGACTGACCCATGAAAGCTGTGGCTCCCGGAGCAATCTGCCTGGCTGTGGGGCCACACAATGGGGTACGGAAAGGAGCTGAGCGAGGATGGGATGTGGGGTCCAGTTAAGGCCTCGGTGAGATCCTGGGCGCTCTGGGGTGCACGCTGCAGTGCAGTCTGCCCTCAGGACCAGAGGCTGTGCCTTCTTCCACCGCCCTACGTTGCAGGCTCCACTGTGCACTCAGAGGCCAAGGTGGGGGGACCAGACAGGGTCGCTGTGCACTGCCCCCACCTCCCGAAGCAACTCACTAGAGTGGATGCTGCCCTCAGAGTGGCTGTAACCCTGGTGACAGTGATAACCGACATCTGTAGACGGCCCTGTATGGACGGACTCTACTGAGCACTTGCTGCCTGGGAATTTGGGAGGTCTCAGCCCCGCTCTGGTGCAGTGGGCCTGGTAGCTCCTCACAAGTCACTCCTGGGGAAACAGGCAGGGGAAAGACCCAAGCGAGACCTGCTCGGAGGGCCCCAGTCCCTGTGCAATCCGGACTCGAAGCTGTCCTTCAGTGCTCCCCATTGGGACAAGGTTCTGTGCCCTGTGTGGCTACTCGACTGACACAAGCCAATTCAGCTTCCTTTCCCTCCGCGAGACTGTAAGGTGCAGTGACAGAAGGGACGTGGGATTTACCACTGTGCCCCTGTTCCCTGGCTTCCAGAGCATAACAGGAGCACATTAACATCCTCCTTCCTTTGTTCTTCTCAGTAACGTTCACAACAACCAGTTATAATGACCAATAAAATGAGGCAAATGTCGCCGGGTCATCCCGCTGGTATGTGGCTGAACTGGGCCCCATGCCACGTTGCAAAGTCTCCTCTCTGAGGTCCTGTTCACCAGTGGACCATGTAAGCTGGCCACAGGAGGAAGGCTTAGCACCTCAGAGCTGCTGTGCTCCCCGTCAATCACATGTGCTCTTCCGGGCCTGTAGCTTATTATTATACATCCCCCAGCCCCCATTCTGTCTCCAGGAAGGCTCAGTTAGTCTGAATAAAATCCCCTGAATATATATATATATATATATATATATATATATATATATATATATAAAATTTAGTGCAGGGTCTACAGGGTCTCACTACATGGATTGGACTCATAATGACCCTCTTGTTTTCAGCCTCCCAAGTGCTGGGATTACAGGCATGTGCCACCATCCCAGTCTCAATTGATGTCTCAGCATGCCCCGAGGGGGGGGCCAGCACAGCATTCCAGGGATCAAACCCTGGTCCCCGCGCCTGCCTCAACAGGCGCTTTAGTCCACTGAGCTATCTGGTCGGCCCTGCCCTGAATATTTAAAGGAAATCAGTTTGCAATGCTATGTCAGAGACGCAGTGCATTTAATTTTCGTGGTGTTTAAATAATTCTTATGAATAAGTGAGATGAAAGAAAAGAAGAGAAGGGGGAAAGAAAGATTGAAGACCAAGTGACTTGACGGTGTGTTGCTGCTCCTCTGGGGAGGAGGAAGGGATAGACGACAGCAAAGCCGCTTCCAGGCGGGTGATGGAGGGAAGCTGCAGTGTATGCACATCTGGCTCGGGCGCGCAGAATGGCTGGTGTCTGGTGCAGCAGGAGACTGTGCCGCGGGGCCTGCCACAACTCCGAATCAGAGCAAGGTGGAGTAGGCGGTCCAGATCCTGTCTCGTGCCTCCTGCACGTCTCTAGGTGTAAGCATCTTCCTGCCCAGAGGGTGGCTCGAGGAGCCCAAGACGTGCATTTTCATGTCACGGTCCCCAGAGCTGAGCCAACTTCCTCACATTGTGTTTGAGCAATGGAGTCGAGTGCTCTTCCAACCCTGGAGAGGGTGCCATCGGTGGGGCATCATGAGGCGAAATTAGGGTGAAGGTTCCAGATAACACGAGAATTGTCAAAGCCCTCAGAATTGTAAGAAACTTGTCGTTGTTTGGCTGACTTTCAAACTCAATTCTTCAATGTTCCTCTCCTCTAATAAAATACCCTAAGGTCCACACTCCATAAACGCTGTGCTGGTATAGCTGGCAAATCGTGGATTCTAGAATTAGTAAGCTCAGCTGGGTCTCCAGCCTAAAGAAGCTTTTCCTACCTACGTGACATGAAGAATTTCATTAACTCTCTGAAGTTCAGCTATTTAATGTAGGCTAACATACCTCATGTACAAGTGTTTTCATGAAGATTAAAAAATTTAAAATATGCCTAGCTAAGTGCTTGACATAGAGCAAAAGAGTGAGAGCTTGTATTTCTAGATTAAAGGTGCAAAAAATAACACATACCACTTTATAGAACCAAGAGAACATCTAGACACACCAAAATAATCAGCTTTAGCTATTCATAGGGTGGACCCTTGGAGCCATGGGAAAATTAACTTTTAATTTTCAAGGAAATTCATCAGAGTGATTAAAAATACCGTTTTCCCTTCGATCCAGAGCTCTATGCCTGTTAGTGTTTATGCTACATATTGAAATGAAAAACTTACAAATTAAATTTGATATTTCTGTATGATTCTGATAGAGTGGCCGAAGAGTCATTTTTGAACTCCATCAATCCTTCTATTTTGTGAGCTGGCATTCTGCCAAGAAGAATTTTTCCTCTTCTTAATTAGCCTACATCAGTAGGAGCTCAGTGGGTGTCTGTGTTTTCTAGTGAGTTACAATCTTTCACTCTGATTTAGTCTCTTGTTCCGAATGTACAGATTTGGCCAGCGGGAGCCTTTCTGAGTAGGTCCCTGTGTTTCCTCGGCATGTTATGAGCATTTGTGAGTGGGCCTTTCCTTCCTGCAACAGGAAGACGTTCTAGTGACCCTGCGCTTCGTTTCCCCAGTCTAGGAATCCTCTACTGTTTCAAGAGGTCCTAGTTTATTTCAGTACAGAATGGCATTCGAAGCCAAGACTTGGGTCCTGCATATGCCCACTGCCCCGGGGGATTTTATTGCTTCTAGAAGCTCTTAGCATTTATAGCTAGGGAGGAGTATGTGTTCGGAGGGAGCAAGGGGGGAAGAGAAGTGAAAGTAAGAAAATGTAAAAATATGGGTCACCTGGGAGAACAGCGTGTGGGAATTATTTGCGCTGCTCTTGTAACTATTCCAAAAATGCATCAAAAGAAGTTAGAAGAACAAACTAGAGCAATCGTTTAATGAAATGGCTAAGAGCTGAGTTTGGGAAGCAGATAGATGTGGTTTAGAACCAGCTCCTGTGCTGAACAAGTGATATTTGACCTTGGATTCTCTCATCCACAAATCAAGACCCTGATATACTTCATAGCATTGCTGTCAGGATAAAGGGAAACATTACATTAAGATTCTTAAACCGAACTGCATATATTGCAGGTTAATAATTAGCTTCTGTTCTGGAGGGTTAACAACCTAAGTTAGCAGTTCAAAATTGGAGGAAAGGAAGGGCTGCAAGGTCAGCCAACATTTTGGCCCTAGCCTTTCGAGGTCAGTGAAGACTCAGGACACAGGAGAACCTGTACTGTAGCATCATGTAACTCAGTTGCGCTCCAAATTTTCTGATAAAGGAGATTATGAAGCCACAGAGGAATGTGATCGATGATGTATAGTGTGCCTGGGGAGAGTCACATGGAGAGAAAACATTCTCTCAGGCTTTCACAGAGAGCAAACTGGTCAAGCAATGGCCATGACTCATCCTCATGGCTGACACTGACGAAGGATCTACAAAGTGCGGTACAGGGTTTCAGGATAAGTCCTGAAGGGGTTTGACTGACTTTGTCAGATACAAAAGTTACATTTCTTGTTACATAGGTCTTGCTTTATCTTGGTCTTAAACATCCAGGAGAAAAGTATAAAAATGAGGTATATAAAGTAAAGTCCCCTGACAAGTGCAAGGGCATAAGTTCAATCCCCGGTTCCAAAAAAAGAAAAAGTAAAGCCATTAATACAATTAATGTAAAAGCCATTAATACAATGAGCTGTAAAAGGCTCAAGTCAATAACTTCTGAGGATAACCCACTAATATTATAGACTGCTAGACAGTGTTAGATTGTTTAATTGAATTCAAACACCTATAGTATTTAGATGCCAACAGAATATTCACCTCTGACAGACAATAAAAAAAAAAGGGTACAAAGGAAAGATCATTTTGCATTTGTATATACAAAATAGTTAGGATAAATTTACAGCTACTTTCACTTAATTCAATGAGGAGAAAGAGGTGTACTAACAGTGTTTGGACAGGATATCCTGTCTGCTTCTTGTACTATGGATAACCACTAAGAAGATAACAATGTATAATGTATTGATTATCAAAACTGTCCTACTAATCAGCTGTGAAACTGTCTCATTCATACTTATTTCTCAATTAAAAAAATTAAAATTAAAAAAAGATTCTTAGAAGCTTGCTTGATGATGTCAACATCTATAAGAGAAGCTCGATTAAATCGGCTCAGCAGTTCCATACTGTAGGGTGTGAAAGCCTCACCCCAGGACAGCTTGCTGCCTGGCTGTATAAAGGAGAAATGAAGAAGGACCAATCTGCTCATCTCTTCTGAGGGGCTCCAGTCTTGCCTTTCACCTTGGAGGTCACCTCTTGGCTTCCAGGACAGATGGTTCAGCTAGACTCTCGAGTCCGCCATGGCAGATGTACAGCCTCCTGCAGTGGACTTACTTGGGGCACTGCAGGGAGCCCCAGACCTTGGAGTTGATCCTTTGTGCCCCAGGGTGCAGAGAGACCCTGGGCTTGCTTCCACACCGGACTCTAGGTGACCACTGTAAGCCAACCTTGTAAGTCCTTATCTCTGTGTATATCTTGTGCTATGTCTATTTCTCTAGAAAATACAAACTGACACAAGCTGTCTGGGATCTTCTGATTCTCCAGCAAGCATCAATTTGTGTGCTTTATCATACACTGAGATTTAAGCGGTCATGACCTAAGATGTACCATTTCGTATTTCTGGCACCTATAGAAAACCAGGTCACAAGACCATCCTGCTGCAGCCAGTCCCTGCTTGGACAGGGCGTGTGTACCCAGCAACGACCCTCAGTACACCCTGACCTGGGCCTCCCTCTTCAGGTCACCTGCCAAAATCCCTATTTTGCCCATCCCAGAAACCTACTCAATGTTGGTCTTGAGGAATTCTCTGTATTTCACTAACAATCTAAGATGCACAGAAATCTGCCTATTAGCAGTGACATTTACTGAACAGACTCTAATATTCCAGGCCCTTTTCTACCCCTGCCCCTGTCAGCCCTTGTGCAGGACTCCTTGGGTGGCCCTCCTTGAAGGAGGAGCAGTTGTCTCCATCTTGGCCGAGCCTGACCCTGTGTCCACGTATTGCTATGTCCAGAGCTGGCTGGGACTTTCCCTTACCCTTCCACTGGCCTTATGCAGTGGGCATTGGTCCAGCTCAGTGCTGATGTGTGATCTCTGAAGCAAAGGGGACAGGGCAGTGCTGTCCGGACCCCCTCTGCTCCCCTGTGTGAGCCAGGCAAGGTGGGATGGGGAGACGTGCTCTCTCTGTCTGGCATCAGCTCAAGACTGGGGCTATGACTTCTCAGAATTTAAAAGATAACACACCAGATGAGATTTTTGGACTTATGTGCAAACATGAGAAGCATAGAATTCTTTATCCTATTTTTTAAAATGTCTAATTTTTAAATGATTTTTTATCATATTCTGTAGGGACTTAAAGTTCAACATATCAATACTTGATGAAAAATACCTGTTCCTTATTATGCCTAAGATGTTTGAAATGCAGTGAGATAGTGAGGTTAAGATTGATAGCCCAAATCGTTTGATAATAACAATAAGCTTTTCTTCTGGATGGTTAACAACCTAAGTTCGCAGACCAAAATTAGAGAAAAAGGAGGGATACAAGGAAAGCCAACATTTTGGCCCTAGCCTTCTAAGGTCAATTAAGACTCAGGACATATGAGAACTTGTACTGTAATGTCATGTACCTCGGTAGTGTCCCAAATTTTCTGATCAAGAAGATTATGGGGCCAAAGAGGAAAGTGATCGATGACATAGAGTGGGCCTAAGGAGAGTCACATGGGGAGAAGATACTCTCTCAGGCTTTCACAGAGAGCACATTGGCCAAGCATTGGCCGTGACTCATCCACATGGCTGCACTGATAAAGGTTCTACAATCTGAGGTACAGGATCTCAGGACAAATCCTGAGGGCATTTCACTGACCTTCTCAGACCAAATAGCTACAACTCTTGCTGCATAGGTCCTGCTTTACCTTGGTCTTAACCATCCAGCAGAAAAGTATGAAGACGAAATTATAAGAAATAAAGCCATGCTGTTAAGTTGAGCTGTGGGGGACTCAGGTCAATAATTTCTGACATTGCCAGTTAAACAGAAGACCCAATGCTATTATGGGCTACTGGACTCTTTTAGAATATTTTGCTGAGTTTACACATCTATAATATTCTATAACGGAACTTAGAAAAAATGGGGTATACAGATGAATGTCCATTTTGTATCTGTGTATTCAAAGTGGTTGGGATAGATATATAGTTACATTCTGTTAATGAATAGAATGATTTGTTCTAATGGAGTTTGTAAATAGGATCACAAGTCCGCATCTTGTACAGCAATTAACCACTAAGAAGAATATATTCAGTGTATTATTTGTTGAAAAATAAAAAAAAAATAAAAATAAAAAAAAATAAGAGCAAATTAAAAAAAAAAAAAAACTAAGAGTCAAAAAAAAATAAATAAATAAAAAATAAAAGATTACACACCAGAGCTGAAGCACCAACCCCAAAACATAAGTTACCATCTTAATGTGTTGCACAGGTTAATCCTTCTGCATATCCTTCTCTGTGTGTATTGCAGAGGTGACTTCAGGCCTCCCCACTAGCCCAGCTCACCACACCCACCTTCTTCCTACCATTCTCACAGTCCCTGTTCCATCCTGGGTCAAAGTCTTTGTTCCCAAAAACCATCACCATAGCCTAACGCAGGGGCTTCTGGATTCCTCACCACCTTGGGTATTTTATTGAGTCTTCATTTACCCTGTGGGTTGCGTTTAGTGGTAAAATGGAATGAACACAATGGTCCAAGAACTTTTCCATGGGATGATAAGTACAAACTTCCTGAGCCGAGACAAGGACTGGAGGGCTCACTGGAATCCTCACAAGGCCTCACAAACACCTTGGGGTCTTCTTGATTTGTAATAGGTTTGGAGGAGCTAGCTATCTTGGTCAAAGAAGCACAACAAAACCAACTAGGCCTAATCCTGGCCTGTTGGACACCCTCTTCGTTGCCCACTTTTTGTACACCTGTACTCCCACAGAACCTGAACCTGCTGAACAACTTTGGTTGAAAGCCAAGGCACCCTTTACAATTCAGTTTGGTTGGTTGCACTTTCTGGGATCTCTTGGACTGGACCTTGACCCAAATGGAAGAAATGCTTGTCACCGCTCCATGATTGTCCCTCCCTCCAAATCAGCAATAAAATATCTGCAGAACTTCCAATGAGCAAGCTGTCTCCTGCCTGGACCTCCCAAGTAGCATCCACTCCCAAGTACCAATGCTTGCAAATTAAACAGAAGCTTTGCTGGGTAGAAACTTTTTCCAATAAATTGCTTTGCTTTAGTGCAAAAAACTGCCTATTTTTGGGCAGACACAGAATAGAAAGATGGCATAATGGGGTGCTCTGTGTTGTGAGAGGAAAGAGACCTGGATGTCACAATTAATAGGAATCTGATTGTCAACTACACATACTTGAAAATAAACGCTGTGGTTTTTCAATCGCTTTTGTTCTTTGATAAGCCAAGTTCCCTTTTCAGGTCATTTCCAGTAAAGTGCTTCTAGCGTTATCACTCTGATCTCCAGGGAAAGGTGTTCTTAGGCTGTACACGCCCTCCGGTCTATGGCAGCATCCGCAGACCAATACGGGAAACAGGACTGGAAAGCTTTCTAAAATCAGGCACAGAAGTGGCAGCGAGGATCGTGCCTGACAGAATCTGCCAAGAATACAGAAAGAGGCTCAGCCTGGGCCTTGCATTTGCTCAGCCCGTGTACACGAACGCACTCTGGATATCAAACTTATAAGTACATCGTGAGAATCGCTGACGTTTATCAAGCATTCAATGTGTGCCTGGCCTCACGGTAAGTAAGTAGACGACATCAGTTTTTTTTCAGTATTTTATTACGAATGAATGTACGTAATTCACAAGTTCTGGCAGAAGGATTTTTTTTTTGTGGGGTGGTGCTGGCTCCGAATGCCTTCAGGGCACGTTTGGCTGGCTTGAGTTGTGGGGATCGAACCACAGCAACCTGAGCCTGGCTGCTTTGTCGAAGCAGCCACTTAAATACTGAGCTAAGGGGCAGGCCCCCAATTCACAAGCTCTGTACAGGACAAATTGTAGAAAGACACAAATCATTTTCACTTTTGGTAATGTGTATGTTTATAATTGCCTTTTGGCATCGGTAATTCTTTTAAAATTACTGACAATATTAACAAATTTATTTTTGAATTTGATTTATGTTTTAAAAGAGTGGTAATTCAGTAAAACACCAAGGATATGCTATTTCATGAGGTATACAAGTTGGACAAAAGTTACAGAAATGGTACAAGAACAGCTGGGAATTAGGCATCACTGGATTTGGACAACCTCATGAGGAAGTTGTAAACACTTCATTTTACAGATGAGAAAAGTGAAGTTTTGAGATTAGTAATATATTTAAGTTTCCCAGAACTAGTAAGTCATAGGCCAAGACTTCACCTGCGATGTCTGCCTGTGGGGACAGGGACATAACTGGCCCGGGGTCCCGGCCTGGGGCATGTCTTTACCTTAGCATAGCCCCCCTCCTTGACTCTGGGTAGGACCTGTGACCTGCTCCTAAGTTGCAAAAGTGTCAGAGGTGATGGGCTGCCCATCAGCGACTTATGTCACCTGCACTGGAATGTCCCCAAGCCTTGATGAAATCGAGGCTCATGTTAGGGGCCCCCATAGCAAAGAAGAGAAAGCAGACCCTGCCGGAAGGGAAAGCCCATCCATGAGGGACCCAAGGCCCTGCACTGTCCCTCACGATCAGCGTCACCACCTTAACCCAGCCAGGGTTAATCTACCAAAGAATTTTTGAAGGATTTCACATACTTGTTAAACAGGAAAGGAATTCTCTTCTTGAACTGTTTATTATTTTCTGCTAGAAATTCTGTTCTCCACAGTGTAATTCACCGAGCTCATCCTAACTTGCCCATGCTGGGCTTACCTGGTTTTTTTAGGACCTCAGTTGAAGCAAATTATTTGAGATCATGGTTCTCAAATACCTGTACTATTTGTAATTCCAAGGATATTTTGACTCTAAGAAAAATCCCTGAATCATCTCATCTCTCCCTGAAAATGCAAAAATGCGAGCAAAGAAGAAATCAAAGAAGGGAATCAGAGAGAGGCATCAATGTTTTTGAAAACAAAAAAAGTTGTTTTGGATCTCATGAAATGGCAGAAGCAGACCACTAGCTCAAATGAAAAACTAAAATCATAAATCTGTAAAGTCCCAAGAAACACTCACGGGTGCCTTCCAGGGGAGGAAGCCATGGTAGTTAGATCACTAGAAAACACTGGAATAAAACCATGGTCTTAATGAGATTCCTGACTCTCAGGGTTGTCGTTTTTTTTTTTTTAAGCTTCCTGAAAACTATGCTGAGTCTTACTTTGGACTTACTTACTTACTTACTTTGGAAGCAATTTGCCAAATATTTCCAAGGTTCACGAACAAGTGATCTGGAAAAAAATCCGTATTAAGACCTTAAAAGTTGACAAGTGCCGGAAGAGCTTTAAATAGTTAACTCATCAACCTACCCAGAACACATTAAGAAAAGCTTGTGTAGCATATTCCTTGTCGAAAGTGGGAGAATGAAAAACTAGAAAATGAAATGAAAAATACCTGAATGGCAACTCTTAGTAGCACTTTTTTTGGCCCTTTGGTGTGTTGAATATCTACACATATGCGTGCTAAGGAGCAGGACATAAAATGTGATAAATCACATCTTTTTATTTTGAAAGAAAAAAAAGATGATTCAATAGTGTGTGTATCAAATATCTTAGTAATGAATGACAACAGTAGCTTTTCCTCTTCTGGCAGGTCTCAAAAGGCACATTTGCAAATTTTGACTTGCCTTTGTTTGAGAGATCTTGGAAGTTGGCAACATTTCACTGATCTTCTAAAATGAATGAAGTCATTTGCCTCGTTTTCTTGCATTCTGAGAAGTTTTGGATGATCTGTATCTTAGACATGTCTTGTGAAACTCGTACACAGGCATGGACAGGACCCGCTGCAGTTTGCAGGGCTCAGTACAAATGAAAGGCCCTTAATAAATAAATAAATATTTTTTTTTTAAATTGCAATACAGACTCAGTGTGAGGTCTGTAGGGCTGCCCAGGGCCCACCCCGCCTCTGGTGCTGGCTCCGCACGTAGACCCTAATTCCTTAGTAGTTACTGGTTTGTTCATATTCCTTTTGCTCTTGGGTCAGTTAAAGTGAAAATTTTTTCCGAGCAAATTATCAGTCTCAAGGGCCAGTGAGATAACTCAGCAGACTAAGCACCTGCTTTGACAAGTGGAGGGACCAGGGTTCTATCCCTGGTCCCTCATGCAGCGCCGGCCCTGAACCCAAGGCACGCTGAGCCAGTGACTGAGTCCAGGCATGGTGGAGTACTCCTAAAATCCCAGCGCTTGGGAGGCTGAAAACAGGAGGATCACTATAAGTCTGAGCTGCATAGTGAGACCTTGTACCAAATACATAAATGAAAAAGAAAAAGAAAATTGTTAGTCTCAGATTTATAAACTTATCACATATTTCCCTGACATATTCTGTTATAATTTTTAGAATACCTATTATAATTGTAAGGATTTTGTAATTTTTAGCATTTTTATGCCCTCTGTATCTCAGTAGAAAAGTATGGTTTTATCTTTGTAAAGAATAGAGCTTTGCTTTTTGGTTTTTTTTTTTTTTTTTCCTATTTCAATGATTGATGTTTGCTTCTTTTTATTCACTGTCTTTTTTACCCTGATTTCTTTTGCTTTGAAATCCTGTCTTGAAAACTTTCCTTCAAAAATCACTGACTTAAAAGACAAATTTTTAATTCAAAAATTTGGGTAGAGATTCTGTGGAGAAGGAGCTTCTAGAAGCCTGAGGATGGGAGGAGACGCTCGGGATGATGGTGGCATCTGCCCGCCGCAGCCACCCAGCGCTTGCACACCGATCTGTCCTTAGCACACTGTCAGCATCCAGTTTTATGTCCCCCTTTACAAAGGGAAAATGCCATCAACCTCACTATTTGTCACACTTGTGAATATCACATCGGTGCAAATTTTCTCAAAATTTAATTATTTGTAAAGAGCAAAATTGCAAAAAGAAAAACTATGCTTTTAAAATGCTTGATAATTACTGAATTTACTGCTGTGAATAAATTATATTTATTCGAATAAACTATTTAAAATCAAAATAAATCCCATCTCTGGACTGCAGTTGGCCAGTTGAGTCTTCCAAGACTGCATATTAATCTTGACTTGTGGGTGGTCTGCCGCCCACTTCAATTTTGTTCCCAGAGCTCCCTGCCTTGTCTCACCTTGGCCCCAGCTCTGTCGAGGCCAAAAGCTGCCCCAGGAGCCCTGGCACAGTGATGCTTGGAAGCCACCAGCCTGTGCCCAACCCTACCTTGTAAGGTATAGGATTCGAATTCCAACCTCAACAAAATGTTAGAAGAACTTAAATCGTGGCTCAGGACCCTTCCCAAACCTCTGAGCAAAGATGTGAGCTAGAAAATAGAATTGATTCGAGAAAAAGAAATAAATACTTCACTCTTGTACATTGTATGTATTCACCAAACAGTGAGAGATCATCCAGCAGCAACCACTCAGTGGTCGATTTTACATGATTATCTCTTCTAATGCCCCAAGGAAGCTTACCAAATAGGTGCCACTGTTATCCCAGACCTAATCAATCAGTGCTTAGAGATGTTATTTGGCCAGGAAGTGGTAATTAAGTCCTTTTTTTTCAGTGGTACCAGGGTTCGAATTCAGGACCTCGTGCTTCCCAGGCAGGCACTAATGCCACTGAGCTAGCTCCCTGGCCCTAGGAAGTGGTAGAGCTGGGCTTCAGATCCAAGCTTTCCTGGGGCAGATAAAACTCAATTTCTCAGGCAGGGGAGATAGCTCTGCAGGCGAAGTGCCTGCCTGGGAAGCGCAAGGACTTGGGTTTGATCTTTGGTACCACATAGTGTGCTGGCCCAGGAACCCTGGGCATACCTTGCCAGCCACCAAAACTGGGTGTGGTGGCACACACCTGTAATCCCAGCACTGGAGAGGCTGAGACAGGAGGATCACTATGAGTCTGAGATGCATAGTGAGACCCTGTACCAAATAAATAAATTTTTAAAATAAATCTTAAAAACCCTCAACTTCTCCCTAATCAAATTGGCTTATAGCTCACTAAGCATGATGCCTCATTTTTCTTTTGTTTTTTTTTTTTTTTTGATGCCTCATTTTTCAAACCTTATTTATTTTTTTTCTTCAAATCTTTAATGCCTTCACAAACAGAACTGGCTTGCAGTGCCAGCCCTACCCCTGAGGCACATGAGAGGGTGACTGAGACTGGGCTTGGTGGTGTGGGCCTGCAATCCCAGTGCTTGGGAGGCTGAAAATAGGAGAATCACTATGAGTCTGATCTGTGTAGTGGGACCCTATAGACTCTGTACTAACTACATACATTAAAAAAACAAACAAACAAACAAACTATTCCTCATTGTTTTTTCCCTCATTGAAATATAGAGCAATAATATATATCCACAATGTAAAGTTGTTGTGCTACTTACTTACTGCTTTTGGGGGTACAAGGGATGGAACCCCCGGTCTTGCACATGCCTGGCACATTCCCTATCCCTAGCCAAATCTCAGCCCTACCCAATGTTGTGAAACAAACAGAAACACAGTGCAAAATCTCTTATCCAACTGCTGGGGCCCAGAACTTCCTGATGTGGCTAAGCTGGCAGCCCTGGCTCGAGGTCTTCCGTGCAGCTGCCCGGCAGTGGTTGGCACCAGCAGTGGCAGTGATCATCGGAGGTGGAGGACCCCTTCTGAAGGGACCCACTCTGTGGGGAGCTCACAACTGGCTATCCTCGGCAGCCTCAGCTCTTCGGCGCTTGGACCTCTGGGGACTCGGCAGGCAAACTGCTGACCTCTCCCAGGGACAGTGAACCAAGAAAGCCAAGCCGGAGCCACGTGTTCTTCTAGGACAAAGCTCTGAAGTGACACGTGTCATTTCTTCAAAACCTGTTTACCACCTGGATCTGCCCTGCTTATCTAGGAGGGGAAATCCCAAGAGATGGGACAACAGGTAGATTTGCTGAAGGCTGCTACTGTTGTTCTCTATGTAGAGAAGCTAATAATGACGACAAAAATGTCACTCCCTGAGGAGCTTACAGTGTGCAGAGCACGCACCAAGCACTCTGCCTGTGTCCTTTCATGTTAAATGCATAGCTCAAGCAACAGAAATCAATACTTTTACCAACTTCAGAATATGAATGCATGGGCTGGTGAGATGGCTCAGTGGTCTAAAGCACCTACTTAGAACAAGCTTGGCTAAAGCACAGGGACCGCGGTTCGATCCCCAGCACCACAAACCAGCCAGCCCCGCCCCCTGGTGGGCTGAACTGGCCACACACACACAAATAAATAAAATTTTTAAAAAAAGAATATGAATGCATAAACAGATCTGGGTATGTTAAGAAATGTGTCTAAGGGCCAGCCAGAGAGTTCAGCGAACTAAAGCACCTGCTTAGGCAGAGCACGGCAGCCAGGTTCAATCCCCGGCATCCCATGCCGGCCCCACCCCTGGGGCAAATTGAGCCACCAAATGAGACTGGGCATGGTGATGCACGCCTGTAATCCCAGCACTTGGGAGGCTGAAAACAGGAGACTCACTAGCAGTCCGATCTATGTAGTGAGCCTCTGTAGACCCTGTAGACCCTGTCCTAAATACATTTTTTTTAAAAAAAAGGGAAAGAAAGAAAGAAAGATAGATAGATAGATAGATAGATGGATGGATGTCTGGAGCAATTTGCCTGCTAAGGAGGAACCTAGGCATGGAGCTAGGATTTTTATCATAAAGTCCAACTCTTAAATACTACATTTTATCACTTTCTTTTGCAAGATTTTTTTTTTTTTTTTGCTCCGAATGCCTTCAGGGCATGATTGGCTGGCTTGAGTTGTGGGGATCGAACCACAGCCTGAGCCTGACTGCTTTGTTGAAGCAGCCACTTAAAGAACTGAGCTAAGGGGCAGGCCCCCTGCAAGAATTTTTTAAAACAAAATTATCAAGGCTAGTCCTTATCTTCCTAAAGTACTATCAGGGGTTTTCTGCTTCAACGTGTGTGTCGTTTAGGGACTGATACTTCTTTGTTGATGAGAAAGGTCTTGTAAATATTTAGTGGGTTCCCTGGCCTTTGCCCACTAGATGCTAGTAATATACATTTTTTCAGCTGTGACAACCAAAAGTTTCACCATGCCTTTGAGGGATGACACCACCCAGGACTGAGGATTACATTGCGTTTCTATGCGATGAGGATTTTCTCTATTGAGGTACTAGTAAACCATACTCTGAAATTTCTGAAGTAAGAATTTTTAGGGCTGGTGAGATGGCTCAGTGGTCTAAAGCACCTACTTAGAACAAGCTCAGCAAAGCACAGGGACCGCGGTTCAATCCCCCAGCACCACATGCCAGCCAGCCCTGCCCCCTGGTGGGCTGAGCTGGCCACACACACACACACACACACACACACACACACACACACAAATAAGTTAAAAAAAATTTAAAAAAAAAAAGAATTTTTAAAGGACTGTGTGCTCCTTCCATAAATATTTATATCTCTCTGGAGACCTAAGTACCTAACTTTAAAAATGCCTATACTGCAAGTCATACACCGTGAGATACGTGGGAATGGGTGGTTAATTGGTGGAGATTAAAATCTGCTCTATGGATTAGCAACGGAACACATCATTAGTTTTCCAGGGTGGATAAGGCTGACCAGATTATGACCATATAAGCAACTGCGGTAGTTATAATACAAGGAGCAGTTCACGGAAGGCATTCCTTCTACCCAATTCCAAAGGAATTTCACCTGTCTCCGAAGCACAGCTTAGGGAATGCGGAACCCTCCCTGCCAAGGTGCCTATTCACTAATAAGCATTTGTCTTGCAAAATACCGTTTCCGTGGATCTTGTATCAGTGCTCAGAAAGTCAACCGAGGACATGATTTGTGAGCAGGACACCACTCTTCAAATTGTGTCATCAGTAACTTAGCTGTAGACAATGTCGGGGAGATACAGTTACCTCAATAGGTTAATGCACTTTCTATTATTAATTAGAAAATTCCGATTAATGGGGCATTATCTGTAGTATGAGAAAAAGAAGATTGTCCCCTTGCCTACTACTAATGCACTGCGTTTGAATGCGCAGATGGAAAGCCTTTAAGTTTCTGGCAACTTTTGACAACTTGTAGGAAGTTAAAGCACCAATCAGAGTTATGCTTGGGCTGGTTATAGCATAAGTTTTTAAGTCATGAGATGTGGGGTTCACAAAGTCTTGTTCTTGTCGACTTTATCTTGACTGAGCCTCCAACCTGGACTACAGTAGATGCTCAGAAACCTTAACTGAAGGGCCAGCGAGATAGCTCAGTGGACTAAGCACCTGCTTAGGCAAGCATGGGGGCTGGGGTTCAATCCCTGGTACCACATGCTGTGCTGGCCCCCTGCGCCGGCAAGCGAGTCTGAGTATGGTGATGCACGCCTGTAATCCCAGCACTGGGAAGGCTGAAAACAGGAGGATCACTATGACTCTGAACTGCATATTGAGTTAAATTTTTTTAAAAATCATTTTAAAAAAAAAGAAAAAGAAACCTTCACTGAGTGAAAGGATGACTTTTAAAGTTGATTAACCTCATTTCCTAGAAGACTCAGAAGCAGTATAATTATAGAAAAAATTTAGTTGTTTCTCACCCTCCGCCATATCCCAAGCAATCTTTTAACACGTTCTGATATAAATACCTGAATCACCAGCTCATCCCTTGACTTTGGGAGTCAGCTTGATCCGCACTGGGGCTGAACTTAGAGGCTCCCCTTGCGCTGGCGCCATCCTAGACCCACAGCTCGGCAAAGCATCAACACCGGGCCTGCCACGGTTTGCCAACCTGAAAGACAACAGTGATGGCAGGGCTCATAGACCCCCAGCTCACGGCTCCTCCAGCAGCCGGGCTGCGGGCTTGGCCCCTCACACGTGTTACAGAGGCACGGAACTTCATGAAGCCCTTCAATGAGAAGCTGCGTTTTATATTAATAGTAAAATGAACATAAGCCAGACAGCGGTTGGCAATATATAGTGAGCCTTTATATGTGTGCCTCCTACTATGGCGAAGTTCACCATAAATTCATTATATATTATCTTTCTTCAATCTTTACCTCCATCATGGCAGTGAGGTAAGATTTTTCTCCCCTTTACAGAAGAGTAAATAGAAGCTCCGAGGGGTTAGAAACATGTTGCAGGTCGCAGAGCTAAAGCGTGACACACTGCCTGTTGTCACAAAGTTCTTTGGGAGTCCAGACTATAGTATAAACTCACAACAACTGGGATTTATGACTCCCAGGGAATATCTGAAAACAAACATCAAGCTAGTAGATACTGCGTACATTTGAATTCAAGAGTAAAAGAGATAGAAGGAGGGGCAGCCTTGATTTACCAGGGGAAGCAATCCCCACTGGGAGTGCTGCCACTGGAGGGAAAGCCCAGCCTCCAGGAACCATGTGCTCTGCAGGCAAGGTCCACAGGGCGATGGCTGACGTTGGTGTGTGCTCAGAGTGAATGCTGGGACCTAATACAGTTGAGATGCTGGCGAGGGGTGGGGTATGTGGGAAGTGACTGCGTCAGGAGGGCGCCCCCTCATGGTGAGGGGGGTCAGCGCCCTTAAGAAAGAGGCTCATGGAAGCTATCCTCCAAAGACACAGCCAGAGGCCGCCTCCTTCTGCAGTGTACAAGACCTCAGGAGCCACAGCAGCCAAGGTTGCCTTAATCTTGGGCTTTCCAACCCTCCAAACTTCAAATGACAAGTTGATCCTTGTCATAAGTTACCCAGGTGAAGACATTTTGTTCTAGAAGCTCTGGTGGGCTAAGAGGCGGCGACAGGGCTAGATGTCAGGTATGCCAGGGCCAGTGCAAAGGAAGAGAAGGTCCAATTTGCATGGGTTTGTGTGTACAGGAAGCCAGCACTACTATCTACGAAATGCAGGAAAGCCTTTAGCGAATGATCCCAGGGTGTCTACGTTAATCACCAAGCAGGTAAGGCCTTTCAACCACCCAACCAATGGTCTCCCACAGCTGCACAACGATTAGACCCACTATTTCAAATATGCACACCTGTGTGCATGCACCCACATGCACGTTCAAGTCTGTGTATTCACAAGCGGATGTTTTCCATGGAAATTTTATCTCCTCTACTCTGATGTCCTTTCTGTTGTCGTGCTCCCGTGTGGCTCACATCGTTGGTAGCTCCTGGAGGGACTACACAGAAGGCAGCTGCTGCTAGTTTGTCTTCATACTCGCTGAAGTCAGCGTCCAGCAGCCTCAGCTGGACGTGTGCGGCAGCTCCCGGTGTTTTGACTTTTTCTGAACTCGCAGGTGTTCCAGCTTGCCGCAGATCTCTTATTCCATATGTTCCTTGTCTGAGTCTGTAGGTATTTGGATTTTTGCAAACTGAGCTAAATAAAACATCTTTGGCAGGCTGGAAAGATTGCTCAGTGAACTAAAGTGCCTGCTTAGGCAAGTGCAGAGACTGTGATTCGATGCCCAGCACCACATGCCATGCAGGGCCCACCCCCCCAGGCACACTGAGCTGGCCACCAAGTCCAGGCGTGGTGGCGCATGCTTGTAATCCCAGCACTGGGGAGGCTGAAAGCAGGAGGATCACTACGAGTTCTAGCTGCATGGTGAGACCCTGTATCAAACAAATAAAAAGATTTAAACCTGGCACAGACAAGGAGCAGGTAAAAGAGAGGAGGGGTAGGACAGACAGGCGTGGGCCGAGAGGTCCTCCGTGGTGCAGGGGAAACGTGGGCATCCAGTGAAGAGCATCTGGTCCAGAGAACAGCAAGCATAGGGCCAGGAGGCGGAAGGCGTGCTTTGCAGGGTGAAGGAGCGGGAAGCCTGCGTGGTCACAGTACAAGGAGCAAGCAGAAGAGGCTCCCGAGAGGCAGCCAGGAAGCGCCCCTGACTTATGCTGACTGAGAAGGAAGCCAGTGCTAGCAGAGCACAGGGATGAGGGTGGGAAAGCTCGCCAGAAACAGTGAATAATGCCAGTCTGGGCACAGGTGTGCTACAGCTTGTACCAGATCTATATGGAGGGAGATGGTGACTCCAGGCAGACTGGGATGGATTTGGAGGGTAGGGAAGACAGACTTCACGTTCCACATGAGAGATGCGAGGCAAGCCGTCAAGGTTAACGCTGAAAGTTTGGTCTTCGTTACCAAGCCCTGCTGTTCTCTGACATAACCTCGCCCCCTTCCCAGCTCACCAAGCGCATCATACTGTTTCTATGAGGCTGCCGTCATTCCGTTAACAAGGTCATCCTTGCCTGATGACTTCCTAGCGAGCCCTCCAGGTCGGTGCCCTGCTGGCTCCTTCTCAGGGAACCCTCAGCATGAAATCACATCCCCAGCCCCGCACACAGCGCTCCAGCACCGTCGTGCCTTGCTCCCTTTTGCTCCCATAGTGCTCTCAACTATTACTCTGTCTACTCACTTATCTCCTCAACAAGAATAACATAGCTTGTAGTTCATTTTGATCACTTTTGTGTTCTGTCTCTCGTCTTTACCTCTCTCCTTCTCCCTCTCTCCCTCTCTTCCTTTCTCCCTCTCTCCCTCTCTCCCTCCCTTCCTCCCTTCCTCCCTTCCTCCCTTCCTCTCTCCCTCTCTCCCTTTTTCCCTTTCTCTCCTGTCTTTTCCATTACTGGAGATTGAACTCATGGTCTTCATACATCCCGAGCTCATCCCAAGCTCGTCTTTATATGTAATTTCGAAACAAGGTCTTGTTAAGTCACAAAGTGGTCCAGGCTGGGCTTGAGTGCAGTCCTCCTGCCCCCACCTCCCAGAGTTGTGCACAATCACACTCACTTCCTCAGCACAATAAATACCGCCTTTGCCATGGGAAGGTCATCATAAATATGTACTCCACACATGGACAAAGAAGACAAGCAAACAGAATAGCTTGACTGTGGCCTCACAGAAGGAGTACAAAGTCCTGACAACAGGAAACGCCAGTTAGATAGTAACCAAGGACCCAGGGGGTGGGGAACCGAGAGGCTACACAGGGGATGCTTTCTCCCAGGAGAATTCCAATCTGCCATTCATGACTCAGCTCTGGGAGGAAAGCCCAGGGCCCCCAACCTGGACCCAGGCTCCATGGGAGCAGCACGTTGGTTAACCACACTGACAAGCACCCGGATGTGACAGGGAGCTGCCCTCGAAGTCCTAGTTGGGGAGATTCAGAAACACCCTCCCGAAGCTTGTCATGACTTCAGGGCTCTGCACAGAGCTGCAGGATGAAGCCAGTCCTCCGGTTGTTCTCTCAGACACACTGCAGTTTCAAAGCAGGTCCACAGAACATGAGCGAGCCTCGGCTCCTTGGCCACCACGTTGTTCTCACTCAGCCCTCACTGGACAGACCTAACACGAGAGCGTTGTTGGCCACTGAGCCCACAGCAGCCTCGCCCCAGTGATGGGTTCACAATCTTTGGACACCTCAGGCAGGCCGTTTCAATCTCACAGCCAAACCCAGGATCAGGGTCTGAATTGTGTCCGCTGCATCCTGCTGAACAGCTGCAGGCAGGAGCCTTTCCCTTCCCAGGATGTGAGAGCCGCTGTCTCTACAGGAGCCGCTCTCCTCTCCTGTAGGCCCCAGCATGGTGCTAGACCATTAAATACCTGCTCCATGTGTTAATCAGAAAAAAATCAATTCACATTGCAAAAGAGAAGCAATTTTCTCTCTTTCTAATAAAAAGATATGCGTTCT
>NW_004524653.1:4057603-4078631 GCF_000260255.1 Octodon degus
ACACACACACACACACACACACACACACTAAATAAATGTTAAAAAAAAATAAAATAAAAAAATAAATTCATCATTGTATTTGGGAGCTGAGATGATTGATAACTAATCACTTTTAATAAGAGAATGGTGTATTTGGCACCTTCATTGGTCATTGTGTAGAGAGGTTCAGTTTGTCCAGCCTCAAACACGACTCTTGCAATGGGCATTACAAGTAGCTTCACTTCTCTTTGGACATGAGACTCAAAGATGCTGGTTAAAGGAAATAAGAAATATGTCAGCGATTGTCTCCTGACATAAGGTGTACGATGGTTATTGTGGCGGTTTTTTCTTTTTCTCTTCCTACAGGATGTAAGCAGGCACCATTTCTCTGGAAGAACATTCGTGACAATCTTATTTCAAGACCAAGATTGGGTGTGGTGGTGGGCACCTGTAGTCCAGCACTTGGGAGGCTAAAAACAGGAGGATCACTACAAGTCTGATCTGTGTAGTGAGACCCTGTAGACTCTGTACTAACTACATTTTTAAAAATCTTATTTCAAAACCAATGCTAATACCCTAAAGAGGATGTCCTGGAAGGGCTTTTGAGTTTCAAAATTGAAACTTTCCTATGAAAAATCCCCTGATATTCACTGGATGCGGGGAGAGCAGGGAGTAAGTATGAAAGCTGGTCATGTTTTCTGTGAAAGATTAGGACTTCTGTTAGGTTGAGTCTCTAAGAACAGGGGAGACTCTGAGCAGGAGACAAAGAAGAGAACAGAAGACAATGGGAAAAGAGGGGAGAGACACAGAAAGAGAGAGAGACAGGGAGAGGAGAGAGACAGAGAGAGAAGCGAAGACTAGGACAGAAGCTGAGCAGGCAATGCCCTGTAGAGGCGAAAGGAGGCTCCTTTACTGACTAGGGGTACAGTGCCCATTGAGACAGGACCTAAAGGCAGGCATCTCTGGGGTCTCCACCTACCTGTTTGCCCCCACTCAGACTCTGTCCCTTAGACACTGACCCCACAGGCTACCTCCCATAGCTGCTTCTCCTTTACCAGGGCTGTGTGTGTTTTCCTAGTGGGAGCCGCATCTGCACATTGCCTCTCCCAGGATGGCCATGTCCAGCACCAGCTCCATCTCTGTGAGCAGCGGCTCCTCCCTGTCCACCTCTCATTGCAGAAGAGTTGCTTCGTCCATTGACACCAGCAGCAGAGACCCACCTGAAGTCTTCCTGCTTTCAGCTGCTCAGGCTTGGATGAGGGCTGGAGCCTGGAAGTATCCACTCCTACCAACATCCCCACTCCCACCCCAATGGTAGAAAGAAATGGGGGTGTGTGTGTGTGTGTGTGTGTGTGTGTGTGTGATTTCTAGAGAGGTTTGTGTCTGTGGTATACGATACGTCATGGTCCCTTCCCACCACCCCTGATCCTTCCTGAGCCACAGCCTACATTTATTTCAGCTGCCAGGTGTGCTGTGTGTGGCTGGCCCAGTCCCCGATCTTGTGGCCATCCACTTCTTCTGGTGCAGTGAGAGGGGCGTGATTGAATTCTGGCCACGAAGAGATGAGGGAGGTATTCTCGGGCTCCTGGATCCTTATCGTTTTTAAAATGAAGACCTGAAGTGCACTTTGCCCGCTGAGTGTTGTGGCAAAGATTTGCCACGACCTGGTGTGGTTGTCAAGCCACAGCTGGAGAAGCCACAGGGGCAAACTTGAGCATCACCTACAAAATGCTGGCGGCATCAGCCCAGAAAGAGGGCAGAACTTCAGGCATCTTTGACGATACTGTTCTGTTAGGCTGCTAACTCAGTCGTCTTTAGATATAACAGTCCCCTGTATTTCTAGTTCTGCAGGGTGACCATGTCCCTTTTCATTTAAGCTGTCATGAGTCAATCCTTTGTTTATCAGTGGCCAGATCACCTGACACCTGGGGTCTCGGTAGACATTTAGTGGAGGCCCAGATTTACCAAGCACAGCGCTGTTCGTACTCTGACAATAAAAGCACAACGCAGGCCTAAGGTGGCACGTGGGGTGTTGTGGTTAAGATCTGTGCTGCTCCCCAGTGCCTGTGTTCAAGGCAGAGCTTTTGGAAGGTGGTTGCTTCGTGGGTGCTGCGCCCACAGCCTAGTGTGATGCTGGCAGGCAAGTCCTGTCAGGAGGGGCAAGAGTGACCCGGAAGTGTTTCTCCCCTTCCCTTTCTGCTTCCTGGATGCCCTGACAGGAGATAGTTTCCTCAGTGCCAAGCCCCTCTGCCATGCCAGTTTTCCCTTGAAACCAGCTGACCACGCTCTGCAGTATGCTTTCAGTTCATGGCCCTCATAAGGCATTTTTTCCTTGCATATCTCGTGGAAGCATTGAGTTTCAGACATGCAGTGGCCGCAGTCATGTCTGACACAGCCCAGTATTTTCTGGGGCATAGAAAATAGAAGGTGTCAGTGATCTCGAGTCTTTCCTTCTCCCTTCTCTACATCCTTCCAAGTTCTGAGCTTCCAAAGATATTACCAAGATACATTTTCAATGGTTTTTTTCAACAAAATATAACTTACTTCCTCAAATTAAAGATGTGCAGGCCACAAATCGTTAAAGTGTGACTTGATACAGCACACTAGCAATTAAAAAGAACACACATACACATTCCTCTTTCCTTTGATCCAAATTTCTAGGCCATCGGGGGCCTGCCCCTTAGCTCAGTTCTTTAAGTGGCTGCTTCAACCAAGCAGTCAGGCTCATGTTGCTGTGGTTCGATCCCCACAACTCAAACCTGCCCTGAAGGCATTCGCAGAGAAAAAAAAATCCTTCTGCCAAATTTCTAGGCCATCAATGTATTAAGAAGAACACTACCAGAACCACTCCATTTAGCTCTACAAGTACAAAGTGTAGTGGATTGCAAATAATTGAAAGCATTAGGGGCCAGGGAGATGGCTCAGTAGAATAAGTGCTTCCTTGCCAAGTGCAAGGGCCTGAGTTCAATCCCCAGTTCCGCAAAAATAATAATAATAATAATAATAATAGCATTAAATCAGCCTGAATCAAAACAATGATATATAATCAGACTCGTGCAATGGAAATATAGCCACTCCATGAAACAAGTACTTTCATCATTCTCATTTTATAGAGGTGGAAGCCAAGGCATGGGCAGAAAAAAGCTACCCCAAGATACATAGCAGGGAAGTGATGGGGAAGGGACTAGCCCTTGGCAGTTGTAATTCAAAGCTACACCGTAACAGCTACCTTAGAGTAAGAGTTTAATAAGCACCAACCGTACGCCTGGCCATATGCGTGGTGCAGAGCACACAACAGGAGAAACAAAGGCAGACACAGTCCATGTCCCCATGAAACTCCTCACCAGGGACCCAGCGTTAGCCTGTGAGGGTCTCTGAGTGCCTGTAGCTGGGCTCTGCTTTGATAAGAGGTGAAGCCTTTGGCCCCAGAGAGCTACTGCTACACAGACCAGGAGCACAGGACACCTGTTTTTGAGGATGACACACTCTTCTCAGACCCAAATTTCCCTTTGAGGATCTCAATGTGCACGCTGTGTCAGCGTCCAGTTCATTTGTGGTGTTCAAGTCCTGGGAGACTACATCCCTCCCCTCAGAAGCCAAAAGCAGCCTCATCACCGGCTACCCATGTGCAAGATGGAGCCACCTGAATTTACCAAGTATACACAGTCAAGCAGCAGATAACCTTGGGAACTGTTGAGCTCACAAGAGCCTCAGAAATGAATTCAGGTATGGATGGAGCCATAAATCATACTCTCTCATAAGAGTCACTAGTCTTGGGGCTGGAGAGATAGCTCAGCGACATAAGCACCTACCTGGAAAGCACAAGGACCTGAGTTTGATCCTTGGCCCCACATGCTACGCAGTCTCTGGCCCAATGCCTGGGCTGCCACCATGTAGCCCTGGAATTGAGCATGGCGGTGCGTATCTGTAATCCCAGCACTCAGGAGGTTGAACGAGGTTGAGCAAGAAGGAGTTCTTCAAGTTTTAGAGCGGACTGGGGGCTACAAAAGTGAGCACAAGGCCAGGCTGAAATGCATAGTGAAACCCTGTCTCAAAAAAAAAAAAAAAAAAAAAAACTGGTCTAAGCCATGTCAGAACTGTTTGAATTAGGATCAAGTTTTCACAGCCTATAAAAATAATTGAGATCTAGAAAAAAAAAATATGTGTTTTTTTATGTATTTGGTACAGGGTCTTACGACGCAGCTCAGACTCATGGCAATTCTCCTGTCTCAGCCTCCCCAGAGCTAGGATTACAGGCATGGGCCACCCAGGTCCTTCACTTGCCAGGCAGGCACTTAGACTGCTGAGCTCTCTCCCCGCTGAGAAAATGTTTCTAATACATAGAAAAGCCCAAGCCACACATAATAGATGTTGAATTAAATACTTACAAGCAGAAAACTATGTTAGTAGTCAAACGTTAGACAAATTAGTACTTCAATATGTGTTAGATTAGGCTCCTGAAGAGCTACCCAAAGCCATCAATTTATCTTCACTGTTCATCAGATTCTTTTCATATTTCTTGTAATTAATTCATTTTAATTGCCTGAACTAATTTAGTTTCACAGCTCGTTGCAATCAGTGGTGCGGTGCCTAAACTCACGTCCCAATACTGCCGCAGCGCCTGCCCTGCCGAATGATGGTCGCGTTCTTCTCTGAGGCTGAACCCTCACCAGCATCTTCAGAGCTACTTTCAGTTTTCTTTGGCAGCGAAAGACAGAGACACGATCAAGAGCATCTCCTCACCTGTCTTCGGCAAGAGGCAACATGAGTCCGCCTTCCCAGGGAGGAATGCTGCCTGCCTGGAGCCGAAACCAGGCCTGAGGAAGCCGGTCACCTCCCGCCCTTCCCTGAGCGACCCGGCCGGAGGCACATGTTGCTTCTCCTCACCAGGCCTGGCAAGCACAATAGCTGGCAGCTTGCCCTTCCCTGCGCACACACGCCGAAATGACGCCCCAGGCCTTTACCAAAGCCCTGTCAGAGCGCTGCAGACCTCAGGAGGCAGCGAGTGGCCTCCACGCTGCCCAGGCGCAGACGTTCTCCCCGTGCCTTCCATTTCTCTCTCTGAAGGAAAGAATTAAATGAGTCACCAGCTTGAAAGACTCTTCTTTGGAAACAAAATAAACTTTTCAACATTGAGAAAGGAACCAAACCTAGTTTGCTCTAACAATCCTCATTTATTCATTTATTTATCTTTTATGTATTTAGTACAGGGTCTACAGGGTTTCACTACACAGATCAGCCTCCTAGTGATCCTACTTTCGGCCTCCCAAGCGCTGGGATTACAGGCGCGCACCATCACACCCAGTCTCAGTCTCCAGCTCAGTGCACCCCAAGGAGCGGGTCAGCACAGCATTCACCAGATCGAACCCTCGTCCCTGCACTTGCCTCAGCAGGTGCTTTATCTGCTGAGCCATCTGGCCCGCCCAATCCTCATTTATCTTGCCAAGTGTTATGGTTTGTGTCTAGTTGGTCCCCCACCCCCACTCCCCAAAACCTCATGTAAGTCATGGGACAGACGTGGCTCAAGGAGCAGAGACTGGCTTGAGCGGCGGGATCAGAGGACCAGGGCGGAGCTCAAGGGGGCCAGAAAGGCAAGAACCATTAAACTGGCAGCGCCGGCTTCCCGTCCACCACCGCCCCAAGCCAGCAACCTCTCTTGGAGGTGTGGAGCCAGTCATCATGGACATGGCGGCCCCCAGCCTCTCCTCCAGACCCTGTAGTATGGGGTGGCGGTGTCAGTGACTGAGGCTGCCTCAGGCAGAGAGGACATGTTTGGAGAAGACAGGCACTGACCCCTCTGCTGAGCAAATAAGGCTTTGAGCTCTTGCTATGAAATTCAGGCTGTTTTAAACTATGAAACCTCCAGGAACTGTGAACTCAATGGACCTTTCCTGCCTTCATTTTGAATGTCGGGTATTTGTCCCAGCAAGGAAAGAAGAGCAACTAAGACACCAAGGGTCAGAGAGCACTTAAGATATCCTAACTAGCTCTTGTAAGTTATTGGACAGCTGACTTGTAGTTTTTGTCAGTTCTTGATTACCTTTGTAGTTTTAGGCTATGTAAGTATCATAATCAACCTATTGCCTGGGAGAAACATGTGAGATAATGTATTTACAGCCATCATTGCATGTTTATAAAGTATTTTTCTGTCTTTTTGTGTGTATGTTATATAACATCCAAAAATAATTTTCTTTTTCTTGATTGAGTAAAGGATAAAAACACAAAAATCTACAATTTTGATAACTAGAAATTACCAGTTGCTTTGCAGTACTTTACTCTCCTGGGTGTCTTGTTTTGGGGGGTTTTTTAGTTAGCTAATGAATGAATACATTAGACACTTCTGGGGATTAAGTGAGATTTTACATAGCTTGCATTTTAATTCTTTGTTTCTTTTCTGTTTTGTAACCCATACGTAGCATTATTTTAATAAATGTTATAATACCAACCTAAAAAAAAATCCTGACTAGGGCTAAAGTGGGTCTCACGTGTAAACACGCTTCTCCTCCTCTTCTCTTTTAGGTTTCTAGAGCAGAGAAAGCTTGGGGGGTGGGTAAGGAGCAGCCCCTGAAAGGCCATCAAAGCATCAAAGCGTGTGTATGTGTGTGTGTGTGTGTGCGTGCGCGCGCACGTGCATGTGTGTGCACATGTGTGGGCGGTGTGCATTTTGAGCACAGGGTCTTCAGATGAAAGTCGTGGAACCCGCAGAGCTCGCTGGTCCTGAATCGGTGCTCTCTGCCGCTCACTGATTCGCTCCTCCCGACCAAGCTGGGAGCTGGCAGCATCATTTCCATCGTCCTTGTCGCTCCAACTGTGACCGAACTAGAAATCCAACCCGGCCTCGCCGGTTCTAGCACTCACGTCCTGAACTACTGCATTAGGGTCTGGCTGAGATGAAGCAGGCGGTTAGCTACACCCAGTCTGAGTGAGAAACTAGGAAGAAAAAGTGAACCTGACAAAGAAGAAACGCAGGCAGTACCTGAGCTGTCTGTTGATAAGGCCTGCCCAGGAATTTTGGCGAATTGTTCCACTCTTTGCGTGGGCCCAGCTTCTATGGAAACTCGAGGACAACCACTGCCTGCAAGAGGTCCCTAGACACAGTTCTGGGGAAACTGTCTCTTCCCTTGAGACTCTGATGACCCAAACAGAAATGCTTCATCTCCCCGCTGAGGCATTTCCCAGGGAACACGTGCTGTGAGGGCCTCACACAGGCAGGACTCGGGGCTCTGGGGCACAGGCGGCGACATTAGGGAAGCATCACCCAACATTCACTGTGTTTCACAATGCGATGCAGACAACTCCGGTTATGGGTAGTGTCCGCTTGTCTTCTTCTCGGGCTGTGATGGAAAAACAGCGAGCCCTGGAGTCAGCAGCCCTCGCTGTCTCAAATAACAGTTGGAATCCAGCTCGGGACAGCGCAGTAGTAGAGCAGGTTTTGTTACTATGATGAATGACACGGTATGCTGAGCGACACTGCGCTCTGAGCATTACACGTTTTACATCATTTCACAGTTAAAACAACTTCCTGAGGGAGGCAATCTTATTGCCCAGGCATTCCAGATAAGGGAGAGAGGCAAAAAGACACCACAGCACATGACCAGACACACCACCACCACCACCAAGGAAAGCTCAGAGCCACAGAATGAAGGAACAATTAAACTTTGTGTGGGGGAGGGAGGAGTAACACTGGGGCTTTAAAGACTTACCAGTTGTGTTTTTTAATTCTATGCCTCTGTTCATGTCTGTATGTGTATAATATGTTTGTGTGTAATTTATCACCTGAATTTTCATGAATGAAAAAAAAATCAGATTTCTGCCCCCACACACAGTGTTATAATGTATTGTCCTATTCTAAGTAGTTTGAAGCATAAAAACTTTCCCAGGATTTCTTCAAAAGATGGTGTCTGGTTAACAACATCATGAGTAATAATTTAAAGCAAATGCCTCTGCTCACAAAATAGATTTTTAGAAATGTAGCTGGAGAAATTGCAGTGCCTACATGATAGTTTTCACTGAAAACTGAAGTTCACAAGTTTATACCTGCTCTCTAACTCATCCTCTGGATTTTTTATATTAATTTTATTGAGAAACAAATAGCGATAAGACAGTTTCAAGACAGGCTGGTAGGACAGTGACAATAACTGATACATTGCATATTGTCTTTGTAGTAGTTATTCATAGTATAAGATGCAGACATGATATCTTGTCTAAACACTCTTAGTTCAAACTTTCTTCTCATTGAACTAAGAGAAAGTAGCTGTATATCTATGCTATTTTGTATGTCTATGTTTATAGCAGCACAATTTGTGATAGCCAAATCTTGGAAGCAACCAAAATGCCCGTCACCTGAGGTAAGTGTGAAAAAGATGTGGTATTTTTATACAATAGAGTATTACTCAGCCATCCTCTGGAATGCGGGTCTTTCTCCTGAGGAAATGCAGGAGAAAGACCCATATTCCAGCTGGGTATTGTGCCACCATCTTCTTCTTGCATTAAAAATGCTCAAAAAGAATCAAGAACTCAGGGGGCTGGTGAGATGGCTCAGTAGTCTAAAGCACCTACTTAGAACAAGCTAAGCCAAGCAAAGCACAGGGACCGCGGTTCAATCCCCCAGCACCACATGCCAGCCCGCCTGCCCCCTGGTGGGCTGAGCTGGTCACACACAAAATAAATAAATTAAATAAATAAATATTAAAAAAAAAAAAAAGAGAGAGATACATTTAAGAATCAAGAACTCAAATCACTCCCATATAAAAATTTAAAATTAGCCTTCTGGTCAGCTCTGCGGCTGAAGAACTGAAACAGAAGCAGCTCCAGTGGCTGCGCTTGTCAGAAGGAGTAGTATTGGGGCATTAAAGATTTACCAAATTGTGTTTTTTTCATTCTATTTTCAGGCTCGGCTGAGCAAAACCCCCTGAACCTTGTGAACCTGGACTCTTAAGCATCCTCTCTCTAGTTTACTATAAAAGGAAGATTATTTAATCAAAAATAGTGCTGGCGCGAGAGTTTTAAAATGTTCTTCAGTTAACAGTGCCTCAGTTTCTGGCTGAGCAAGCACAAACTGGTGGATGGTAGCGGGGAAGCATAAGTAAAACGTTGTCTTTCTTTAGGGTCTCCGTCAGCATGGAGAGTGGAGGGAGCGACAACCTTGCCAAGGGTGCCTGACTAGGTGAACACTGGGCAGGAAGTGAGGTGAGGATCCCCTACCCCGCCAAAGAGTGTGGGCACTGGCAGACGTTTTAGCGCAAGTCACAGACTGGCATTTTCCAGGCCACGTGTGGACCTCCAACAGGCTCGCTTTGGCTGGTGTGGTGTGTTTTAAAGTTCTGAACTGGTCAACAAGATTTTCTTTGAAATCAGATTTCACCTTCAAAAATGAGATCTTAGTTGCTCTGCAGAGTTGGGTTGGTGTATCATGGACCCACTTCCCGCACCCTCTGTCCTACTTCTGGCTTGGCACAGCTGGCTACAGCTGCGTAACAAAAGCCCCTTTGGGCTGGTGTGCCTTCAGTAGGTGGCCCACTCTCCAGGGTCACCTGTGTTCTCCCACTGCATCTGTCCGTCTGGCCATTTACCTTCTACGCCTTGGGGGTGTCGGCATGAGCCACGAGCAACGTGCTTTGTAGTATAGTCTGCATTTCATTGACCTCAGAAATGAAAGGAAAAAAAGTTGAAAAAAATAAAGACCTCTGTAGTTCTCTTCCACTGTAAAATTCTGAGAAAGTAGTACACTCCACCACTGGAAATTCTCCCTGGGAAAGGCAGAGAGGCCCAGTGGTGTTGTCCTGGGAAAGGCAGAGAGGCCCAGTGGTGTTGTCCCTGTGATGTAGGAATTCCTCTTGAGCGCTGGTTTTCCCTGCCCAAACTCCTATCCATTCCCTGAAGACAAAATCAGTCCATCCCCCGACACTGTTTATCCCTCACACATCAGGAAACTGTCCTTTTCTCTGGCCCACGTCTTCCTGAGTCCAGACTGACATCTCCAGTCACATTGTCAGGGACCAGACCAGCTAAAAAAGTCTTTTTTTTTTTTTTTTTTTTTTTTTCCTAAGTTCTATTATCAACCTTCCCTTTGGGCTAAACCAACAGAAGAAGTCTATGCTGTGTAGTGAAACCCTATGCCAAAAAAGTCTTTTTTTTTTTTTTCATGTACTGCAGCACAAAATGGATCTCTCTCCACGATCCCTAAAAATAAGGCCCTTTGGGAACCACACTATGAAGAAGACATGGCACCAGCAAGGCAAGTGGACGTGGTCTCAGCCTCTGCCTCCCTCCCACAGCAGGCCACAGTGTGTGACCGTGGCACCCCGGCCATCTTGCAGGTGCACATTGTCTGTCCTGCTTGGTGTCTAAAAATTTGTACTCCATCTCTAACATCAAAAATAAGGAAAACTTCAATACAATCCAGACCGCTGATCATGAAAACAGAAAGGGAGAAAGAAAATGAGATGAGAACATCCGGGACATTGGCATGTTCCATTGAGGCAGTGCCGCCCATGGTAGACAAGACATAGAATCAACCTCAGTGCCCACTGACTGGGTAAAGAAAACGTGGAATACACGCATCGTAGAATATTGGTCGGCCCCAAAGAATAAAATGATCTTGTCTGCAGCAAGATGGACAGGCCTGGAGGACATCATAAAATAAACCAACCACAGCAAAACGAGTGCCTTGTGTTCTCTCTCATGAGTGAAAGCTGAAAAATGTTTATCTGAATGCAAGGCAGTGATTCCTAGAGCCGAGGACTGGGAGAGGAGCAAGGAGAAAGGATGGGTGGGGAACCTGGGTACCAAAGGCAGTGAGACGCGAGCCCCCTGCTGTCCCCACCTGGTGGGGTGACCACGGAAAGGTGCTCAAAGGCTCTGACTCTGAGCAGTGACCAGGACAGGAAACGTTCCTCGCTCCAACTTCCCCAGGACGCCCCCAGACGCCTGTGATGGGATAACGCGCTGTACCTCATCAATGTGCCCAACTAGGACTTGCCAGTAAATTACATTCAAAGATACACTAAGAAGGTGCATCCAGTGTCAGCTCTCTGCCTGCGGGGCAGGAGTGGCCACACCAGACTGCGTCCATCCCTGGAGGGGGTCTCAGCTCCTGTCCCAGGTCCTGCCACAGGTGCCACTGTTCAAGCTGCAGAAACAATGGAACTGATCAGCAAATTCTTGTTTGGGTATGAAAAGGTATTTATTTTATTCCCCCATTAAAAAAAAAAAAAACTGAGGATCTTTTAGAATCCAGCCTCAAACTGGGAATGAACTTTAATCTCAGGAACTCAGCCTAAGGTCACAGCTCCCAGGCAGGGACACCAGGGTGTCTGCCAATGATTGCCAAGCGAGCCTCCTCCTTTTATGAATCACAGACGGGTCACTCGGTTCATGTATTGCAAAACTGAATCAGAGACATTGCCCTACATGAGTCCGAGGCCAACAAACAATGGAAAAGTTGCTGTCTCATCCAACTTCTATAAAACTTGGAGATCAACGTCTTCATCCACTTGAAAAATTCTTCCGTAGGCTTTCATACAAGGGTACTAAGAGTTTGAGTGCTACCTTGGTACATTTACTCTCAAATTTTAGTGCTTTTAGAATTTAGAAGAGGAAAAGCCTGAGAAGTTGGAAGGTTAATGAACACTGAGTCTGGGTGCTTGCGCTCAGGGTTGGCTCAGGAGAGCAGGGAGCGGGACTGGAGTATGGGGAGTGGGAATGGGGTTTGGGGCAGGCTCAGGCATCTGGCTCCTGGAGCCATGGGACTGGTGCAGAGCAGGTGGGCACCAGGCTGAGGGGACAAGGCATGACCTGCAGCCTCCAGGATGCCCTGGAACTCTGTCCCAGTCATGTCTGATCTCCTGTGTCACCTCATGACCAGGTGACCTGCTCATTCAATCACACATCTGCCTCAACAGGATTCAGAGAGCAGGAGGGTGACCCTTCCAGAGCCCACAGGACCCTTTGGTCTGCTTCCAGGCCTCCTTCCAGATCTCCTGCAGCTCCCAGAGTGATGCTTTTTACACACCAGATGGCCTCACCCCCTGCTCCCTCCCTCCTGGTGCTTTCCTGTTCTGCTAAGGAGAGCATCGTCACCCTCAGCTCGCGACTTGGGGGACATTCAGCCCCCAGCCCCACCTAGTTCTTGGCACCTCCTGCCCCTCAGGCCCCCTCCACTCCAGCTTCCACCCCACCCTGGGCTCCTGCTTTCCCTTTTCCTCCAATGCCCTAAGCAGGCCCCTCTCCGCCCTCTCTCTCCTCGCCAGATCTCACATGGCTCGTTCTCCTTTCATTTCTGCCTGCCCACATGGTGCGCGTCCTGAGCAAGGCCCTCTCTATCCCCTTCCATGGCACCCACCTTTCCAGCCACTTCAGCCTTCTTTGTGACGCATGTTCCACTGTCCACTCACGTGGGCATCATCGGTGTGCCTGTACTCCAGGGGGACAGTGGTTTCTTGGTAGTGACTTTCTCTCTTTTTTTTTTTTTTATTTTTTTTTCAAAATTTTATTGATAAACAGCAATGAGACAGTTTCAAATCAAATCGGAAGTACAGTTTCAACAAATAACACACTGCATATATTCTTCTTAGTGGTTAATTGCTGTACAAGATGCGGACTTGAGATCCTATTTACAAACACCATTAGAACAAATCATTCTATTCATTAAGAGAATGCAACTATATATCTATCCTAACCACTTTGAATGCACAGATACAAAATGGACATTCATCTGTATACCCTATTTTTTCTAAGTTCCGTTATTGAATATTATAGGTGTGTAAACTCAGCAAAATATTCTAAAAGAGTCCAGTAGCCCATAATAGCATTGGGTCTTCTGTTTAACTGACAATGTCAGAAATTATTGACCTGAGTCCCCCACAGCTCAACATAACAGCATGGCTTTACTTCCTATATTTCATCTTCATACTTTTCTACTGGATGGTTAAGACCAAGGTAAAGCAGGACCTGTGCAACAAGAGTTGTAGCTTTTGGGTCAGAGAAGGTCAGTGAAATCCCCTCAGGATTTGTCCTGAGATCCTGTACCTCAGATTGTAGAACCTTTGTCAGTGCAGCCATGAGGATGAGTCACGGCCATTGCTTGGCCAATGTGCTCTCTGTGAAAGCCTGAGAGAGTGTTTTCTCCCCATGTGACTCTCCTTAGGCACACTCTCCATCATTGATCACTTTCCTCTTTGGCCTCATAATCTTCTTGATCAGAAAACTTGGGACAGGTAGTGACTTTCTCTTGCTGAACTCTCCCCACTCTATTGCTTTAGCCCTGTCACGGCATTTGTCCCAGCCCCATTACTCAGATCGCTTACATGCTTACTTTTCCTCTTCCTTCACTAGCCTACAAGCCCTGAGGAGCGAGGAGGCAGCCTGACAGCCAACCTCATGTCTGAGGGCCACAGTCTCAGTTTCCGCACTTATGCAAGAATAAAGATGGAGTCGGGGCAGCGAGATAGCGCAGCGGACTAAAGCGCTGGCTTAGGCAAGCTCAGGGGTAGTGGTTCCATCCCCAGCACCACGTGCCACACCGGCCCTGCGCCCAGGGAGGGCTGAGCCAGCCAGGGTCTGGCAGTGGTGGTGCACACCTGTAATCCCAGCGCTGGGGAGACTGAAAGCAGGCGGATCACCATGAGTCCGAGCTGCATAGTAAGACCCTGCCACAACCAAATTCATTTTTAAAAAAAGATTGACTTTTTTAGGACACACCTGCTCTAGGTTTTATGTGTGTGCTTGTGTGCAGGGTCTCACTACACAGCCCAGACTCGTAGCGATCCTCCTGATTTCTGCCTCCTCCCTAGTGCTGGGATTACAGGCACACGCCACCACGCCCAGACAGACACCTGTTCTAAATCAGCTTTTATGCTCAAGGAAGAAGCCTGAGCCATGACTTTATTGTAATGTGTTGCGTCTTAGGCATTTCAAAGCTCTTCCACACCAAACATCCAGAATGCACCACATTCATTATGCCCCTCATGGCATGGTGCTCCACAGACGTCACTCCTGTCATTCCTCTGTCCAAATGTGTGACCTGGACCTACGCAGGAGAAGGAGACCGGAAAACAAAGCTAAATCGAGTCATTCTGCAAAAGCACGTGGCCTGCGCTCTTCCAAACCATCAGTATCAGGAGACAGAAAAGGGCTACAGAACTACTCCAGAATAAAGAGAAGGTACAACCAATGACCCTGGATCCTGGGTAAGAAAACCAACATTGTAAGGAGCAGCTGAGGAGACTTGAATGATAACACTGTATTCAGTAGTGTAATAGGTAATCTCATAAATAAGAATATTGTATTAATGTTAAAATATTTGAACTTGACAAGTACACAAGTTGAATAAAAGGAAGGCTGCACTATTAGGAGCTACATGGTGGAGTTTTTAGGAATCAAGAAGCACCTTTGCAATTTATTCTGAAATGGCTTAGCAGGAAAATAATGTCTGTGTTGTATACTATATTACTGCACAATTTATAGTATCTGTTTTAAAAGATAGTCAATTGGAAGTGTGTTAGCAATCTTAAGAATCTAAGCAAAAGGTATAAAAGTATTAAAAATGGCGCTATTCTTCCAACTTTTCTGTAGCTTGAAATTGTCCAAGGCCGAAGTGGATGTGTTTTTGCAAAGTGCCACCATGTCTGGGAAACACGTGGCATTCATTCTACAATGGGCTCGATGAAGTCAGCATGCCAGGGAGAAGCCCAGGCAGCTGGCAGCAGGAATGGGTGGGCAGGGGCAGTGGAAGACCCTGAGGGGCACAGGGTGCTCAGATCCTGCTGTAGAGGGCTACCGAGCCTGGGCTCAGAATGGAAGGTCCACCCCAAGAGACGTCACTGAAGCAAATCTGCAGAGGATAGGACAAAAATCAAAACGCTCAAACAAACTCCTGCTGCTTCTGCTTTGGAAAGATGCAAGTTCACAAGAGAGTCGTTGACAAATTCTAACCAGAGAAGCTGGTGCCTAGAGTTACCAATGTCAACCCACTCAGAGGACGTGTACATTTCTCTCTCAAGAGGTAAGCTGTGCCCCTCTGTTCCCAGGAAGGAACTTCCTTCAGCTCCTAAAAGCAGCTGTTTCTGCATCCCTGTATACAACAATGTCCCCAAAGCACCATTAGGGATGGGCCAGCTTGGGGGATTTTGCTTGGCTTCACTTCTAATCCACCCTGCACACACAGGCAACCCCAATGTATGAATGCCACACAGTGTGTGTGCTCTCTGTGCCCTCGGAAGTTTCAGATCACCCAGCCGGTCTGCTCCAGGGTCTGAGGGTGCAGACAAGTCTGCCGAGAAAGGATCACACTCTGGGATGCTGGGACGAAGGTAGATTGCGACACAGACTCCAGCTCTACCAGGAGGTTAGACCTCATGGGAAGTGTTCTCACTAAAATAAAGTAAGCCACCTCGAGTCCATCTCAGGGAAGAATTGGTTGAATTTTTCACCTGGCTTCCTTGGGTCGGCTGTGCCCTAAGGGACCTTGGGGGAGGCCTTGGAGTGCCACATTCAGATGCTTCATGACCTGCTGAATGGGAACTGAGAAGTCCCTGCGCTCCATGTTGTTTGCTTCAGATTGCATGGGATTTAGACCTAAGGCACCGTCCCGGATCTCAGGCCCGTGCCTGCTCACGCCCGGGTGCCCATGGTGGATGCTCTCCCATTCACTCTGAGCTCTTCTGTGAACTCAGTGCCCTGTTTCTGCCACGGCTGAAGTCACACGTTAACCGGAAAGGCACAAGGCTCCCTGGACTCTCTGAACCCTCCTCCCTTCAGTAGGTCAGCAAGCGCTCTGCACACACCCCACTTCCTCCACAGCTGGGTCAGGCTACTGGGTAGCTGATGACAGCAAATCACCAGGAAGGGGCGGGGTTGGGAGGGACCCTGGGCTTGAGTCCTTGTCCCTGGCAGAGGCCTCCTACCCAAGCCATTTCTCGCAGGCCTTGGTAGGAATGAGCTGGCTGGGAGCTGCACGGGCCTAGTAGGAGCCCAGGAGGGGCCCCGTGGAGTAATTCACACTACCAAGCCCCAGCTTGCACTGCATTCCTGGTGTCAGAACCCCGAAAAACCAACTCCCGAAGCTCCCAATCCTAAACCTCCATAACAGTCCTGAAAAATGCACAGCTATGCGGAGGGTGCCGGCGGTGCTAAAACAACAAAACCAAAAGGAGGAGAAGGAAGACAAAGCAAGCCGTAAGACATTTTTTTTAATTGTGAAATATTTTAAGCATACCGAAAAATACCCACCACCCATCTTTGTCAAATCTTGTCATTGAGCATTCATGTTCCAGCCTTCTTAGGGGAAACAAAACGTCCCCAGGTGGCTGAGCTGCGCTGCTTTCTTCCCAGGACACCTGTTCTCATCCCGCCATCCGCAGAGGGGGCATTCA
Source organism: Octodon degus (assembly GCF_000260255.1). Classification (NCBI taxonomy): domain Eukaryota; kingdom Metazoa; phylum Chordata; class Mammalia; order Rodentia; family Octodontidae; genus Octodon; species Octodon degus. The sequence continues at coordinate 4,073,956 of NW_004524653.1, forward strand.
GCAACTCAGGGCCTCGCGCTTGGCGGCCGTCGCTGTGCCACTGAACTATATCCCCAGCCCTTGTAATTGGCTTATAATGCAGCGTCACCCCTAGCTTGTACTTAGCGCAACAATTGATTTATTTATTTTGTGTTTTCTAGTAAGTGTCTACAGGGTCTCACTACTTAGATGGGACTCGTAGTGATCTGCCTGTGTTCAGCATCCCAAAGAGCTGGGATTATGGGCACAGGCCCCCACACCCAGATTCAGCGAGCCCTGGGCGCGGGGCCGCCATGGCACACCAGGGATCGAGCCCCAGTGGCTGTCTGCCTACGCAGGCGCTTTAACCTGCCGACCTATTTGGCCAGCCTGACAATTCATTTAGAACGTTGCCACAATCTCCTCCTGAATGACCTGAATCTCAGTTTACTTAGCCACTGTTCTGGTCGCAGGCCTTCAAGTGGCTCCGTTTGTACTGTCTCACGTTGTCCCGCCCGACATTCCTGCTCAGAGCTGCTCCTGCTCAAGGGAACTGCAGGCTCCCCATGCTCTTTCCTGCAGGGTTTCTCTCCAGCATGCGCCCACCCTTGCTGGTGCAGCCCATGGTTCTCGGGAGTGCCCCGCGCGGTACCGCTGTATGTAATTCTACCCCACAGTTCTGGCGCACACAACACCCAGGCAGAGCAATTTCAATTTATAGGGAAAAAATAAAATTATATAAACTGATGACTAAAAAAAAGCATGACTTTTATCCCAAATCCTATATTCACATAAGATACTTACATTTTATATAAAAACACTGGAGATAGAAGACTGGCCTTGTAACAAACACGTTGACATAGGACGGCTAATGGTGGTTTAAAAAAAAAAAAAAAACAGAAGGAGCTACACTGAGCGAGTGAGTCAGCAACACTGTGGTACCAGTGAATGCCACATCATATCGATGCCCACAGCAGTCCTATCATCCAGATATGATTATTAAACTAGCCCTCTAGACAGGCAAAGAAACTTCCTATTGCCTGTTAGTCACCCTGCCAAGCGAAGGAGCTGTCTTCCACATGTAAGTGCAGTGAGTTCCCATCCAGAGAGGGTAAATTAATTCCAACCTTTCATAAAAGCTACAGGTGGGGCCAGGGAGATGGTTCAGTGGAATAAGCGCTTCCCTGGCAAGCACAAGGGCCTGAGTTCAATCCCTGGTTCTGAAGAAAAAAAAAAAAAAAGCACAATCTAGCTCTTACTCAAAACTATTTTTCCAGCACAATGCCTAAGCCACAGTGTGACCACATTCCAGCCTAGACCTTAACATCACACAGTTGAAGCAGCTAGGGTTTGCTGCTTGATCACATGCCCTGGGGCCGCCTCATCCCTCCGTGTGCCCTGCAGCGAGCTGTGGAGGCTCTGAGAGCCGGTTTCCTCCTCTGCCAAGGGAGACCTAGGCACAGTGCGTGACATACCACCAACCCTTCACCATCCGCAGATGTTTCTCCTCTTGTGCACCCAATGACCCCTTGCTCCTGTACCCCCGCCTGGCTTTGCTCTCAGTGACCTGCCAGCTGACACTGACAAAGGGCTCCCCTCACTATCATCCTCAACCCGTTAGACCCTGGAACACCCTGCCACCCACACCCCAGTGACCACAGCGACCTGGAGGAAATGATTTCCCCAAAAGCACTCATTGACCCTGCTCAGGACGCACCAGGCTCCCACCTGGAGCAAATCCCTTGTCAGGAATCCCAGTTGGCCTCCGGCCAGGCACCTGCAGGAGATAAACACAATGTCACAGCATCCAAAGGTCACCGGAAAGCATGGGGTGTCAGGTGCTGATCCTGCTTCTCTGCAAGTCCCCTGCCGCAGCGTCCACAAAATCTGCTAGCTCTTGTTTTATGAGTGTATCCAAGCGACGAATGCCACCACGTAGGAGGGCTGGGCTTGTTTGTTCTGGATTCGCTCCACTGGAACTCAGTGCAGACGTGGCCCCAGCCTGCTGCAGCTCTGGGCGCGCTTCACTCGCCCTGGGTCTTTGAGTTTCATGAACTGTCCCATACCTATGGCTTGTGTTGGGGCTTTGTGGTAAGGGAAACTGAGTAACATTTATAGGGTGGCACAAAGGGGTCTCTCTGCCAGGATGGCTAATCCTCATTAAGGTTGGCATTGTTATCCTCACTTTGCTCAAAGAAGTCAAGCACGGTGACAAAAGGGCATAGCAAGTAAGTAGAGTTCCAAGGATTCGCCCGCATGTCCTCACGACACAATGCCCAGGACCATAAGCACAGAGACAGACATCTCAGTGGGAGTCAATTGGGGACAGGGTCTCACAATCCAGGAAGAAGAGAGGAAGGGGGAGGGGCAAGGGAAGAGGGACAGAGGGGGAGGAGGAAGGGAGGGGGAGGGGAAGAGGAGCAGAAAGGGAGGGGGAAGGGAGGGAGAGGGGAAGGGAGACCTAATACAACATAGCCCTATGAAATCATGACCTGTGTGGTTCTGACCCAGAGAGGAGTCACAGAAGAAGAGGCAAAATCCATCACTAAAATATTTTTCTTTATAAATCAAGATTGTTGTGTAAAATCTTCCACCACAATGAAGTGACACATCATCGTACTACTTGAAAATCCTTCTTTACTTCTGCTTCAGTATGCTCACAAAGCTATTTCCGGACTTCTTTCTAAAACATTTCTAGACCTTCTACTCCAACTGTTTCCTAACCTTAAGTCCTGCATCCTCTGTCTCTTCCCTTCTTCTCCTTGGTGGTTTATTTTGGAGTTCAATCTCAGTCCTTCTATTGTTTGGGGCCATTTGCCCCCTACAGCTATCAAATCCAGTCCTTCTTAGTGGATTCTCTAATCTCGCATCACAGTAGACTAAGAGTACCTCTAAATGAACTCTTACATTCAGTCAATGCTGCACCTTTTGCAAGTTGCTATGAGCCAAGCGCTGCTAGAACACCAGCACTGGGGCCCTCAGCCGGGCCCTGCATGACCACTGCGCAGCGCTGGCTGGGTCCCCATCCCACGGAGGGTTGGGCGAGGTCCACCACCTACGCCTCTCGTAAGCCCCCACCGACACTGGTACCAGTGATGGTCAAACACACTTCCAACCCTAGCTCCTGAAATAGTACAGCAAACATGTGTTCTCATCGGAATAACACTGTAGTTAGGAAAAATATAGAGGATAAACAAGTCAAGGCAGAAAAATCAAACACACTGTCAGGTAGCGGAAGTACCAGGAAGAATCACCACGTGTGGAAGAGGGTCAGACAGGCTGTGAGAGGAGGCGCACGAGTGGGACAGGTGGTCAGGGTGGAGGTGACATCCAAGCAGGCACCTGGGTATTGAAGATTAGGGTGCACACTGACCTCCCAGGCAGAAACAAGCAGATAAGGAAACAGCAGAATGAGCTGACAGAGATGGAAAACCTAAGCCAGGAATGAAAGGTTTGCATAGGAATGAAAGGCTGGAAAGAGGTGTACTAACAGTGTTTGGGCAGAATATCCTGTCTGCTTCTTGTACTATGGATAACCACTAAGAAGACAACAATGTACAGTGTATTGACTATCAAAACTGTCCTATTAATCAGCTATGAAACTGTCTCATTCATATTTATTTCCCAATAAAAAAAATATATTTAAAAAATAAAATTAAATAAATAAAAATTTTTAAAAAGGAATGAAAGGCTGCAAGTCAGAGTTCGTCAATAATCTCTCATTTGGTAATTTTGGTTTTTTATAATAAAAAATAATTATGCTTTGGCCTGGTGAGGTTGCTCAGTGGACTAAGCACCTGCGTAGGCAAGCACAGGGACCGGAGTTCGATCCCAGGTACCATATGGCATGCCAGCCATACCCCAGGGCAACCTGAGCCTGCAACCAAGTCCAGGCATGGTGGCCTACACCTGTATCCCAGCACTGGAGAGGCTGAAAACAGGAGGATCACTATAAGTCTGAGCTGCGTTGTGAGACCCTGTACTAAATACATTTTTTTTTAAAAAATCATGTTTTGCCTGACCAGACTGTGTGGAGTCCAATAAGAATTTCCTGTCCCTTTTATTCCCCATATATATTTCCTTTATTTTTTATTTTATTTTATTTTTGCAGAACCAGAGATTGGACTCAGGCCCTTGTGCTTTCCAGGCAAACGCTTATTCTACTGAGCTATCTCCCCGACCCTCCCCATATATATTTCTTTTCTCTTTCATTCTCTGCATTTCTTCCTGCAATCTCACCATTAAGCTGCCAATCTAGGACTTGAACCCAGCTCTGCCTGAACCAAGGTCCTTGACTTTTGACCATTCTGTTCCCCTTCTTCTCTAGCTTTTTCAAACAGCAGCTCTTTGTATGTTAGGAAATAACAAAGAAGTGAAACTCCACCCAAGTTCTTAAACATATTAAGCATATGATGTGCATATATTCATAGATGTTTTGTAGGCATTTCAATCCATTACAAAACTAAAACATGTGTTTCTCCCATTTTTGAAAGGTTTTAATCTCCAAAACCTTACCAATGTATTCTTTGGTTCATACCAAAGTTGTGTAAATCAGTCTATTTTCTTAAAAATTGATAAAGCAGGGGACCAGGGAGATAGCTCAGTGGAATAAGCGCCTGCCTGACAAGCGCATGATCCGGAGTTCCATCCTTAGTACCAAAAAGAAAATAAGCTGGCCAGGGAGATGGCTCAGTAGAAAAAGCACTTGCCTGGCAAGT
>NW_004524653.1:4078731-4084075 GCF_000260255.1 Octodon degus
CCTGAGTTCAAACCCTGGTACCACAAAAAAAAAAAAAAAAAAAAAAAAAAAAAGAAAGAAAGAAAGAAAGAAAGAAAATAAGCTAATAAATAAAGATTGCATTCGATTCAGGCTGTGATAAATTCTCTGACTGCCCTAAAGATTTCCACCCCCGTGTACACACCGTATGTAAGACCTTTGTGTGGGCAGAATGTGTGATCAGACAGCCCCTTGGTAGGTTATTGCTTATTGGACTGCATCAGGTAAGATTTCATCAGAGCCAACCAGGAGGGATAGGGAAGCAACGACAGCCCTGCTGGCCAGCAGGGAAGGAAACCCGCCAGCTGGGCCTGCTAGGTGGTGCCCCGCGGGAACCATGGCGCCCCCTAGTGGCAGGGTCAGCTGGTGACTAACCAGAAAGAAAGTCTTCAATCATCCGCAACACAAAACAGATGGGAGAGCAATTGACCACTCATTCAAAAACTCGAGAGATGAAGGTGGTCTTAAAGACGCTAAACCTGTACACCAGGCCCCACCTACACTGTTCACCAGTAAGTCCTACTTCTTTCCGAAGATCTCAAGGATGGTTTGTGTCCTAGATCATCCCTCTGGGAGACACCCCAAGACCACCATGAGATGCCCCTCTCACCCAAGGCCCACACTCTTTTTCTGAGTGTGTGCCTTTACATTTCTGCCTAGTACCTCCCTTTATACCTCTTACTGTTGTGTCCTTGAAGTTCTTAGATGGCAACAGGAGTCAGCAAAGCATGAAATTAATGCTACAGGTATGGTGGATGAGCGGTGCACCGCCGCACATGGGGGCCTTGTGCTTCGACCTCGCAGGCATCTGTGCCTCACCTGGGTTGAGCCGCCACCTCGTTACCTCAGGGGCAGTGGAGTGCAGGCGCAGGCGCAGCTCACAGGTGCAGGGCGCAGGAGTGAGGCCTTCCCGGAGTGGCAGTGCAAACCAAGTATTGAAGCGGCACACCACTCCTTCCCAGAAGACTTGGCTCGTGTAGCACCAGCCCACAGGTAACGGAAGGACAAAAGGGTTAGAAGCCTTTCCAGCAAAGTCCCGCGATGTTGGTGATCACAAATCAGCCCCGCTGAGGAGCAGAAACCTCTCTGTGCAGGGCCCTCTCACTCCTGCCATGAGTCCCCACCGTCTTCTCCACATGGCAGTGTTTGCCGGCCTCCTAACCTAAAAAAGTAAACCTGTAAGCCAGAGGGAAGGCCTGTGAAGATTGCAACAGTAAACATGATCTTCAGCCCGTGGCAGCAGCTCCGGAAGGACGCACGAGGCCCTGGCTGATCCAGGAAAGATGTTCTTAGCATGATCGTGTCTGCTCCCAAAGCCTCTTTCCACTCCTCAAACTCTGACTAAAACCCTGATCTCACCCTGACAGCTCCAGTATCCCCTTAGAAACTCCAGCCCTAATCCCGCCATCCCCTTAACAGCCTATACTCTGATTTAAGTAAGCTCTTGTCCTCTCCCTGAGCTCAGTCCTCTGCCAGGGCGACTCTGGCTAGGGCTCCCCCTTGGGCTTCCCCACAGCCCTTTCCAATCACCCGGGGAGACCCTGCAGCATCCTGCCCTCTTCCCTTCCAGAACCCAAGCTCTCTACCCAAGGGAAAGAGACCTCTTGCTGTTGAAGGCCACTGAGTTTGATAAAAAAAAATATTATGGGCAGTCAGACAGGGTCAGGCCCTCAAGGAGGCAGTGTGGAGGGCAAGATGACTGTACAACTTTGGGAGAGACAGACCCTGTTGTGGGCTGGACCTCAAAACAAAAGAGTAAACAAACGCAGCCACAAACCTCCCTAAAGATAGGCAACCAAGATTGATATTCTAAATGAGTCTTTCGCCCTAAGGACACCTGGAAGTCACTAACCCAGCCCCCCCCAAAAGCCCACTTCTGCATTCATGCCCCTTTCCATGCCCACTAGCTGCTAGCTACGTGGCTTGCTTCCCTATTCAGTCCTGGATGTAATCAATTTTACCTGAGCAATCGTGCTTGCAACCTCATCGCTTGACCATAGTTTTGTCTCACGTCCTGTCTGCCTAGCCGAGTTCCCATGTTCTCCGCCTTAGACCCACCTCACCACAAGGTGTTACTCTGTAAATATCCCTGAAAGCACAACTTCAGGGACAACCTGCTCAGGTCCCCCTTCTGTCCTTCTCTTGGACAGGAGCTTTCTTTCCTCCAATAAATATATTCTGCTCTGAATCTCTGTTGTTACTAAATTTCATTCTTCAGTTTTAGAGAACACGACCTAGGCCCACGTATCTTTCAGGTTGGGAGTTTCATTCCCCTATATCACTGCCTTCAAATGCACCGCTGTCTTAAGCCATGGGGACATTCATTGCTCAATAACGAGAAGTCTGGAGTTGCCACCCCCCTGCCCACCCCCAGAGGACCCCAGCAGATATAAGTGAGCAGAGCTTTATGGTCAGCAGGACGCCGCCCGGCACAAGCGCTTCTCTGCTATCCTATGCCATGCACGACAAGTACAACCGCTCTGTAGTCCATATCCTAATGACTCTGGGTGTGGATAAAGACAGACAATTTTTGTTGTGTCACAAAACCCAAAACTGGAGAAGCACCACACCCTGCCCATCCAAAATATGGTCCAAGTCCACCACCTGCTGGTGACCCCAGGAAGTACGTGCGGTGTCTGACCGACTGTGGGCAAATTAACCTGGGCAGCGAGGCTAGCTAGCCACCGCTCTCCTTCCCTTGCAATACGCCAGGCGCCAGGTGTCTGTGGTCGTGCAGCTCCGCCAGGACGCAGACCAGCTAACCCGCATCCCAGTTCCTGCTCTACATCTGCAGCCTACACTGACTCACAAATTGGAGAACCAGCCAGAGGAGTGGCCCACCAAACTGTCTTTTTTCCTGAGTTAGATCGCCCCTCCCAGAAACATGCCTCTAAAATGTGTTTTAGGAGCAACTTTTCCATCCTATTTATAAAGAAAAAGTGAGAGCACAGAGATGTAAATGGCTCACCCAACATCACACAGCAGGTGAGCAATAAGCCAGAGGTCATCTGGCCTCCATCAGCTTCACCAAACTCTCAGCAGCATTTCCCAAGGGACTGGGAAATGCAGGGCTCCAGTTGCACAGGACTCTAAGCCACCTGCCCTCAAAGAGGTGCATTATGGGAGGCAGCAAGGCATCATGGTCCATGCTCAGGTACCAGAGAAGACATAGGTCAGGTTCCGGTTCTACCTCTGATTGGTTAGGCTTCTTTAGGCCTGTGTGTAAACACCCCAACCTAAGAAGGTCAAATTACCATTCCTGAAGACGAAATGGTGCCTCACAATAAAAGGTGTTAATCCATCACAATCCAGTAAAATAGAATTGAAGCCAAGTGTCGCCTGAAGTTACGTGGACATTTTCTCAGGGCTGTGAGTTGGTGTACTTCTGGGAATGGGTTTTCATGAACAATGTATGTCCTAAGTTTTCCAACAGAACTTCAAGGCCTCTTTTATGTGAACTGGGTTTTTGTGGCAATCAAGTGAGACAATACTATTCATGTTGATATGTCACCTGTGAAGCTGAAAGAGAGGGAGACTGTCTAAAGCACAGTGTCTTTCGGGGTCCAGGTGGGGTAACTGGGTACAGGTGTGGCTGCCCCAGGGATGGGCCATTATCTGTCGGACTGGAAGAGGACTTGGATTGATTCCTTGAGGCAATGGATAGGATGTTTCCACAACACTGAGTTTCAAAAAAAGTTGCGTCTCTGCCTTTTTAAAAATTAGTAGTGTTCCAAGACTTCACCAACTCCGTTGCTAAAAATCCTCATTTTTAGTCTTGTGCCTAGGATCCTGCAGTATTAGAAAATAATAATATGATAATGGACATTTTATTGATTTTAGTACGTACCCAGCACTGTGCTAAGCACTTCTACCATGACAACTTGATTTTTTTTTTTTTTTCGGATTCAGCCCACCTTAAGGGTGAGGACAGCACGGCATATGGTGCAGGTGCGGGGGGCTCAAACTGTGGTCCCCTGCACCTGCCTGAGTTTGCCCAAGCAGGCGCTTTAGACTACTGAGCTATCCCGCCAGCCCCAAGCGCTTCTACCATGTTATTCTGTTTACTTCCATCTGTGAGATAGACGCCATGAGGGTTCCCATTTTACAGAAGAGAAAGCTGAGGCTCAGGACTCCCAGGAGCCACAGATCACCCTTGCGCTTCGGCCAATTGTCTCTGCTCCACGCGGCTCTTGCACTACCTGCATGCTTCAATGCTGTGCTTGGGCTCAGGGTTGCTGTTCATAGCAGAGAATTGTCGTGAGCCCCGGTCCAGCACCCAGACCCTCGCTGCAGTCCCACACAGGCCCAGCCCAGTAACCTCAGCACTCTAGGAGGCTGAGTCAGGAGGAGCAAAGCCTTGAGCCCGGGCCATTTAGTGTCGGAACACAATACCCTGTCTTAAAGTAGAGATATAAAAAGGCTGGAGATGTAGCTCAGTGCCAAGGCCCTGGGTTCAACCCCCAGTACCAGAAAGAAAGGGGACGGAGGAAGGTAGAGAGTGAGGAGGAAGGAAGGACCCACTGCTACTTCTAGATCCTTTATGCTCAGCAGCCGGATCCCACAGGCACCCCATAGCCACCATCTTCCAGGGACGCCAAGGGCAAGGGAGTGCTAATCTCTGCCACCCCCAGAGACAGCCACTCCCCTTGCTTGGTACTGGGCCCAACCTCTGCCCACCAGGGTGCAAGGAATCCCTCCCCCTCCTCAGTGCTCAGCCCCGCCCCCTCCCTGACCCTTTGTGCACCTCCATCCCCAGGAAAAACCTAGGTGCTGTCTTTGAAATACTTGAAAATCTCCCTTGTTGACCTCCAAATACAAAATTTCAGCTCAGATACATATAAGCCCTGGACAGACAGTTTGGCTACTTTCTTAAAGTCCTTCTCACTTTCAAAACTCCCATGTAGCAGCAGACCTCGCCGTAGACCTTCTGGCCTTGGTAACAAATAGATCCCAACAGGCAGTATTGTTGCAATCTTTGCAAGCAGCACCCTGTGTGTTTGTGCAGGCGGTGACACATCTGGCCCCAGGGCAAGCACCAGCTGCCTCAGGCCAATCGGAGCATGTGACCGTGGCATTGCAGTTTGTCTGCAATTTGGCTACAGCTGGCGGGTGAGGCAAATGGCTCAGGTGTGACCTAGAAAGGGAGGCCAGCGCCCTAAGCACAGCTGTGGAGAAGGGTGCGCAGGGGTTCTAGCCTGTGAGCTGCTGCACCACCCTGGGGCTGCGAGGCTGTGGATTCGTAGGAAATAAATAAGTGGCGGGGCTGGTGGGATGGCTCAGTGGTCTAAAGCACCTACTTAAAACAAGCTTAGCAAAGCACAGGGAC
>NW_004524653.1:4084290-4090942 GCF_000260255.1 Octodon degus
AGATGGGCACTGGGCGACTCTGTACCTCGCTGAGGAAAACAAGTAAACATGGGCAAAGGAGATCCTAAGGAGCCGAGAGGCGAGATGTCACCCTATGCTTTCTTTGTGCAAACCTGCCGAGAGGAGCACAAGAAGAAGCACCCAGATGCTTCCGTGAACTCCTCCATTTTCTAAGAAGTGCTCAGGGAGGTGGAAGACAAGGGCTGCTAAAGAGAAAGGAAAAGGTGAAGACATGGCAAAAGCAGACAAGGTTCGTTGTGAAAGAGAAATGAAAACTTATATTCCTCCTAAAGGAGAAACAAAAAAGAAGTTCAAGGATCCCAAAGCACCCAAGAGGCCTCCTTCAGCCTTCTTGTTCTGTTCTGAGTATCGCCCAAAAATCAAAGGAGAACATCCTGGCCTCTCCATTGGTGATGTCACAAAGAAACTTGGAGAAATGTGGAATAACATGCCACAGATGACAAGCAGCCAGACGAGAAGAAGGCTGCTAAGCTGAAGGAGAAGTGTGAAGAGGACATCACTGCCTACCGGGCTAAGGGAAAACCTGAGGCAGTGAAAAAGGGAGTCATCAAGGCTGAAAAAAGCAAGAAAAAGAAGGAAGAGGAGGGGGAGGAGGAGGAGGAAGAGGAGGAGGAGGATGAAGAAGAGGACAAGGAGGATGAAGAGGAGGAGGATGAATAAGTTGGTTCTAGCAGGTTTTTTTTTTCTTGTCTACCAAGCATTTATCACCCCTGCACACAACTCACTCCTTTTGAAGAAAAAAAAATTGAAATGTAAGACTGTGTAAGATTTGTTTTTAAACTGTACAGTGTCTTTTTTTTGTACAATCAACACTACCAAATGTCTTTCGATAGCCCTATCCTGGTGGTATTTTCTATAGCCACTAACCTTCCTGGTACAGTATGGGGGCTGTAAATTGGTGTGGAAAATTAAAGCAGGTTCTTGGGGATACAGATGAAAGACCATTTTGCATCTGTGTATTCAGGATGGTTGGGACGGATATGTAGCTACATCCTCTTAATGAATAGAGAGGTTTGTTCTAATAGTGTTCGTAAATAGGATATCATGTCTGCATCTTATACAACAAATAACCACTGGGAAGACAGTACGCAGTGTGTTGATTATTGGAACTGTCCTACCAATTTGATTTGAAAGTGTCTCATTGCTATTTATTTCTCAATAAAATTATGGAGGAAAAAAAGAATTTCCAGAGTTCCTTCTATTAGTGTTATAATAGACCTCTATTTTGTAACAGTATATGTATGTTCTGTGTACCTTCACCCACCATAGCATGTCTTTGGATTATCATGACTGTGTTCATGTGGGCAGCCCATTAACAATAGGCTTTCTGGAAAATAACAGTTTGGATTTGAAGCAATATACCAGTTCCCTAGTAGAAATGTTCCCACTGCAGATTATTTCAACTTACCAGCATGACTTCACTGAACAGAGAGTTTGGAAGAGATCTACACACATGGCTGACAGGCACGAGGAAGAGCCCACTGGAGCACATCCCTGAAGTTCTGTCCGCCTGGGCTACAACAGGAAAATGATAGAGCTTAGTGTGGAAAGGGTGTAACAGCCTTATCAGCATAGAAGCAAAAAAGAAAAAATGTATGCATTTTAAACACATCAGAAAGAAATATAAAGAACGTGGTCCTTGAGAAAAATAAAAGTGACTTTCTACTAAAAAAAAAAAAAAAAGCAGGTTCTTGTTGGTGCACAGAACAAATTAGTTATATATTGGGACGGTAGTTTCTCATCTTCTGTTGTCTATGATGCAGCTTATATGAAATAATTGTTGTTCTGTTAACTGAATACCACTCTGTAATTGCAAAAAAAAAAAAAAAAATTGCAAGTATTTTATTGACATTCTGAATGCTTCTAAGTAAATACAATTTATTTAATTAAAACAAAAGGAAATAAATAAGTGGATGTAGTGTCTGTTGGGTGTGCTCCTCTCTCTTTTCAGCCAAATGCTTATCTACAAATAGGGAAAGTTTTCAGACAAAGGGGAGAAATAAATGAGAAAGAACGGAACAAACGTTAGGGCTCCGTGTCCTTGACCTCCCAGAGTGATCTGTTCTTTGATCATTTGCTCGCTCAAAGTGCACCCTCATGAGCATTGCCCCAAGCCTCCTTCAAAGCAAAAGCATCTGAATACGGTGGTGCCGCCTGTAGGTGCACAGTGGGGGCGCCTCTGACGACTCCCACGCACAGCGCGTGGGGCAGACCAAGCCCCAGGAGACGCGTATGCGGTCCTCGGGCTCTCGCCCTCTCGCTGAGGCTTAGGCAGGGAAAGCAACCTTCTGAACGGTTATGACGCAGCCGGCTGGCGCATGCCCAGTGCTGAAGGCAGTACGGGTGGGCAACAGAAGGGGTAAGCAGCCCTGGTGGGAGCAGACCAATAAGGAATCTCAAAGGTGTCCCCAACATATGAGAGAGAAGGGGGAGAAGGGGGATCCACGTGTGCGTGAACGGAAATGGATGTGAACATTCCCAGGATGCTGGAGGCAGATTTTTTTTGTGTGATACCAGGGATCAAACTGAGGACCTTGCACTTGCCAGGCAGGCACTTGTGCTGCTCAGCTATATCTGTGACCCACAATTTTTATTGTTATATTCATTTAAGTTTGTAAATAGGGGCCTGGGAGATAGCTCAGTAGAATAAGCGTTTGCCTGGCAAGCACAAGGGCCTGAGTTCAATCCCCGGTTCTACAAAAAAAAAAAAAAAAAGTTTGTAAATAATTTTTACAATGTGCAATCTATTATTAGTCTCATGTTATGTATTCATTTCGGAAAGATTTTCTAAAATTCACTCTCTACATTTTATATCTTTCACATTTCAATATTTGTCTATAATTTTTAATTTGCTACATAATTATTATGGATTTTCAATAAAGTTAATAATGAGTTAAAAAATAAATAAATAAAGTTAATTATTACTATGCTACTCATTCACATTCATGGTATACAGCATGATAACTCAATACATGTAGATAATATTGCACTAATAAATCAATATTTTTTTTTAAAAAAAACCCGGGTCCCGGCCGCAACAAGGAACCGAAGGAAAAAAAGCCCCCCAACCAAAAATTATAAACAGAGTCCTTCCTGGCCCTCCCAGATCCCCCAACATTTCTACTTGCCTGGTTCACAAGTAATTACAAGTAGTTTTTATTTTTTAATTTTTATTATTATTATTTTGTGTGTGTGGTACTGGGGATCAAACTCGGGACCATGTGCTTGCCAGGCAGGCACTTATGCCACTGAGCTATCTCCCGGCCCTTGAAGTAGTTTATAATGGTCAGCTTTTGCTGAGTCCTCCCACCGCCCAAGAACTTCATGAATTTTTACAGTTGGAGCAATTTTCTTTATTTTGGTCTTCTCCCTCCACTAAACTGTTTCTTATTTATTTCAATAATAACTAACGAGTACCACAGGGAGAAGTAGACCTGGGCGCAAATACAAGTGATTCAAACACAAAAGAATCCATCAGGTAAGCTGGGTGTAGCGGTGCGAGCCCCTAATTCCAGCACTCTGGGAGGCTGAGGCAGGAGGACTGCAAGTTCGAGCTGTCTCGTGTAGCATAAAGATCATTCTCAGTGCAGAGGGGAATTGAAAGATGGGGGTAGCGATGAGGCAGAAGAAAAGGAATAGGATGTGTTATGTGTGCGGGCCAACCCCACACAAGGGGTGCAAACACTGTGGATTGCAAACCTACAAGGGGGGCACGTGACCGGAGACAGAAATGGGGCGAAGAAAGGTGAAATAGGTGTTGTGCACTGCAGTGTTATGTGCTACAACGTGTGCAAATGAACTAAAATAGTAGGCCAGCGAGATAGCTCAACAGTCTAAGGAGCCTGCTTAGACAAGGTTCACGGTGGGCTGAGCTGGCAAAAAGAAAATAGAAAATAAACTAAAATAGTAAAAAATTAACATTCTATTACGTGGTCTCTGCAATTCAGAGGCGTCACGGTGTTCCCTGGATGGCCAAGCGGCGCAGCACTCCGGCTGTCTCACCAGGCGAGCTCGCCTCGGGTTGCGCAGCCCAGCCACGCTGCACGCGCTTCCGGAGCCGGCTTCTGCGGGGCGCCGGGCGCGGGCGGCTCACCGGCCGCTCTGTGGCTGCCGCCTGCATCCGGCTCCACCGTCGCCTGCTCGCTGCCTCTCCGGAGCCAGCTTCGGCCAGTGGGGACCTCAGGCAGGAAACCAGAAGGGGGGAGGAGGGCAGGGACCCGCAGGTGGCAGAGGCATCTTCAACAAAAAGTCACTGCGCTTTACTGGGGGAGGACTCGAACCCAGAGCCTTGCCCTGATCCGCGGGGTCCCAGAAACAACTGTGTTCCTCTCCCCAGAAGATCCAAAGCCACCCCCGAGAAGACGATCCTCGGCACCTTTGTCTGTAGTTCTCGGTTTCCGCTGGACAGTGTCACCGGATGCTCGAGCTGACAACCGTTGGGTCGCAGGGCTGCACAGATCCGGCACTCGCTGGGCGCTCGAGGATGTGCCGAGAAGTCGGAACTGCTGGAGTGAGGAGGCTCACCTTGCTTTCACCCATCTCGTTTTGTAATTATTTTGACCAACTCTAGTGGGAAAGATGTCCTGTTAGTACAATACCAGTGATCGAAACAACCACCATGTATTGTAGGCCAACAAGCGCCAGGCGCACTGTGTGCCCTGAACCCTACAGTCCTAAGGGGATGAGCCCCTGTAATCCCCACCTTGGCAAAGCCTGAGGTGGACATAAGACCAGAGACACTGAGTAATTTATCCAGGACTGCACAGCCGAAAGATGGCAGAGTTCACACTAAACTTTAAATCTGTCTGACTTCTGCATTTAAATTCTGACCTCAACATTAATTCTCTATTTTTGTCGTATTCAACAAATATTTCTGTGCTTACTGTATGCCAAAAATTGTTCTTAACATCTCAAATATTAACTTGTAGGATCTTCATAAAGACTCAAGATGTTTGTTTGTTACTGACACTGACAAAGGATCTACAAACTGCGGTACGGGGTTTCAGGGTAAATCCTGAGGGGATTTGACTGACCTTGGCAGATACATAAGTTACCTTTCTTGCTATATAGGTCTTGCTTTATTTTGGTCTTAACCATCCAGCAGAAAAGTATAAAAATTAAGCATAAAAAGTAAAGCCATATTAATATGCTGGGCTGCAAAAGGCTCAAGTCAACAACTTCTGACATCGCCAGTCCTATGGATAACCCACTACTATTATGGACTACTGGACTATGTTGGAATATTTTGCTGAATTCACGTCCCTACAATATTTAAATGACAATGGAATGCCCTTCTCTGACAAAACTAACCAAAAAAGGGGGATACAAATGAATGGTCATTTTGTATCTGTATATTCAAAATAGTTAGGGTAGCTATGCAGCTGCATTCTCTTAACTCAATGAATAGAGACATTTGTTCTAATAGTGTTTATGGACAGGATATCATGTCTGCATCTTGTACAATGAATAACCACTAAGACAACAATATGCAATGTATTAATTATTGAAACTGTCCTACTAATGGGTTTTGAAACTGTCTCATTGCTATTTGTTTCTCAATAAAATTTTTTTTATAATTTTATAAAATTATATAATGCTACTGATTTCCCGCCCGGCATTACAAGCGGAGAACCCAGAGGCCCAGAGACTTTAAGTAACTCGCCCGAGATCACACAGCCTCTCCAGTCCCAAAGTGTCAGGCTTTCTCCTTAGCTTTATGAACAAAACCGATGTCACAGATTACGGCACTGGCAGGGGGCAGATGTGAGCAGCCAGGACTATGCTGAAGCCAGCAGGGAGGACTCATAAGATCAGGCTGCAGTCTCTGAGATGGAAGGAAACAGATTCTGGTTTTCAAGCCTCAGCTCCACACTCAAAAAGATGCCAGGAGAAGACAGCCTTGGAGGGATGCCCAGAAGGTGCAAAAAAGGAAAAAAGCCAACCCTGCCCAAGCTGCACCTCAGACTTCCCCTGGAGCCTCCGCCCTGCTTGTCTGGCAGCAAGAGGGGAAAACTCCGCCTTGGAAGCTTACCGCAGCAGCCAGAAGCAACGAGGCCAAGGAGCGCGCGGCTCTGTCCACAGGCTCCCGCAGGAGGGCTGGGCTGAGCACTGAAGGTTAATTGCTCTGAGTAAGACCATGGGGTTTCACCCTGGTGCCAAACAAACTGGGACAATATTGACCAAGATTCAGCCAACATCAGAAGGCAAACACGAAGGAAAATCTAACTCCTCGGGCAGGGCGAGCCCACAAGGGCCTGCACACGCGGCAGTCAAGAGTGACGTCCCCCGGCCCCCAGAACCTAGGCCTGGGCTCGCTATCCCAGCACAGGGTTGCCAAAAGCACTATTTGCAATGGGCCTTCGGCACAGACGGCTTTCTCTACTGGAGATAACTCTGCCTTGCCAGACGGCGACTTCCACCTGACCAATGCCTCTTTTTAAATGCAAGCCTCAGTTTATAAGATGCTTCTTCAGCAAGGTGTTCTCCCCAGCATAGGCTGGGGGAGGCCCCTCTTCAGCCTCCAGGTTCCCTCAGTGGTTTATTGCTATTTGAATTTTTCCCAGTTTAGACACTTGCCTTTCTTCCTGTTGCTTTGTGAGCCAGGCAGGAATCCTATTTTATAAATAAATAA
>NW_004524653.1:4091369-4093126 GCF_000260255.1 Octodon degus
GGTGCATAGAGGGATAGAGGCATGGATGCATAGATGGATGGATGGATGGATGGATGGATGGATGGATGGATGGATGGTTGCCTAGGTAACTGGATGGCTGGGTACCTGAACAGATGTGTTAGCAGCTGGATAACTGAATGCATGAGTGAATGTCCCAGTGGACTGATAGATGGTGTAATGGGTCAACTCACATTTTAGACTATAAATGTAAAGCTTGTGTTTTCTGTCATGTGAAAATGTATACTCACCACTGTCTAAGTTGTTTAGTAACTAATGGCTGTTTCCTGCTGTTTGTTAAGAGAAAATTTCTACCTCACCAATTCCTGTAACCCTCACCAATTCCTGTACAGAGATGACTTCCAAAGGAAACTGGATTGGGTTTAACTTCTTGAAACCTCTGGGCTATGCAAGGCTGCCTGCAGGTACTCAGGTGCAAGATAACCAGAAACTGAAACAAAGCCTCAGGAAATTTCATTTGGGTAGTGGTCACAATGACCCTGAGAGCATTATTGTGTGTCAGACAATGAATTTGTTTATCAAACGGAATGTGGTACAGGTTTTAACCCTCCCACTTCCTGGGCTAGCTGCCTTTCCGCCCTCCCCTACATGAGAGCTGGGGGTGGGGGGCTGAGCTCAGTAATAAACGGCTTCCAATCAGGCCGATCTGGTTCCTATTCTGAGTGACCCACAACAGATGGATGTGTGCTTCCAGGAAATACTTTCTTAGAGAATCACAGGCACCTCCACATTTATGTTAAATTTATTCTTTAAGTTTTGTTTTCTGTTGTGTAATTTATTAAGTGTTTACTGTCCTGCCTTGAATGGCCTGTGTACCCAAGGCTGGCTAAGAACTCTCGGTGATCCTCTTGCCCCACCCTCCTGAGTGATGGAATTACCGGTGTGCACTCCCAGGCCTGGCTGAAGCTTCCTCATTCTATTTGTTAATCTAAAGGAATGTTTTAACTTTGTACTTTTTATTTGTACATAGTGATCATACATATTGATCATGATCATGGTAGGGAATTTGTCCCTGTGCGTGATCTATCATCACTCTTTTTTCTTCCCCACTCCCCCCCTTCCTCCAGCCCTTCTTCTCCTCATTTACAAAAGATATGTCCTTTTATTTTCCATTTTCTTTTTCATCCTTGCCCTCCTTTCCTTTTGTCTCCCCCCTCCCTGTTCCTCTTCCCAACTGAACTTGTTTTCCCAATTTCCCAAAATCTGTCCACTTTATTTAATTTTTCAAAGAACCAACTCTGGAATTCATTGACTCTTTGTATTGTTTTCTTAGTCTCAGTTGCAGTAATTTCTACGTGATCTTTATAATTTCTTCCCTCCTGTGCACTTTGGGTTTAACTTGCTCCTCTTTTTCTAGAACTTTAAGTTTCAACATTAGGTTATTTATTAGAGTTCTCTCTGTTTTTCTTATGTGAGAATTAACTGCTATTAATAGCTCAGCAGATTAAAGTGCCTGCTTAGGCAGATGCAAGGACCACGGTTTGATCCTGGGTGTGCAGTGCCAGCCCCACCCCCAGGACACACTGAGATGAAGATTGAGACTGGACATGGTGGCACACACCTGTAATCCCAGTGCTTGGGAGGCTGAAAGCAGGAGGATTGTTCAGTCTGATCTGTGTAGTAAGAACCTATGGGCCCTGTACTAAATATAAAAGAAAAAAGAAAGAAAGAAAGAAAGAAAGAAAGAAAGAAAGAAAGAAAGAAAGAAAGAAAGAAAGAAAGAGGGAGGGAGGGAGGGA
>NW_004524653.1:4093226-4109239 GCF_000260255.1 Octodon degus
AAGGAAGGAAGGAAGGAAGGAAGAAAGAAAGAAAGAAAGAAAGAAAGAAAGAAAGAAAGAAAGAAAGAAAGAAAGAAAGGATAGAAAGAGAAAGATTCCACTCATAGGACTGCTTTCATTGCATTCCATAGATACTGGTGTGTTGTACTGGCATTATCATTTAATTGTAGAAAATAATTTTTTCTTTAATTTTATCAGTGACCCATTGGTTGTTTCAGAGTTTGTTATTTAATTTTCATGTTATATCCTTATTGTGGTTTATTGCCCATTAATTTCCAATCCTGTTGCACTATGATCTGGTAGTATGCGTGGGATCATTTCAATTCCTTTGCATTTACTTAAGCATGCTCTATAAGCTAGCATGTGGTCTATTCTGGTGAAAGTACCAGGTATAGCTAAGCATGGGTGTTCTGCTAGTAGGTAGAATACTCTGTAGATAGTTACTAAATCCATTTGTTAACAAGTTTGTTTCAAGGGGCCAGGGAGATGGAGGAAGAGAATAAGCGCTTCCCTGGCCTAGTTCAATCCTGGTGCTGGGAAAAAAAAAAAAAAAAAGTTTACTTCAGCTCTGATATTTCTTCATTAATTTTTGCCTAATTGATCTATTTATTTGTGATAGTGGAGTATTGATATTCCCCGTTGCAATTGTATTAGCATCTATCTAATTTTTCATATCCATTAGTGTTTGTTTTATACTGTTGGCTGTGTCAGCACAGCGGTACCTCAGCTCATGAATGCTTTTGTTTGAGAATAATTTGGCTCTCAAACAGAAATATTTGGCAAAATTTTGGTTTTGTTCATAAACTCTGCATCAGATGACAAAAAGATGATGGCTGTCTTTTTCACATGAACATGACAATTTTCTCCAATTAATGGAATGAATTAAGTTTGTGAACTGAGGTACCACTGTATTTCGTGCACATATGTTTGTGATTCTTAGCTCTTCCTCTTAGTTGTTTCCTTAAGAAGTACATAGTGACCTTCTTTGTCACTTTTTATCAGTTTTGGCTTAAAATCTATTTTCTCTGCAAAACAGAACAGCTACCTCAGATTTTTTTCTGGGTTCTCACTGCATTGAGTATTCTTTTCTATCCTTTGATTTTCAAGTTTATGGATTTCTGACTTAAATGTTTCTTTTTTTTTTTTTTTTTTTCAGAACTGGGGATTGAACTCAGGCCCTTGTGCTTGCCAAGGAAGCACTTATTCTACTGAGCCGTCTCTCCAGGCCCTAGAAGGGTTTGTTTTTTTGTTTTTTGGGTTTTTTTTTTTTTTTGGAGGCCTGAACATGCCCCCAGGGCATTTCTGGTTTGGCTGGAGTATCTGGGTTCGAACCAGTGGAATTTGAGCCTCACTGCATTTTTAAGCAAGCACTTAAACAACTGAGCTAATGGGTGGGCCCCCCTAAATGTGTTTCTTGATGCAGTATTTTGTTGGATCTTGTTTCTTGATCTATTTGATCAATGTGTTGCTTTTTATTGGTAAATTAAGACCATTCACATTGGTGGTTATGATACATATATACTTACCCTTTTCAAATCATTTTTCGTTGTTGATTTCCGTTCTTTCTATTCTGTTGTTTGTCTTGCCTAGTGGATTCCTTTTATTCTTGGAAGAGTTATCTTCATTACCTTTTGTAGAATATCCTTCAGAAATTTTTGGAGTCTTGATTTAGTGGTCATGAATTTCTTCCGGTGTTCTGTACCATATAAATATTAATTTTGGAAGGTATATCAATCTGGGGTGGACGTTGTTTTCTTTTAGGGCCTGAAATACTTCACTCAAGCTCTCCTGGACTGTGGGCTTGAGTTGAGAAGTCTTCTGTGATGCACATGAGTTTTCATAGGCGATTGCTTCCTTTTTTCCAACAGCTTTTAGGATTATGTTTTTGTGCTGAAGTTCTGGAATCCTGACCCCTACATGCCAAGGTGTACTTTAGTTTTTTTTGACCATGATTATTTAAAGTTCTAAATGCTTCATTTTTCTGTATCTCAAATTATTTTCCCATGCTTAGAAAGTTTTCTGCTATACCTTCGGCAGACATGCTTCTTGTGCCCCTTCTGTTATCTTCTGAGTCTTTACTGATTCCAATTTGGGGCTGGGATACAGCACAGCCCCTGCCTACCAAGCACAAGATCCTGAGTTCAATTCCCAGTACCAAAAAAAAAGTCTAAACCAAAGAAACTTATATTAGTCTTCTTTACATCATCTAGCAGCTGTTGGAATGATTTTTGTGGGCCTTTGTTATTTTTAAGAGATCTTTTATTTGATGATTGCTAAAGCAATCCTGTCTTCTAGATATGATATTTTCTCTTCATATTGATTGACTCTGCTGAGTATACTTTCAATAGATTTTTTTTTGAACAGGGGGTCAAATTCAGGACCTTGTGCTTGCCAGGAAGGCACTTATGCCACCAAGGTATCTCCTTGGCCCTTCAATAGAATTTTTTATCTCCTGGACTTCTATTTGAATCTGTTTAATGGAATCTAGCTTCTTTCTATGTTGGGCAGTCATGGTCTCCATGTCTTTCCTAATCTCCTCTATTTTTTAATCTGTATCCATTATTATTTGTGTCTAGTTGTCCCCCCAAGCCTCATGCAGTCACTGGGGCAGGCTTCTAGAGTTTGTGATTAACTCATAATCCAATGTGGGGATTATGGTGTGAGTGCTACACCCACCTTGGGGTGGGTAATCTGCATACAATATAAGGAGGGGAAAGAGGCTTGCTAGCTGCTGCAGCCGCTGCTCCTCCCTTTGCTCTTTGCTGTTTTCCTCCACCATGAACAGCTGCCCTCTGCCATGTGCCACCATGCCTTGGAGCCAGTTGATTATGGACTGAAACCTCCACTAAGTGTGAGCTACCTAAACCTTTCCTTCCTCGATTTTGGGTGTCAGGTATTTTGTCTCAGCAATGAGAGAAAATTAACTGAGACAGTATCTACTCTAGAGTACTAATCATTTGCTTCATTGTGGTCATTTTTTCTTTAGTTATCTGTTTTATTTCTTCTGAGACTTACTGGTGTGCTTTGCTATATCCACTGGTACCATTTCTTCAGGTGGCATTCGACTCTTCTTCCTCAGTGCCCCCTTGAGTTGCCTTGGGTGAGTTGGCGGTGCTGGGTTGGGGCTTGCTTACGTGGTTTCTCATTTTTGTTATTTATTTTCTGAATTGAGGCTTATAAATTATTTATGGCAGGTAGCTTTACTGCTAGCATCAAGACCTCCATAAAAAGAGACTACTTTCCGGAGATGTCTTCTAAGGGTAGCTCTCTTCTGTCTTTTCAGCCTGTCCCAGGATCATGCCTTATCAATTTATTAGAGGTGAAATGTTGCTCCCTGTTTGTCCTTGTGCCCAGTTCTTTGGTGCTGGACTGCACTACTGCCCATGACTCCCAAGCAATCTAGGTATTGGCATACAAGAAAGATCAATTGATCACAAAACCTATGTCACCTTAGCTAAAATAGTATCATCAGTAAAAACAATAGTATCAAACAAGCTGGAAAGTGACAAAGTGTGATACATATCAATGTGTTGCTTTTAATCCATAAGTGCAAGATTTATGGTTATATAACAAAATCTAAGACAAATCAGAAAATTATAAGGCTGGAGAGATAGCTCGGTAGAATAAACACTTGTGTGGCAAGCGCAAGGGCCTGAGTTCAATCACCAGGTCTACAAAAAAATTAAAAAAAGGAAGGAAAAAGGAAAATTATATGCAGTAGATATCCACTCAATTGAACAATTTGTCCTTAAAAAGAAAAAAAAATAAAAGGAATAAGAGAAAAACTACAGAAATAAGAGAAAGGTTAGAGGCAAGATTGAAGGACAGAGTCTCAGAAAACTAGTGAAGAAAACAGGAGGGAAAGAAAGAAGGAAGAAACAAAACAAGAACTAAACTAAACCAAAAAATAATGTTCATACTCAATAAAAAAAAACAAACAGAAAACCCACAAGTGATAAAACAAAGAAAAAAAAGAAATTTCCTGGGGTTTCAAGCCTGTGCTTCTCTTCTGAGGCCTTCAGTTTTGTGGTGGTGTCCAGCTCAGGCTGTAGCTGTGCTCTCTCTTACAGACTGAAGCAGCAGTCAGAGCTGAGATTGATCTTTCATAATCCCAACAAGCCGGCAGTAAAAATAGGGCTGGATGATCCCAGCAAGCTTGCTGAAGGAATAAGATAGGGTGCTGCTTCTGGTGATTTCAAATCCACAGAAATTCAAGCTGACCCTGGCTCTGCTCACGGGTTTGGGGATGAGTTGTTTAGTTACAATTCTAGGTGTCTCTTGCCAGGCTGACCACAGCTACCTGGTCCTGGACATCTCCCATAGTTGACCCTCATCCAGGCACTGTGGGCTTTTAACACCAGGATTCCTGAGATGAAGCCAACTGCAGGCTGTGCTGAGTCCCACGTTCTGTAGACCATTTTCCAAACAAGCACTCTCACCTGGGGACATAGCAGTCGCAAAAACTAGAGTCACTCACTAGCTGCTGTGGCACCCATTATCCACAGCTCTGGTCCATTGGTGCGCTTCCTCGAGGAGGCCTGTGGAATCGCCCACTTTTCCTCCATCTGTAAATTTGATCTCCGTTTCTCACACCACAGCCAGGACTGGGAAGAAGGAGTAGTTTGGCCCTCCACTTGCCACCTGAGGTCTTTCTTTTCACCTTCCCTGTGGGTGCCAATTTTCCCTTCAGATCTTTCCTGGATCCAGGGGATCCACCTCCCTCCTTTTCTTCCTCTGCCTGTTGTTTTCTAGTGTCTGGATTCCAAATTGTAGACAGAATTGATTTGCTTTAAATTAAAAAAAAAAAAAATTTGTAGTGTGAAATCTTCAAAATTTTATTTTTTATTCATTAATTTTTTAAAGAGTACAATATAGTAAAAAAGCATTAGAAATGATACAAAATTTCATTAAACAAAGTAATAGAAACTCAGCAATGGTTGCTGTATTGCATGATATTATATTCAAATTAGTTCTTCAGATTACCAAATATAGACTTGCAAAATTAGCTTAAAAAGACAGAACAGAGTCTAAAACCTGGCACAGAACCTGGGTTGGGATGAGCACAGGTATACAAATGGATCTACCCATGGGGTTGAATGGCTTCAGACATCCCACTAGTTTTGTTTAGTGTTTGAAGGGTAAGCGAGCCTGAATGGGAGCTTGATACAGACAAAGCTCGCTCTAGACTACCTCTGGCAGGCCTTCAGTTTCCAATTCAGTTACCAAAAGATTGTGTTTTTACATTTCCAGACAAAATTGCCAGCAGCTTTCTGGTTCTATGATGTCTATCCTGGACCTTTCTGGCAATGGTGATAACAGTGCTGGCGACTAATCCAATGACCCCTTCCCCAAGCCGTGGTTCCTGTGGGATGGAAGAAAAGAGTTTGGGTCTCTGAAGTACCTGTATAACAAAAGAACCTCTTGCATAAAAAAAAAAAAAGACAGAACAAACAACAACAAAAATAAAATTTATAAGAAATTAAAAAAGAAAAAAATTAAGCATTAGGTACTCCTTTCAATAGGCCAGCAGAAATCAGCAGTACACTTATCCAAACTACCCAGCATATGTACATAAATATATCTTCTTCCCTTCTCTCTTTCTGATTTTTGTTTTGTTTGAGGGGGTTTTGTTGTTATTATTGTTGGGGTTTTTTTGTTTTTTGGGTTTTTGTTTGTTTTTTTTTTTTTTTCGGAACTGGGATTGAACTCAGGCCCTTGCACTTGCCAGGCAAGCGCTCATTCTACTGAGCCATCTCCCTGGCCCCTCTGATTTGCTTTTGTTTACCGCTTCAACCTCTTCCCTGAAGTCCTTTTTCTCATTCTTAACTCAAAAGAACCTAAGCTTCTCCAGCTATATGTGGGCGATCCTCCTACAAGCTCATCACTGGAAGATAAAGTTTACTCCATGGGCCCTTCACTCAGAGTATAAGTTGTCTTATTTAGGGGCTATTTTTTTTCTTTAAGATGACCTACTTGTAATTAACCAGGTTTCCTCTGGATAAAACTATAGCTCAATGTAGTTCACATCTGTGGTTGATCCTGAGTCTAGAACCCCATCTTCCCTTACTGTTAAGAAAAAAACAACCCTTCTAGGGAGTTTTCTGTGCTGGTTAGCTGACAGGAGGAGCCCGCCAATACATCAAGTGCTGCTTAAATTATTGAAGCTGGAGGTTTAAGGGGCAAGACCTGAGAGAGTTTCGCGTCTTCAGTCTTAGGCTATCATGAGTAGCTAGCGTTGCACCTAGATTTGAATTTTAACTCTGTCGGTTGCAAGTTGTAAGAACTTAGCTAAGATTCTCAACTTCTCTACACTTTGATTCCTTCATCTGTGAAGTGGAGAACGGGAATTATGATAAAAATAATACAAAATAACAATTCAAAGAGTACAGGAGAAGACGTCATGACGTAACTCTTCCGTCACTGAGAGGCTGCCGTGGCACCTCATAGGTGAAATAAGACAAATTGAGAGACAAATATTTTTCCACCCAATTAATAACTGATTAGCAGTACACGAGTGCCGTGTCTCACAGAACATGACGGCTACCGGCGGTGACAGGGAGGTTTCATACTGTACATAAGTGAGCCCTAATGTACTGAATCACCCTCTAAGACAGTGAGAACGTTATTTTCTGGAAATTTCCTTTCATTTCTTGTCAACATTTCTGACTGCATCAAAGACAAAGTCTAAGTCTAATGCCAGAATTGCTTTAACATCTTTTAACAAATGAGCTGGCCTTACATGTGACTTTCAGACAGGCAAAACAATCCGACTAGAATGTAAGGCCTTTCTGTACCTGGATGTAGGTTTATTCTTTCACATTACTTTTCACCTATGGGAAATAATACCAATTTTCCAAATATGGTAATCATCTTCAATTTCTTTCTAAAATATAAGCTGAATTGCAGGAAATGTGTGAGTAATGGTTTAGATGACAGGAAGACATATGGTAAAAAGAAAGAAAGAAGGAAGGAAGGAAGGAAGGAAGGAAGGAAGGAAGGAAGGAAGGAAGGAAAGAAAGAAAGAAAGAAAGAAAGAAAGAAAGAAAGAAAGAAAGAAAGAAAATAAATGTATGTAAGAGAGTTACTGAAGTTTAGGAAACCACAGTAGGAGGGAGAAGATACAGGGCCGGCCAAATAGCTCAGTGGATTATAGCACCTGCAAGCAGGTGCAGGGGCCTGGGGTTCGATTCCCGGGTGTGCCATGCCGCCTCTGCCCCCGTGGGCGTGCTGAGAGGGCAATTAAGGCTGGGCATAGTGGTGCGCACTTGTAATCCCAGCACTTGGGAGGCTGTAAACAGGCAGATCACTATGAGTCCAGTCTAGTAGTGAGACCCTGAACACCCTGTAGAACCTTCCCTAAAATATATATTTAAAAAAGGAGAAGAAAAAGATACAGGTACAGTTTTGTTTGTTTGTTAAATTGGGGAATCAAACTTAGGACCTCTGTACTGAGCTCCATCCCCACTCCTTTTTATTTTTTATTTTGAGGAAAAAGTGAGTCACTTTTTATCCAGGCGGGGCTTGGACTTGTGACCTTCTCTCCTCAGCCTCCCAGGGTGCTGGATTGCAGGAGTGCACCACCATGCTCCACTCAGATACAGCGACACTGACCATGTTTAAATCCACCCAGCCATCCTCCCTCTGGGTGTCTTCCCAGAAGAAGTAAAAGCATCGGCCCACAGCAAATATGAGTTCCCGCATTAACAGCAGCACAGTTCATCCTAGCTAAACCTTGAAAACAGCCCAAATGCCCATCATCTGAGAAATGGATAAGGAAGATGCCGTTATTTTATGCAGTGGTATGCTACTGGCTTCCCGGAAGACGGCAGAGCGGTAAGCCGCAGAGAAAGGGTCTCTCTGTGATTCGTGTCCACACACTGGAACACAGCAGCTCAAGGAAGAGGAGGAGGGCAGACATCCTCTGGACTCAGGCAGGATCTGAAGCCAGAACAGAAGCCCCAGAAAAGAGCACATACAGAAACTTTGTGGAGGAACGAGTAGCGGATGGCACCTTCTCCCTGACTTACTGAGTGGGAGCTGCGGTTCAAACCTGCAGACACGTGGGTGACTGCTGTGACCCAGAGGCCTGCACAGAGACACGCAGCAGAGGGACAGAGCAGCCGATGCCACGGCCTGCACAGACTGGGGCAGCAGGGAGAAGCTGGCCGGGAGTCGCCTTGGAGGAGGACCAGTGCCGTGGCTCGGAACTCAGAGCAACTGCGGCCTCCAGCCAGCAGCTCCCAGCTGAGCACAAGCCCACAGAAATGGCGCTGACAGCTGCGGGCTGGATGGGTCTGGTTCCAGCCAGCAGCCAGAAATCAGCCTGAGCTTCAGGTAAAGCAAAGGTACAGGCTCGCTGAGATTATCCACTGCCCTGCCATAAAGCCATGGCGACTTGCTAGGATAAAACAACATGGATCTCGATGTCTACCAGTGACAGCAGAGACAAACCTTCAAGAGAACATTTCTTTCTCTCTCTCTCTCTCTCTCTCTCTCTCTCTCTCTTTCTCTCTCTCTCTCTCCTTGGAATACTACTCAGCCCATAAAGAAGGATAAACTTGACACATTTCTAGGTAAGTGGCTGTACCTTGAGATCATAACCTTAAGTGAAATAAACCAGACACATGTATATAAATATTACATTATCTTCCTGCTGTGAGAAACTGAAGGAGTAAGTAAGGATCCAACCGTACAGTAGATATTGTGAGACAGGAAGAAATTACTCAAACGGAAAAAGAAACTGAGGAGGGAGAGAAGGAAAGAAAGGAAGGGAAAGGGGAAAATGATGAGAAACAAGCAAAAATGCAGAAACAACACTTTTGCAAATAAGGACAGGGAAAGGGGCTGAAGGGAGAGGAGGGGGAAAGAACCGAGATCCAGCATGTCCAGGAGCACACTCCTGTGATGGATGCGATTTTGCGTACATCTGAATTGTACCAATAAACCTAATTTTGGAAAGAAAGACCCTCCCTCCAATGTCCAAAGACCCTCCCGCCAAGCTCGGCTCCCAGCGAGCCCCCTGTTTTAATAATGAGTTAGAACTCTGAAATTTTGCCCGAGGCTCCCTAATTGCTGAGTGTCAGCCATTAGTCCCTGCTTTGAAAAAACACTCCTCCCTCTGGCAACGTGACGTCAGATTAATCACAGAGGTCTGTCCCCTCGCGGCCCTAATTTTTATCTCTGTCTAGGTGCAGTGATGAAAACCGCTCGGTAAAAGGGCCGAGTGGCGGAAGATTCGAGAGGGCCGAGTGTGCAGAGCCCATGGCTCCGGCAGCGGACAGGGATAAGGGCATATTTCCAGTAAAAGTGTGACCATCCTCTAACCCCGTGGTCACCAACGAAACAAAAGTTACAGCAGCAATCCTAAGGAGAGGCCTTTTTAAAATCAAGCAAATAAAGGTCAGCTTTTAATTTTTTGCTAGAACCCTTTCTCCACATTGCTAGAAATCCTAAAGGACCCCCAGAGAGCTTTTGTTCTTGTGGGCTAGTGACACTAATAGACACCCTCTTAGAAATTAAAACTTGACAAACTCGTTATAAAAGAACACAAAACGCAGTCCATGATAACAAATATTTGATGAAATAACCATTCTACAATACTGTTTCAACAAAGCTACTTGTTTTGCTCTAAGTGGCAAAAAAAAAAAAAAAAAAAAAAGGTGGGGCGAAGATCAAGGCACAATTTTTCATCTTTGCAGAACTCTTGGCTTGGGTTTCCTCCTGCATCCCGGCAAAGTACCGCAGGGACCGCAGAGCGAGCGGGCCGTCCAGCGCCAGGCCTTCCGGGAGCTGGAACTGCGCGCCCAGCCCGGCGCAGCGGGAGGCAGCGGCGGCCGTCGGCCATCAGGGCCGGGCACCAGCGCTGCGCGGGGCAGGGGCAGGAGCGCCCTTTCCCCTCCGATGTGCTCGTTTTCTCCACGGTGCTGAGAGCAATCTAAGGACGGGGCAAGAAGCAGCGGACTCTGAAGATGACTGAGTAAAAGCTAATGCGTGGCCTGGAAGCCCACACCTGCCCGAGGCGGTGGGCGTGCTGGTGCAAACGCCTCCCTCCCGCGCCCGCAGCGCTGCGCAGAAGGTCCGACCCGCCGGGCTCGCCGCGCACCCGGCTCTGCCTGTTCTGCTCCGGCAGCAGCTGCGCGTCCTCACACGCGAGGACGGAGCTCGAGCTGTCTCCTGCCCTTGCTGCTCAGCAGGCCTCCGCATCTTCCTGCGAGCATGGGAAAAGTTTCCTGCGGGCCCTTGAGTGCACATTTTCTGCCCTGAAAATTTGCACAGTGAAGGAAGAAAGTCAATAATAATGCGCTTCCGTCTTGATTTGAAGCGGTCCGGAGAGCTGCTTTAATTGAACAGCTTTCTGGACTCAGCTGCCCCAGGAGAGGACTACGTGGGTTCCACTAGTGATGCAGGCCTGCTTTACCCCTTTCAAGGACATCTTGAGATGAGCTAAGAAAGTGGCAGAAGACAGGTTCCCTTCTCATCCCAGTTCCCCCCGGCCCAGGAACCTCAGCAGCCAGGTCCCCAGACCCTCCCCTCCTGTGGCGCTGGAGAGAGCAGAGGGTGGGCGGCCTCCGCGCAAGGGTGGAACTGCAGCTGTTCTCTCATATTCAGTATGTTTGATTGGGTGGCTTCCCTGACCCCGCTCATCTCCAAATGGTGTCGGGCACATATAAACGAACCACCCCTAAGACAAATACCACACATTTATGAGACAGCATTGTGTGCTTTACAGGCATAAACGTTAGCTGTCGCCACAGTGATGCGGGGCAGATGCTAAGGTGTCCCTGTTTTATAGACAGGCCCTGTCGGCTGCAGCTTTACCTGCCCATTCAAACTACAAATCTCAAAAGCTGCTCCTGGTCTCCATGCAGTGCCCCTTCTCAGTTCTACTTCCAAAGTGTCTCTTCTCTGTCACCTCCTCCCCAGTCTCTCTTCCTTCCAGTTTAGTTTCTCTCCCTCTCTTGCCTGGACCATGCTGAATGGCAGTTGCCTTGGTAACCTGCCCGTGCCCCTCCCCTGTAAGGCACGACCTGCACCCAGTGACTCGCTGAGCCCTCCCTGCCCAGCCCCAGGCTGCCGAGGGGCAGGTGCTCCATGACCTCCCTGGACTGACCAAGCCCCTGGCCCGTAAAGCAGTGCTAGGGAGGCCGCCAGCCCTGCGCCACCCTCTTTTTCCCTGCTAAGCGGACCCTTGTTCTGTTGCTTCAGCAACGTGTTCATTAAGAGAAGAATCAGGGTTGGTTTAAATGAGGGACTCCCAGCTGGGGCGGTAGCTTAGTCGTCTAAGCACCTGTCCAGCAAGAGCAAGGCCCCAGGTTCTGGGCTCTGAGCACGCCATGCTGGCCCGAAGACAGGGGTGGTGGTGTACACCTGTAATCTCAGTGTTGGGGAGGCTGAGACAGGCAGATCTCTATGAGACAGATCTGTGCAGGGAGACCCTGCACCAAATAAATAAATACGTTTTTTAAAAATTACATGAGATATCTCTGGTAAGAAATGCTCGGGTGCCTCGGCCAGGTCGGATTGTTGTGTCCGACACTGAAAAATCACAGTATTTGCCTTGGGCTTTATTCTATATTTCTGTTGGATTAATAAAAACATTAAAGCAAAAAAAAAAATGACATGAGTGATTCCTGGCCTAGACTTATACTTAGAATCACTTATGTTATTAAAACTCCACTCCCAAAGTATCATGGGGGGGGCTGGGGAGATAGCTCAGTTGAATAAGTGCATGCCTGGCAAGCGCAAGGGCCTGAGTTCAATCCCCAGTTCCGCAAAAAAAAATAAATAAATAAATAAAATAAATAAATAAAAGAAACAGTCACAGGGGACCTACCTGCTCGGGCTTCCCTCCGGTCCCTCTCTCGGACAGGAGCTTTCTTTCCCTCAAAGTATCATGGGACAAACTCATGCTAAATCCTTATGCAGAGTCTGTTACTTCTAAAGAAGATACATGCATTGTTTTATCTGAAATTCAAACTTAATGGGGCCTCTTATATATTTTATTGTGATAAAAAATATGCATAACACAAAGCTTATTCATATTCATTCCTACAATGTGTGCATTGAGTAGCGGTGCATTGTGAATGTGATTAACCGTCACCACTGTCCAGGGACAGGACACAGATGCAGGAGCAGAACCCTGGCTCCAGGACGCTGCCCCAACTTGCGCAGATGCTGCCCTCCTGCGTAGTGACCAAGGGCAAGGCGAAGGGGGAAGGGTGGGTGAACCCGACTGGCCTCCGCAGGCCACAGCGCATCTCCGCTCAGTCTCCTGCAAGGCTAGAGGTGAACCGGTAGCTGCTCAGAGCCAAACCCGTGTCCTGATGGCCTGCTCTTGACATGGTATTAGCATAACCAGGGAGAGCCAGAGGACTTGGCCACCCTAGGCTGCAAGGGCACCTCCCATGTCCTTCCTGACAAACGTTTATGTTAAAAATATGACCCAGACAATCAGAGACTCAAATAAGTAAACAAAGCCAGTGCCCAACACTTCTTTTCTTTTGTCTGTTTATTTTTTGGTTTTTGGTCGTTTTTGTTTCGTTTGTTTGGTTGGTTGGTTGAGTTTTTGTTTTTGTTTTTGTTTTTGTTTTTTGGTGGAACTGGGTATTGAACTCAGGCCCTTGGGCTTCCCAGGCAAGTGCTTATTCTACTGAGCCATCTCCCTGGCCCCTTATACTTTTTTTTTTTTTTTTTTTTTTTTGCGGTACCTGACATTGAACTCAGGACCCTGCGCTTGCAAGGCAAGTGCTTATTCTACTGAGCTATCTCCCTAGCCCTGGCCAACACAATGTAATCTGTGCACAGTGTTTAGATTGTGAGTTTTGTTTCTGCTTTTATTCTCCTTTCATTGCATATATACATATATGTTATGTTTTATATTTTATATATTATATATATAATAGTTTTAGATATGCAGCCTAAAAACTTAGCTGTTGAGAGAGCCAGGTTTGAAGTCCGATGCGATGCGTGTAAGCCCCAGCTCTACTACCTGCAGCCATGGCATTATTAAGCTTGCTATGTGCACGGTACCACGTTAAGCATTTTCTGTGCATTATTTTATTTAATTCCCAAATGCAACTTGATGTCTGGGCACTGCCAGGGGAGCTCTCTTATACATGATAATCTCAAAGCACAGAAGAGGCAAGCCATCTTCCCAAGATCACGCAGCCAGCTACGTAGCTACTGAAGCTAGGATTCTTTCCTGGGCTGAGTAACTCGAAACCCCCAACCAAGGTAAGTCCTGGGCTTGGCCTTGAGGGATGTGTGCGCTGCATTAGCCTATGGGCAAGCGACGAGAGGACAGGAAAGGTCGAAGGGCTCTCCGGGCTTCTGGCTCAGCCAGAGCAGGGTGGCAACGAGGCAGGAGCCCAGATGGCACTTACAGATCTCACGTGTGTGACTGCACGTGGTGTCTGGGCTATTTCCCCCCAAGGCCCAGGGATTGAACCTCTGCCAACATCGGCTCCATGAGCCGGAGGTGAAGGTCTCAGGGGAGGGGCAGGAATACCTACAGGGCTGGTCTGGAAGTGGTACCAGAGAGATCCCAGTCATTGCTCTCCAATGACTCTTTCCACCCAGTAGCCAGCTCCAGGCACATTCCCAGGAAGGCAGTTTGACAACAGGACTGACAGCTCCACAGTTTTGTCAATATTTGCAGAGAGGGGTGGAGATCGTAAGAGGAGATGAGTAAGCGAAGCAAGTGTAGGACCTGACATCGAACAGGTGTGTGCAGAGCGCTGCTCTGCTCCAGAACCCCTGCTGCTACCAGGAGGCGAGTTCTTGTACCAAGGATTCTGCGTGTTTGAATACTGACTCCCACCTCTGCCCTGGACCCTGGCATAGTTTACCACCCTGCAATCACAACTGAATTTTTTTTTTCCTCAATGTATTTAGTACAGGGTCTCACTACACAGCTCAGACTCGTAGTGCTCCTCCTGTTTTCAGCCTCCCCTGTGCTGGGATTACAGGCACGTGTACCACCACACCCAGTTTTGGCACCTGGGGTTCCAGGGCCAGCACAGCATGGGGTACTGGGGATCCAACATGGATCCTTGCACTTGCCAGGCAGGGCTCAGACTGCTGAGCTATCTCACCAGGCTCACCGCCACGAATTCTTAACATTGTTACTGTTGTCCCTGGGCTGCATTTCCCATCAGTAAATCTGATGAGATGGCGGCACCTGTGCGTAAGATGCACGCACCGGGTCCACATGCCTGCGCTCTGTCAGCAGACAACGCCAGAGACTCTCCACATGCAGGTGACCAGCAAGCCTGCAGGCAAGTGGCGCTGTGTGTGCTCCGGCCACACCCAAGTGCTCCGACAGTCTGCTTCCTCCACAAGCCAGAAATGCTCTGGGACACAGGAAGGTGGCAAAGCTACCAACAGTGATGGAGCCTGTCCCTGCCTTCTTCCCCGAGCTGCCCCGAACAGGGACCAAACACTTGTGCTGACCTGGACAGCTTAGAAAGAAAGGAAAGGAAAGACACTGAGACGGCTTTTTCGTCTCACCTCTCCTGCTGGCAGAACATGCATGTTCTAGGAGGTGACTCGGCCGGGGGCAGCGCTTAGGCCATTTAGTAAGAGCCATATGCAATATGGGAGCCACGCGTCAGTGGTTTCTGTGCACCAGTTCATGCGATTTCAAACCAGCATGGCCTGAGATAAACAGCGCAGCTTGTACTCATAGTTTAAATCTTTCATTTTGCTTTACTTCGAGTGGTTATGAACGGCCAAGCAGGAGCGAGAACACGAAAGGAGGCACTCCTGCTGCCTTAACTGAGAACAAGGTCTTGTCATCTTTGTTTCCCATGGGTCCTGCATTTGATGTCACCGGCTTGTCCTTCCACAGTGGAGTCCACCCGGGGCGCCCTGGGTGCTGAGTCCCCTGGGCCTCTGCCTGAGTGAGTTTTTCATTGACTAAACCACCCATTTCGCTAAGTCTCATATTCGTGCCTAAAATGGGAATAAAAGAGGCCTACCTAATTCTAATGTAGACCGCAGTGAGATGCACGATTCGAAAGGGTCTGCAAAGAGTAAAACGCCATCTACACAAACTCTCCCACCGGGAGAGTGTGAGATTTCACAGGTCCAATCGGCCCAAAGCGGCGGAGACGACCTGTGTGGCAGACAGAAGGCCACTCTGGCTTCGGTGGACGGGAAATACAGACCCCGGGGCGAGGTCCGCGCACTCTCGGGGGCCTCGCCCCGCCGGAGTGGGTGGATTCGCGGCAGATCGCCTGACTTAATCACCGCCCGGTCCCGCAGCCAGTCACACTCTGAGCTCCTCTCTGAATGAGCCCCGGGGCACAGCCCGGCTCCTGCCATCGAGGGCAGGCAGCCCGCGCGGCCCTGTGGGCACAGTGCGTGGCCGCAGCCGCTTAACGAGCCGGTGTGTCGCATTCCAGCTCTAAGCTGGGCAGCGCTGAGCTGGAGCGGCATTTCCAGCCCTAATTACGGGGCTGCGAGTCATGAGTTCCGCATTTGCTTACAAACTATTTTTGCCCTTGCTTGTTGCTTTCTGAACAAAGCCATCTCTGCTCGCGACCACCTCCCAGCCGCCTGGGCTCTGCTCTTAAGGATCTTGCTTGTTGATTCTGCGCTCATACTGGTGGGATTTCGTGCTCCCAGACAGGTGTGGACCCCGGCTTCCCCACCCTTCTCTCTCACCCAGGTGCTTACATGGCCTGGGCTCACAGGTGTCCCTGAGCGCCCCGCTGAACGTGTGGCTGAGCCAAGCCACAATAATTACAGCTTACATTCTGCCCGAGCTTGTCCTCCGGCCACTGACTCATGGAGCCCAGGCTTCCCCTGTGCACCGGCCGCTCAGGAGCTCCAAGCTTCTCCCCGGCCGCGAGGGAGGTCTTCAGGGCAAGTCTGTGGATCAACATGCACCCTTATTTTTGGTCCTGCTCCCCCAGTAGCTTCTCCCTTTGCTTCTCTGTCTCCTTTCGTTATCTTTCCCCTTATCCTGTCCTACCGTGTTACCTAGGTCTCTGTCAGACACTGTAATAAAA
>NW_004524653.1:4109339-4125966 GCF_000260255.1 Octodon degus
AAAGCACCTGCAAGCCGGCTCAGGGAACAGGGGTTCGATCCCCTGGCCCGCTGTGCTGGCCCTGCCCCCAAGGTGTGAGGAGATGGCAATTGAGACTGGGTGTGGTGGCGCGCTCCTGTAATCCCAGCTCTTGGGAGGCTGTAAACAGGAGTATCACTATGAGTCCGATCTACTCATGAGACCCTGAACATCCTATAGACCCTTTCTTAAAATACAAACAAACAAAAAAAGTCCCTGCCGATGGCATCTTCTGCCATCAGCAATGAGCCCCTGAGGTTACCTGCTCCCCAGGGTCCAGCGCCTGTGGGAATCAGGCTTACACGACGAGGGGGTGCGGAGGCTGAGGTGCCATCTCCTCCCAGTGCGGTGCTTGGGTGCAGGAAATAGCACTCTGGAAGGAACGAGGGTGAAAGGAAGGCGGAGCTGCAAACTCTCCCGGAACGTGTTTCCCTGCTCTGGCTGTGACCCCCGCTGGCGGGCAGGTGGAGGGGGATACGACTGGGCAGGATTGGAGGGTGAGGGGCGGGGCAGGACGCCTGGAAGCCAAGGAGGCGTTCATGCATGACCACGCAGGCGCTGCGCGTTTATTGGCGAGGCAAAGGCACCCCGAATGCGGGAAGAGAACCTGTTTCTGAAAGATCAGCAGGGGCGGGTCTCCTCCCAGCTTTGTGTTTACCCTGTTCTGTGTATTCAGCCAGCAGGCTCCGGACAAGGAAGCATAAGAAGAGGAGCCAGCCTTCGCGGATAACCTGGTACCGGGCAGCGCCAGCTGGACACACAGGACCCTGGGCAGCTCCGGGTGACAGCAGGAGACTAAAGAGACTCCCACGAGGTGTGCAACAGGTAACCACTCTCAGATCCTCAAAGCCTGGCTCCGGGGTCTGTTGTTTGTGGCAGGTGGTGGCATGCAGTGACTGGGGCTCAGAAGGCTGCGTCCAACCCGAGCTCTGTCACCTATCACTGTGCGCCTTGGGTCTGTGTGATCCTCAGTTTCACCATCTGTGAAATGAATTAAAAGGCAGCACTTCTAAAAGATTTTAGTTTTATAAGGATTCAGTGAGTATGGGTAGGGTTGGGTTTCAAGCAACATAAATGGTTTCTATTTGCATGAAAACTGAGAGCCCTTGTGGGGGTCAGGCATTGGGAGCAGTCAGAAGGCGGAGTGGTACAGTGGGCAGCTGGGGGGTCCTCACCCTACCCATCAGGGTGAGGACCCCCCCACAGCCAAGCAGACTCAGAGTCTACACTGAGGGGAAAGGACTCGACTACTTTTGTGCATCTGTTTCTTTTAAGCTGTCCTTGAGCTCACTTTGTAGTCCAGGCTGGTCTCAAACTCGCAATGATCCTCCTGCCTCAGCCTTCTGAGTGCTGGGATAACAGGCATGTGCTACCAGGCCTGGTTGTCTTTCCATGAAGTACATCCAAGATGACCCTGTGAGGCAGGTGCTGGGTTCAAATCCAGAACCATGGCACAGGATATTCCCACCACCCTCACAGCCACTCTCCTGCTTAGCAGAGCAGTGAGATTAAAGGGTGGCAGGGATGCTGAAGCCCAGACCCACAGACACTGGGTCCAGCCCCACCACAGCTAGCTGGGAGCCCTGGGCAGCTTCCAGGGCCTCTGTTTCCCCTTCTACAAAATGGGCACAGAGGACTTAGAGAATGACTATGATGCCCACAGACACCTTGGTTTCGTCCGCTATCATTTTGCTCCTTGCTGTTCCTGATGTCTCTATTTTACAATTAG
Source organism: Octodon degus (assembly GCF_000260255.1). NCBI lineage: Eukaryota > Metazoa > Chordata > Mammalia > Rodentia > Octodontidae > Octodon > Octodon degus. The sequence continues at coordinate 4,111,087 of NW_004524653.1, forward strand.
TGATGAGTCACCTCACCCACCCAGCCTGGGCCCTGCCATGACTATGATGGCTTTGAGCCTTGGCTTTCTCCCTAAATAAAAGCCTTGGCAAAGTTGTTCCATCTTGCAGGGAAGGGGCTAAACTGAAGCCCAAATCACAGGGGTTCTTTTCTCTGGAGCTCTATAACTCTTGGAGCGTGTTCCTTTTAGGAAAAAGGTTTGGAAAGCAGTGGCTCGGGTGAGGCCCAGCTCTTGGGGCTGGGACAGTGGTGGGAGACGGGGGGAAGGGACGGGGTGGCTGCGGGGGACTCCTATGTGACGACGCTCAGTGGACCTGCAAGCGCGCGGGCTTCACCCCCGCGGTGTCACAGCCCCTGCCGCTCCGCTGAGCACTGTGCTGTGAAACACTTCGGCTGCTCTTTGCATGTTCATGTATTTGTTTGATTTGGTTGTGTGGTTTGGTTGGCTGTGATACTAGGGGTTGAACCCAGGGCCACCACGTTGAGCTACATTCCTAGTCCTCTTCAATTTTGAGACTGGGTCTCGCTAAGCTATCATTGTCCGGGCTGGGCTCCAACTCATGAACCTCTGCCTCCACCCCACCGGCCCACCCAGAGTGCTGTGTTTGTGCCTGAGGTCCAAGAATGTGGGTTCAAACCCCAGCTCCGCTGCTCCACAGCTTTCTGAACATTATGCCTGTTTATCCGTGTGCAGATGGGTGGGAAGCCAGGACTCCTCCTGCAGAGGCAAGGCCAGGGGCTGCCACCTCCTGGAGCTCTGCTGGGCAGGGGCCAGGTGACTGCCTCAGTCTCTCCATCTGTGGAATGAGGTGACATCTCCAAAGGGGAAAAGAGGCAATGAATGTGGTAGAGAGCTGGGGCCTGTGCCAGGTCCAAAGGAAGGGAGCAGGCTCTAGGGACCGCCTCAGGCTCTCACACCCTCGCCACCCTGAGCACGAGGCCTCCTTGCACTGTGGGCCCTGTGCACGGGGAATCCGCTGATACGCTCCCTGCTTTGCTTACCAGTGTAAAGACAGAAAAGCATAACAAGTTCTGTCTTCTCTAGGATGTCTCACCATTAATGCCATCACAGTCAAGTGTTCTGGCAGCAAACATCCGTTGCCAAGCATTCCTAAAACACCTGTACAGATTGTGGCAGCTGCCCTGCCACTGGCCTCAGGGCATCCCCTCTGTCCCCTCAGGGCCGGACTCAGTCCCCTGTGTAGGAAGCAGCCTGCTCTGCTGTCCTGGGCACCTGCTGAGGGCAGCTGGGCTCCCGGTGCTGAGATGGGGCACGGGGAGACGGCTGCACGACGCAGGGGGTCCGCTCTCATCACTCCTCCGCCTGCCGACCTCGACCTGGGGGCTGGTTCTGTGGGGTGTGCCGGCTGGCCGTGGTGGCCTCACCTTCCTGGATGGGGCAGAGGGCCCATGGTCCACCAGCATTCCACAGCAGGGATCGAAGGTGTTTCCTGTTTACTTGGTGACTAATTCTGCCACCGATCCTCCCACTCCACGCGACAGTCATTTTGCTGCCTGCTGGCAAAGAGCTCTCAGCAAAGCTCTTTCTGCATTGTTAATCTGTAACCAGAGCAGAGAGGCAAGGGCATCGCACAGTGAAGCCAAAGAGAAAACGTCCAGGGCAGCCCGGAGAGTGGAAACTATTCACAGATCAGAACGCAGAGCCGGAGAGATTACAGCATTACTAAGGGAGGGAAATACAACTAGTAGTGACGAGCACAGCCTCGCCTGACTCCTGCCAAGCCCTGTGCTAAATCCTTACAACTAGCAGTGCCCATTCCATGCCAGGCTTCCTGACAGTTACAATTTTAATTTCCTTTCCCGGAGCTGGGGATCTAGCCCAGCGGTAGCGCGTTTGCCTGGCATGCATGAGGCCCTGGGTTTGAGCCCCAAGGGAAACCTCATCTTGCTAAAACACATATGCAATGAATGTTTATTTTATATGCTACCTTTTCTTTGTATGTATAAGTAATAAAAGTATAGCACATCTTACATGGTAGAAGGGACAGTAGGAAATACAAAAATAGTAAGTTAAAAATCTGGACACTAGTCCCATTAGTCAGGGCCCCACCCTTACAACCTCACTTCATGTTGATTGATCCCTTCCTGGCCCTCCCTACAAATACAGTAACATCAGGGGTCAGGGCCTCCCTGTAAGACTTTGCAGGCTTGCAGCATCATTTTAGGGAGGGCCCTAAGCTCCCCGGATGTAGGTTCTACGTCTAAGGACAGAGATGGGAATACTAAGAACATCTGCTGCTGCATTCTGATGAGGACTTGGCACATGTACCCAGGAAGGCCCAGAGGGAGGCACAGAGTAACCGCGGAGAGATGCCAGGCATTGGTGGACAGTCAGCGCTCCACATCTGAGAGCTCTGAGAGGTAGAGTTAACCCACTGTAGTCAGCAACGTTGTTTAAAAATGTAGTTCTTTGGTTGACAACATTGCTTCAAAATGTAGCCTTTTCCCTTGCCGGCCTTCTCAAAACAATATGTGTAGCACCCATTTACACAGCACATGCATGAGTTGGTATCATCAGTAATCTAGAGGGGATTGAAAATTCGGGGTGGCTGAGCACCAGCCAGTGCTCCCTGAGGCCAGAAGGGTGCATGTAGAATCTATGCAAGTACTTCTCCATTTTAGTCGAGGGCTGCTGTATCCACAGGAATGCTGCCAGGAACAGCCACACTGAGGCAAAGCGCCCCTCTCTTGCACTCAATACAGCGGGTCTCTACCCCCCCAGCCACCATGTCCCTACAGGATAGCTGAACCCTGGCCAGTCCTGCCCAGAGCCAGTGATGGTTGCCATGCACTGTGACCCCCTGGCCTTCAAGGGTGAGGAGCCTGGCTTCCGTCCAGGCAATGAGCCAAAGCCCCTCAGGTCCCCTACGCTGCTGCTCTGCACTGCTTCGCTATCCAGCTTTCCAGAAATGCAGAGTCCAGGGGGATACTGGGCCGTATACTTGGGGAGAGAAATAAATCCCATCCCTTGAGCAGGTTCCTCAAACTCAATAGTGTGACACCTGGGGACAAGTTATTCTTTGTTATGGGGAGAGTAAGGTCCTGGCTTTGTAGAGCATTTAGCAGGGTCTCCAGCTTCTCCTCACTGGAGGGCAGCGGTGTCCCTGCAGTACTAAGATGTAAAGATCAGAAACATCGCCAAGCGTTTCTAAGTGTCCCCTGCGGGCGTGACTCACCCCTGGCTGAGGAAAATTGCCCTGAAGTTAGTGAGAGAGAAAAACAAAGAGCAGACTGTTTCTAAACAGAAGTTCAGTGGAACAGTGGAACTCAGCAAGGACGAGATGGAAAGAAACAACAGAAATATGTCCTGAGAACTTGAAGCCAAAGGAAACCACTCCAGATTGTAAACACATACACAGAACAATTTGTACACAGTATCACACATACACATGCCCAGCATTGGTCTGTCTGTCTGTCTGTCTGTCTGTCCGTCCATCTGTCTGTCTCTACACTTACCTGAAGAGCAGCTCTTCCAGGTGCAGGCCTCCCAATCAACCCTCTGTACAACCTTATAATGACATGAGAATGGCAGGTGAGGGCCAAACACTGCCTGTACGGGCAACTTCCCCACAGAAAATCAAGAAAATAACTTCGCCTAAGCCAGACAGTGCTTGGGAGGACCAAGAGAAGAAGACTCAGGCAGGTCAGAATTTCAGCCCACATAGAAAATGCTCTGATGTGCTTATCATTGTCCCCATTATGAAGCTGTCATTGTGCATCTTTTCCTTAAGAAAGATGGGCTCAGAGGAACTGAGCACCCTGCCCGGGCCTCAGAACTTGTAAGGCTCTACAGAGGCCGCCTAACTCCAGGCTTCATTCTCTCTAGGGAAGAAGGGCATCAGGGAAGCGGGGGCATTATAGCATTCGAGGCCACCTTGTCCTCCCACTGAGCAGCCGGCCAGAAAGGGGAGGAGCTCTAGAACACCGGGCCCTGCACACCACACTTGGACAAGGGAAGCCAGAGGCCCAGGACTTTTCTGTTCATTTGCTGGTTGTAAAAGCAGCACCTAGAACTGAGTGTCAAATGCCTGCCTGACCCCGCCTTGCTGTCCATAGAGGCCAAGGCCCCCCTCCAATCTCAGGTCCCCAAGCCCAGCTCTCTGTGTCCGAGACCTCTGTGTTGGTGGGTGCTCACCTGCCCACCCTGAAGTCTCCAGGGCTACTGCAGTCAACCACAGGAATTGGCTTGAGAGCTCACAAAACAGTGACACCTGAGGCCCTCCTGGGACATCCCCCCAGCTGGTGACACTGACACGCTAAACCCATGGGAGGAGAGGCCCAGGACCACAGGCAGGAGCCCAGACACAGAGACTGCTGCTCAGCCTTGGTCACATGCCCATGGTTCAAGGGCCTCAAACATGAATTTGATTTCAAAAACAATAGCCCCTGCTCTACAACAGTGTCGTGTCCAGTAATCACAGAAACACAACAGTCAATACCCTTGCTTGATAAAAAAAAAAAAAAGGCATTTTAATATCAGATTCTAACTTCATTTCCACTGAGGAGACTTATCACATCAACCTCCCGATCTTATTGACCTTTCCCATTTGGGGGACACTGATGAAAATTTCATCACAGGCAGAGATCATTGTCTGAAATGCCTTGTGCCTCAGTTTGCCCAGCTTTATTTTTTTACGTAATAGTTATTTAATTAGGGTCTTAGTAAGAAATTTAGAACATTAATTTATGAGGATAAATTCTATTTGTCAAAGCAAAAACAGATGGCAGGTAGCCCCGGAGCTAAGGAACATCTTTGGTTTTTGCTAAAATCTGCGAGCCCACTGCTTTCTGATCCACCTTGCGCTGCTCTGAAATCTGGTATCTCTCTTTCTCTGTGCCGAAGATCTCACCCTCCTGGTGTCTGGGCTTCCACAGCTTCTTCTTCTTGAAGTAATCATTAGTGAGGTGTTTGGGGATTTTCACTTTGCCAATATCAATTTTTTGAAGGTGGCAATGACAAATTTCTGGTGTGTTCTTCTCAGAGGAACACGATTAAGGCTAGGAGGCCCAGTCACAAGTAGCAAGCCACTGGGCCAGCTGCTGCAGGAAGACCACTCTCTTGCCTCTGGACACTTGGTGAGGATGAACAAGATGGTGCAGGAGTGATGCTAGCTCCAAGTTTCCTCAGTGCTGACTGGAGGGCTTCCTGCCGTGGCTCAGGAGCTTTCGGGGCACATCTTCACTAGGGTAGTATCTAGGCATTTTTCAAAGCTTAACCACCCGGCTACCTCCATTCTTGTCCCCACTGACCGGTTTTGTGATCATAGCAAGAACTTTCTCCCTTTTTTTCTCAATCTTTGATTTAGCAGCTGTGTACTTTCTCTTGTACAAAGCCTTTCTGGAATACCTAGCAGATCGGGAGTATCTACCAATTCCTCTGACCAGGACAGGATTTGGGCTGCAGTGGGGCTGCCCCTTCTTGATTTTTTTGCCTTCTTCACCTTACCCTTTTTGCCAGTACCACTGGCAGCAGCCTTCTTGGCTTTGGGTTTCTTCTCTTTAGTGTCTGGCTTCTCAGTTTTTTCACCCACCATCTTGCAAGATGGGAAAGAGAACTAAGTTTCTGACTTCCAGTCTATAAGCAATCTTCCCCAGCTTTAAAGGAGCAGAAGAAGGGTCCCTGCCTGTGGGTCCTCCGGTGGCTCACCAGGCACCACGCGTCACTCTGCTTTGTCCAGGACTTTGCAGTTTGAACATGAAAATCCTGGATCCCAGAGTACTCCCACCCGTGGGACAAACCAGAACCGTCCCGACAGGTGATCGTGAGAATCATTTGGAGAAAATGCAAACTCCAGGGCCCCAACCCCAGCGAGAGGATTATGGGAATCACACTGCTAGACTCCTGGCTGGATCCTCCCAACCAGACTACATTACAGGAAACTGACTGAGCACAGCAATGGTAATGAATGCTAACCCTAGTCGTGCCAGGACGTGCGTGGACCTTAGCGTAGGCCAGGCCCTGCTTGGGGCACCTTGCATACCTGAACTCATTTAATACATGAACTCACTACAACCCTTGACATGGAGCCTGCTATAGTCCCCACTTTACAGATGAGGAAACTGAGGCTCTGGGAGGAGCAGAAGCACATCCAAGGTCACACTTCCCATATGCGGTGAGCAGACATTCCCAGCTCCAGAGTCCATGTTCGTGTTCCCGTGCTGCAGTGCACGCCATTCAGACACTTGGCACAGGCCAGCTAGTGCCGAGCTGGCCACACCCTTCCTCTTGCCAGCTGTTGGCAGGTTTCCTTGGCAACCATCAAGGGGCTGGTCATCCTCCCCATGTTATGCTTACTCCTGCCGATAGGTGGCGGTAACCTTTCGTTTTTGTTCATATAAATCTGCTCTTTAAGATGGACCGGCAAGCGGGGACGTCACAAGTACGTTAGCTTTGGTGGTGAAAAGCAGGATTACAGGATCCGAGGTGCCTGCTGCAGCGGGCATGTGGCGGGATCCTCCTTCTTGCGGCCCTTTCTGCCCTGAGTTTATTGAGAGGCTACTTAGAACGCGCAGTGTTTAGCATCCTGCAATCCCTGATTGGTGGAATGGAAAGGCTTCTCTCCTGCTGCACAGGGAACCCAGCCCCAAGATACGTCGTAACCTCATGCACTTCGTGGCTGTGTCCCCCAAAGAGAATCCAATTAAAGTTGAATAGCGGGAATGCAGCGGCCTGCAGAAACACCAAGAGGATGCCCGGGAGGCAGATTTGTTTGTATCGACAGGCCCTGATGAGGGTGATTTCGAGATTACCAGGCCCAGATCTCTGGTGGCCTAGGGCTTTTATTTGATGCCCAAGCAGGAGGTCCAATGGCGAAGCACAGCAGCCCGGCCCGGCAGGCTGCTGGTGAGCTAGCTGGGTGAGAGCGTCAGTTACGAGGGAGGATCAACAGGCATCAGCTGACGAAGCCCGGTGCAGTGGTCCACTCAGGCATCCTGCGTGTTCCTTATGCTCTTGTGGTTACAGACATCAGCAAAGTAATTACAAAGGCCTGAAGCAGTTACAGAGCTAGGCAGTATCAAAAGAACAGACTTTTAAAAAGAAGAATTTCTCTTGTACAGTTTTTCCCTTTTATGAACTTGAAGCTTTTTAACCTTTTGGGGGCTAAATTTAGATGGAAACATCATTCTGGCGTGTGAGAAAACATTGTTGTTTCATGTGCATGTATGACTCAGTCTCCCTACCTGAACATGAGGGATGACATCACAACCTGGCTGATTTGTTACAAGAAGTAAATTGTGACACTGCAGGTCACACTCAACACAAAATGAGCACACAGCCAATGTCACTAATATTATGTTATAATTGTGCTTATTAAAATTGTTGTTGTTGTGCTTGGACGCAGTAGGTTCAAATCCTGGTCAGCCTTACTAGCAGCAGCACTCAGCCTCTTGAATGACTCGATCCCCTTACTTGGCACATGGGTACGTGGTGCTACCCAGAGCTATCCTGAGCAAGGTTAGTGAACTCCCTGTAGCGTAGAGACTCAGATAGAAGGTAGCTCAAGTTTTGCAAACCTCCTAGTCTGCAAGCACACTGTCACCAAGCTTTAGTCTGGCCTGACAGCAAGCCAGCATCCATAATCAATGAAACGCATTAGCAGCGGCCCGGGGAGAGAGCTCAGTGGAATAAGTGCTTGTGTGGAAAGCACAAGGTCCTGAGTTCGATCCCTGGTACCACCAAAGGAAAAAAAAATTAGCACATGGGTACTGGTGGCAGGTATGGTGGCACCTGCCTGTTATCCCAGCTAGTCAGAGGCTGAGGGAGGAGGACTGTAAGTTCAAAGCCAGCCTGGGCAACTTAACAAGGCTGTCTCAACATTTTGAAAAATAATAATTATAAAAGGCCTGGAATTTAGCTCAGTGGCAAGGTGCCTACCTGGCAAGTATGGGGTCCTGAGTTTGATTCCTGGTACCAAAAGAAAGGGAAAAATAAATAATAATGATAATGATAATAATAATAATAATAATAATAATAATAAGTAAATTTAAAATGTTGGGCATATAGCTCAGGGTTCCCTGGGTTCAACCCCAGTACCACATAGACAGACAGACAGACAGACAGACAGACAGACAGACAGACAGACAATAGAAATATAGCTCATAGATAGATAAGTACCACTGTTTTGCAGCACAACTTGATTTATAAATGCTGTAATTTGACTCATAAAATTGACACATACCATATTTTATGTTTTTCTTCTGATTTTTTACATTTACATTTATAAATGTAAAGCCCACCCTTAGCCCAGTAGGGACCCTGGAACCAAGAGTGAGCTGAATCAGGCCACTTCTCTCGCTCACTGTCCTTGGTCTGGACACATCACGGCCCGTGTGGAATGCCCGCACACCGGCGGAAAGCGCCAAGCTCCTCTCAGGACGCCTCTCGTGCATCTTATAGGAAGAAGCCCTGGCACGCTAGCAAGCACCACATAGGCTTTAGCAGTGCTCAGCTTCGTCGTGCGCGTGATGAGAAAACACAGAAAGTCCCCAGACTGGCTGTGGGCCACGTTCCTCCAACAGCGCGGGTGGTGGCAGGCATGGCCTTCCTTGCCCTCTCTAACTTCTGGTTACTCACAGTGTCTATTATAGGGGAGTAGACCTCTATACGCAGGGTGTAAAGCCACAGGAATCTTCGCAGGCACATCCGCTGCTGTCAGGACCCACAGTCCTGGAATCACACGTGCTGGCTGTTAGGGGTCCAGAGAAGGTAGTGGCGCACACCTGTAATCCCAGCTCCTGGGCGGCTGAAGCAGGAGGACCACTACAAATTTGAAGCCAGCCTGGGCTACAAAGAGAGACCCTGTCGTGTCAGAGCCAAATGCATGTGTTGGAAGGAACCTCAGGCACCAACGGGAGTGGAGGAGGGAAAGGGCCCAGTTCTGGAGTCAGACAAGTGCAGACCGCAGCCTGAGTCCTCAGTGGGCCGTGCTGCAGACCTGCGCCTCCGGGACCTCTGGGAGCTCAGTGCCCGCCTCAGGGGAGCTGATGCTGGACACCGGGGGGAGGCTCACAGCGCTGTGTCTCTATCTAGGTGATCTGCGGAAGGTCTGCAGGCTTCTGAGCCTCAGCCCCCTCCTGGGGTCAGAGAGAAGCTGACACGCCTGCCCGGCATTGTTTTGACCCCATGCTCAGCCTTTGGCCTCGATCGCTGCTATCATCCTGTGAAGTGTGGAGACGCCAAACAGCTCCCCCAAAGATGGCTATGAAGGGCATAAGTGAGGGTTTGAGCAGGAATTAATTCAGTTTGAGGATCAGAGAAAGCTAAAAAAAAAAAAAAAAAAAAAAAAAAAGTACAATTATTATAATTATTTTCATGCTTGGGTCTCTGATAGGATAGCTGTGAAAGCAGCTAAAAGGGAAGAAAATTTTATTATTTGTAATTACTTTCTCAAGACAATAAATGCCCCACCCAGAATGAAATGCAATTGAAATTGAAGGCTGCATTTGACTTTAATTGTTGCACGTGCAGTTCAAGCAACTTGTTCTAACCTGGGCTTGTAAAAACTGGCCAGGGGCCGTGCCTTTGCTTCTCACACGGGTGTAGGACTTCCGGCTGGGCCGCTTTATGCACCCACTGACCACATAGGAGAGCTGCCATCTCGTCAGCATTTGGGTCTTCTGTCTCACACCCCTTCCTATCATGAGTTTGAACTGAGAACCTCTTAAAATCTTTTTATTAAGGGCCATGAAAATATCCAGAGAGATGGATAAATATGATGCAATAAAAAGGACTTTCGTTCGGGTTTAGTATTGATCTCTTTCTCCCTCCCTCTCTCCGCTTTCCATCGCAGGGACAATGGGAAACCAGCTGAGCGTCCCCCAGAGGGCTGAAGACGAGCAGCACGGAGGGGAAGCGGGCACTTACAAGGTAGCGCGGCGGGCATCCCGGGCCACTGCGGCTCACAGCGGGACAGGAGGAGCAGCCACGGGGCCGGGCTTGGGGGCTCCCGGCGCTGTTCTCGTGCTGTTCCACCGTGGTAGGATCTCTGGTATCCACTATGAATGGCACGGGTTAAAAGGGCAGGTTCGGGGCCGGGGAGATGGCTCAGTAGGATAAGCGCTTGCCTGGCAAACGCAAGGATCTGAGTTCAATCCCCGGTTCCGCCAAAAAAAAAAAAAAAAAAGGTCGGGTTCGGAGATGCCACTTAGAAGTGAAGCAGCAATCGCAGAGCCAGGAGTCCTGGGAGCTTGTGTCTAAGACCCTCCACCGGCGATGCCTAGGAAACCCAGCCCTCGGGTTCTGTGACCCCCCTCCCTCTGCTGCTCCCCCTACAGGCGGACACCTGCATTTTTGTTTGTTGTTGTTGTTTTTTTTTTTTTTTTAATTTTTTGTATTTAATACAAGGTCTACAGGGTCTCACTACACCGTCAGACTCTTAGTGATCCTCCTGTTTGCAGCCTCCCAAGCGCTGAGATTACAGGTGCATGCCACCACACCCAGTCTCAGTCGCCTTTCAGTGTGCCCTGGGGGCAGGGCCAACACAACACACAGGGTATAGAACTCAGTCCCTGTATCTGCCTAAGCAGGTGCTTTAACCTGCTAAGCTATCTGGCTAGCCCTGGAGATATTTTTTTTTTTGCGGGGGGGTTGCTGGCTCAGGATGCCTTCAGGGCAGGTCTGGTTTGGTTTGAGCATCTGGGGATCGAACCACAGCAACCTGAGACCGACTGCTCTGTTTAAGCAATCCCTGGAGATATTTTTGATAGTCCCAACTTCTGGCTTCTAGGCCAAGGCACCAGAGCTGCATGGAGTGCGCCCACAGTCCGTGGTGCGCAGGTCTGGACCCCGTGCCCAAGAATGGTCTCACCTGCATGGCCATTGCTGAGGGTGAGACCCCCACATGTAGATCAGGAGTTGGAGATCTCAGCTGCATATTGGCAAACTTCCAAACTTTAAATGCTGGCTTGCCCTCTAGACCAATCAAGGCGAGACTTCCTAGGCCTGAGGCAGGCTGAGTTCACCAAAGGCTCCCACCATGAGGACAGCCCACCAAGGTCAAGAACAGTTGGGCAGGGGTCGCCTGAGCATTCTGCTCTCGAGGACAGAGGCCCCAAACCCAAACACTTCTTTTTGGAACTCCTCCTGAAAAGAAGAAAGCCTGAGTTTTTACCAGAAGCGCTTTTTTTTCAATTCAAGCTTAACACTTGGAGCACAGATAAATCTGGAAATCCCTACAGGGCAGATAGCTTGAAGCAGTATTGATCATACCGCAGAGGGAATTTCTGAGCCGAGCACAAGGTTGCATTTGAAAAAAACAGCTTAAGAACATAGATAGATGCTGGCCCTATGGGCCCTATGGGCGTCATCCCCAAATGCATGTTGGCAGTGTCTGGGATGCCTGGAAACTCTGTGGCAGCCCCATCCCGGGAGCAGCTGTGAGCACAATCGCTGGGTGGGGGTGGGCACGGGGCATTTCTCCAGCCCCCTGAATGATTCCAAGCCCAGCTAAGTTGGTTACACTGGGCCGCCAGGGGCCAGGCAAGAAGAAAGCAAGGGTAGCAGGAGGTGTATGGGGAGGAACGGGAAACCAAGGCCCCTCCGAAGCGCTCCAGAGCCCCCAGGCGTGGCGTTTCAGTTCAGTTTGTTGTGAGGTTGACCAGTGGCTTCTCTCGGGAGTTGTCCCACTGTCCCCCAACCATGGCCCCTGCTGTGTTTTAGGTGACATCCGGCCACGAGTGTGTTCAGAACGGGACACCAGTGATCATATCCACTCACACCGTTCAGCACTATGACGAAGGTCAGTGTGGCGCAAGGTGACGGCCTCCTCGGGACTTGGGCCTTTAGACTCCATTTATGCCAAACAGAACAGAGCAAGCCACAGCACACACACACACACACACACACACACACACACACCGCCACCTGCTCGCCTTTGATTCTAAGGTCCACTGTACCAAGAGCCTCATGAGCTGGGGTGGCTTCCGCATCAGGAAGGTATTGTCTTACAATGCGGAAGGCCAGCGGTCCAGCATGGAGGTGTGAGGGGGGTTGGACTGCTCCCCCAGCGCCCTCCTGCCTTGTGCGTGTCTCCCGCCTGTGTCTTCCTTCTGTGAGTCTGTCTCGGGGCTCAAGTACAGGAAACAGTCACACAGGCTGGGGCGTCCGCGGATCTCACCTTAACTGGATCATCCGCAGAATGTGCCGGCTCCTCTCCAGGAATGTAAGCATTGAGCACTGCGAACGCATGCTCATTAAGTTACATAAATAAATAGTCTTTAAAAGACCTCATTTCCCAACACGGTCACATTTGCAGGAACTTGGGCTTCGGCACCTTCCTGGGATACAATAGAACCACCCGGGTTGGTCTTTCCTGAGTACGCTTGACAGCTGTGAGAGACCGAGGGGATCTGTACCCCACCTCCCTTTCTTGTTGTGTATTGTTCAGATTGTCTGCTCTGTCTACGTGCTGTTCCCCTCCAATTCATGCCATCAAAATATGACAGAATAATGAAAGGGGAAAAGTCAGGGAAAGACGCCTGTCCTCCCTGCGTTTGGGAGGCCATCAGAAAGATCACAAGAGTCCGATGGATGTCGTGAGACTGTGTACACCCTGTGTGCCCTGTCCTAAATACAGAAAGAAAGAAAAAAAGAAAGAAAGAAAGAAAGGAAGAAAGAAAGAAAGAAAGAAAGAAAGAAAGAAAGAAAGAAAGAAAGAAAGAAAGAAAGAAAGCGAGCCGGGAGACAGGGAGATGACCCAGTTGTCCAAGTGGCCTGGGTATACCCACACACATCTTTATAAGCGCGGCAGCAGGAGGTGGGGGCGGAGTAGGAAAAGATGTGCTAGGAGCAGGTGTCACCGAGTGAGGGTGACTTGAAGACACTGCACTCCAGCCCTGACGGTGGAGGAGGGAGGGGCCACAAGCCAAGGGCCACAGGCAGCTTCCCAGTGCTGGCAAATGCACGGAGGCCGATCCTCCCAGAGCTTCTTGAAGGTGGCCTGCCTTCGGCACATGACCCTCAGCACTGTAAGATAAAACCATGCATGCTTGGGCCACAGCAGTTTTCACTTGCTGCAGCAGCGCCTTAGCGCTGGGCTCTAACACACCCCGGGGATATACCGGGGCTCTGCCGCCCTCTAGCTGTGTGACCCTGCGAGGAACCCGTAGTTCCCAGCCCTTGTGCGTGAAGGGGCAACAATGACTTTAATTTCATGAGGGAGCTCGAAGGACAGCAGCCACACAGGGGTGCTGCGTGGAAGAGAAGGAGCCTGGGAAGCTGAAGGACACGTTTACTGTGACACCTGCCCTACGGCCCTGGCTCTTCCTGGCCTAGTGCCTGACCTGATGCTACCATGGTGAATTTGTGCCTAAAACACCGCAGGTCTTTGGGGAACTAGAATCCCTCATTTTTCTCCCGCTTTGACTCTTTTCTAGCAAATTGATCATATTAGTCCCTTTAAGAAAAATTACTTGACCCTTGCTGCTCAGTGAGTGGCAGAGACCAGGGTGTGATTTATCGGCCGGGAGACATCGTCTCTGTTTCACCCGATAAGAAGTTTCTAAAATTAATCTCTTCCTCTTTGTTCCTCAAAAGAAAAATTGCCTAATTTTACTTTCTTAAAAATGTGTGTGTGGGGCTGGTGAGATGGCTCAGTGGTCTAAAGCACCTACTTAGAACAAGCTTAGCAAAGCACAGGGACCGCGGTTCAAACCCCCAGCACCACATGCCAGCCAGCCCCGCCCCCTGGTGGGCTGAGCTGGCCACACACACACACACACACACACACACATAAATAAATTTAAAAAAAAAATGTGTGTGTGTTGAGGGCCGGGGAAATGGCTCAATAGAATAAGCGCTTCCCTGACAAGCGCAAGGACCTGAGTTCAATCCCTGGTTCCACTAAAAAAAAAAAAAAAAAGTGTGTGTGTGTGTGTGTGTGTGTAGTTTGAATCGTTTTATTACATTGAAAAGTGCTCCTGCAATGTAGGGCTTCGGCTGGCCCTGCTGTAGTAGAAGCATTTGTCCTTGATTCCTGGGTGATATGTCACAGGAGACTCAGGCCAGAAAATCTCATCTGCCACCTGCACACACCCATGATCCCAGCTCTCTGGGAGGCTGAGGCAGGAGGCTCACAAGTTCAGGTCCAGCCTGGGGCAGCTTAGAGAGACCTTGTCTCAAAGATAAAACAAACAAGGACTAGCTCAGTGGGAAGGGCCTGAGTTCAGTCTCCAGTGTGGAAGGGGGAAAAGGGAGGGCAGGGCAGGGGAGGCATCAGGGCCCTACAGGATTAAGTATGTGTTCCTTTATACCACAGCAAGCCTTCAGTTGGTCTGCTCTGTTGTTGTGTTGTTGTCGTTGAGTCAGTCTTGTAAAGTTGCCCAGCCTGGCCTCAAACTCACAATCCTCCTACCTCCATCTCCTGAGTAGCTGGGATTACAATCGTGGGCCGTTGTGCCCAGCTCTAGTGGGTTTGTAACACTGTTTCCACAGCTCCGGTGTGTCTATCGGAGCAAGCACAGTGGCCATCACCTTGACTCTCATAGACCAGAGCTAAGGCAGGGCCTGTGACACAATGACCATGAGCACGGTGTTGGCACTGCTCTCTGGAGTCCCCAGAAGAGTCTGATGTCACCTGCACTGAGGCCCAACGAGACCAGCTTGGGTCTCTCGGGTCCTGGAGCCTGCAGGGTCTGGTGCCACTCCTCCTCTGTGGGGCTCCACACAGCTCCCTGTCGGACGCCCTCAGGAGACTGCAGGGTGCTTCCACGCGGCCTGGCTTCAGGGCTTTCATTTTGAATCTCCTTGTCAAGAAGAGGAAGGCCCAGGGAGATAGCTCAGTAGAATAAGCACTTGCCTGGCAAGTGCAAGGGCCTGAGTTCAATCCCTGGTTCCCCCATCCCAAAAAAAAAAAAAAAAAAA
>NW_004524653.1:4126066-4130001 GCF_000260255.1 Octodon degus
AAAAGGAACCAGAAGAGGAAGAGGAAGAGAAAGAAGAAGAAGAGGAGGAGGAGGAGGAGGAGGGGAGGAGAAGGAGGAGGAGGAAGAAGGAGGAGGAAGGAGGAGGAAGAAGGAGGGAGGAGGAGGGCAAGGAGGAAGGAGGAGGAAGAAGGAGGAGGGGAAGGGGAAGGGGAAGGGAAAGAGGAGGAACAGGAGGAGGAGGAACAGGAGGAGGAGGAAGAAGAAAAGGAGGAGGAGGAAGGAGGAGGAAGAAGGAGGAGGAAGGGGGAAGAGGAGGAACAGGAGGAGGAGGAAGAAGAGGAGGAGGAAGAGGAAGAGGAGGAAGAAGAGGAGGAGGAAGAGGAAGAGGAGGGGAGGAGAATGAGGAGGAACAGGAGGAGGAGGAGGAAGAGGAAGAAGAAGAGGAAGAAGAGGAAGAGGAAGGGGAAGAAGAAGGGGAAGCGGAAGGGGAAGGAGAAGGAGAAGGAGAAGGAGAAGACGACTTCACGTCTCTACCTTGCATTTGCCAGGCAGGTGCTTATGCCACTGAGCTATCTCCCTAGTTCAAACACAGCTTTTTAAATAAAAGCTCATCAAGCCCCTCAGCATCAGGTCTGCCTGGCTGGAAGCCGTCAGGCACTGCAGTCCCACACGGAACCAGGGCAAGCTTACCGAGGGTGTCGCATGCACTGAGAGATGCCCCTCCGTTTCCCCGTGAGGGGCGGTGGTGGGACCTTGCCAGCCACCTGTCCCCCTCATAGCCCAGGGTGAGATCGATCCCCCAGTCCCCCTCAGGTGACATTATGCAGGTGTGCTGGGTTACACCTGTAGTCCCAGCATTCAGGAGGCCGAGGCAGGAAGAGCACAGCAACTACTGGGCCAGCCTGGGCTACAAAGTGTGTTCCAGGCCAGCCTGAGATTCATAGCAAGAGCCTGACTCAATAATCAATAATCAATAAGAAAAAATAAATTCATGTTCCCATTTCTGAGTTGCCAAGCACAGCGTCAGACTCTGGCATACCAAGCTGTCCACGAGGGCACCTTCGGTCAGCGCTGTGTGCGGCTTTGTCGTGGCTGCAGAGGCGGCAGGCAAGCCCTATCAAGTAAGCTTGACAGTAAGTCAAGCTTTCCTCCCTTTGCTGTTTAAAGTGTTTTTATTTTCTAGTGGGACCTGTGCACCGTTTCTAAGGACTGCATTCCTTATGGGGAGCTGGTCTCAATGAGCAAGGCATCTTCCTCTTCTCCCATCCCCTTTCCTCCCCTTCCCTAATCCTCCATCTTTCAATCCACTTCCCGTGTGAGAAAGATCAATCTCCCTGCTTCCTGTCATCTACCTTTTATTTATCTTTTGGGCTTCTCACATAAGAGAAAACATATGATAGTTAAGTTTGCATGCCTAATTTATTTCATTTAACAGTATTGTCTCAAAGTGCATCCATTTTGCTGTATGCTATTCGAGTTCACCCTTCTTTAGGGCAGCATGGTACTCCACCATGTGCACATACCTCATTTCCTTCATTCATTCAGCTGTGGACAGACTCGGAGGCCACTTCCAACATTCAGCTATTATGGATTGTGCTGCAACAGCCATGCACACTGCAATACAGTGTCTTTAATTTTGCTTTCAATCCCACCTCTCTTCCATTACTTTTCTCCTTTCGTTATACTGTCATGCTTTAATGGTGTGGATTGGAGGGGGACAGCATGCAGACAATCTGAACAATACACAACAAGAAAGGGAAGCGGGGTGCGGGTCCCTATGTGGCAGCCCCTCACGGCCCATCCCAGTCTCTTTCTTAGCACGTCTGTGTTCTTTCTCTTAAGGCAGCGTGCTAAAGGCTCATCCGTGTGGTGTCGTGTTTCCGCACTTCATTCCCTGAAGGAACAGCACCATTCCACCGCTCCTGTACCGCTGTTTCCTCATTCCTCAGTGCCAGATGGGCATTTGGGTGGTTTTTACTTAGAGACTACATTGAGCGCATCTACCCTGGACTCCGTGCATGATTTTTTTGTGCAAAGTTAGACTTTCGTTCTCTTGGACAAGGAATGGAATTGTAGAATTGTATGGCGACTCCGGGTTTCCCCTCCTGAGGACCCTGTCTGCTGCCTCCCCAAGTGGCTGCCCGGTTCCCCACTGCCATCACGCCGTGTGAAGGCTCCCCTCTCTCCACGCCCTCACCAGCACTGACTGTTGCCTGCCTCTGGCCTCGGCCACCGGGCAGCTGTGAGGTGCCGCAGAGCTGAGGCTCTGTTTCTGCAGGGACCCAGGGTGCCAATCACCTTTTATGTGTCTGTTGACCACGTGCGTGTCTGTTCTTCTGAGAGTGATGTCTTCCTGTGTCCTCCCCAGTGCCTCAGCTTAGAGCTCCCTACTGATAATAGTCGCTTTCTGCCAGTTTTCTGGTGCCCCCCACTTCTCCAGAGCACACCCCATGTTCTGAACAGCGGAGGGCCTGCATGCAGCGAGGCTACGCCTCCCTGGCTGCTGCGCGCCCTGGAGGGGCTGTTTGATACTGGATTTCGGGTCCCTGTTCTCAAGCGCAAGGAGAAAGATTTCCCGTCCCCATGCTGCTGGAAATGTACAAGCCTAGGCCCCTTTTTGCAAAGTAACTTGATGGCAGCATGTAGCTTTTAAAAATTAAATGAATATTTATTCGAGCACAGTATGTCTGCTTTTGTGTCTCTATCCTAGATGAGGAGAAAAGCCCTGGCTTAGGATTTTTGAGCGTAGAAATTTATTTCAGCATTGTTTGTTGTGGAAATGCAAGAAATCACCAGAACTTTCATGGATTAAGCAATGTTTTAAATATCTTTTAGTACATCTATTAAATATTATGAAATATTCAGGGCCAGGGAGATAGCTCAGTAGAATAAGAAGTAGCCTGGCAAGTACAAGGTCCTGAGTCCAATCTCCGGTACTGTACAAAAAGAAATTATGAAGTACTACATGGAAATATTGTGAAATATTACACGGTCCTTAAAAGAGAAGACAGCTTTGGATATACTGGCTGTGAACAACAATCAGCATATGCAAAAGCAAACAAAAAATATTCCTAGCATGATCTGATTATTATAAAAACATTGACAAATTCAACCACCATATATGAATATCAGAAACACTTTCATTTCTTTGCATGAACAAAGTTGGAGAAGCCAGACTGTAGATGTGAGTTCTCTTCGGTGAAGGAAGTCGAGACAGGGAAGGAAAGAGCCCGGAGAGATTACATTGAACCGTAAGCCCATGTGAAAGGGGAATGATTATCCAACTTGGGAAAAAAAACAAACCAGAAAGCCAAACGAACACCAGTGAGTCACTGAGTGACAATGCTCGCTCGTGTTGCGTAGGCGCTGGGTTCGCATTCGTGTCTGCCAAACGTACGTGCCACACTTGTGGGCAGATGAGTGATGGGGGATTGGAGTGGACGAAGGAGTGTGTCGCTGCTACAGCCTTGCTACACAGGGACTGACAGTCGCTGTGGCCTTCAGAGGACCCTTAATGGGCAGCATGGGGCCGCTTGCAGTCTTTCATTCACGTTCCCTTGGGAGCCACCATTCCTGTCACTACATGTCCAGAGATGCTGTGCCAAGCTGGTAGTCAAGAATTCTTGCCCCCTTGCTCACAAAACCCATTCTTCTCTTTTTACTTGATAGGTTCTGGCCCTAGTATAAATTGCTAAATCATTATAGTGGTCATCTAACATGACTGAAGCCCTTAAAACAACAGCCCCTCTTCCCAGAGACCACCTCCCCCTTTCTTCTCCAACTTAGCCGGGGTGCAATTTCCTCCCACCCTTCCCACCACCTCAGGGAAGACCCCAGTCAGCTCCTCAGGTGTATCTTAACAACCGCCTCAAACTCCACCCCTGGCAAAGGGTCATAAAAGCCTCAGCCTCCCTTTGTTCCAGTCCAGAGAATCCCTTATCTTCCCCAGATTCTCTCAGTGTCCTCAAAGATAA
>NW_004524653.1:4130110-4181889 GCF_000260255.1 Octodon degus
ATATATATCATTATTCACAGTAGAATTTCTTGGCAAAGACATTCTGATATTGGGATGAAGTGCATGAAATGTGATCCCCAGTGAAGTCTTCAAATCTAACGCCTTCCTCCACACCCCAAGCATCTGGCCCATGAATCCTGACCTCAAGACCTTTGGACAACCAGCGCTCTGCACAACACAGAAAGCCACGGCTGTGTGAGCATTTGAGTCTAGCAACAAACCCACAGTAGGGTCGTTTTTGAAAAACATTTGAAGCTCTTCATGAGTTTTCTCAAGGTCCTACCGTGACCCTTTCACACTCAAATATGATTCTCTCTGAAGAATCTATCACCCACTTTCCCCTCATTGTCCATTTCCATTTTAACTTTGCCACATCGTTGTCCCAGAGCTGTGTGAAACAGCAGCTTGCCCACACTCACTCACAGGACTCCACAAAGTGCCAGGGCTTCTGCAACACTGGTGTCTCCCTCTGTGATCAGCACTTATTGTGAGCTGGCTTTCTCCTGGGAGACCAGCATATTGGTGCATCGAACATGTTCCATAAAAAGAGATGCTTAGGTGGGGAATACCTTGCCTAGGTGGGCGCTGTCTTAGACATGATTCTCTCATTGATGAGACAAAATACTCAACACCCAAAATGAAGGGAGGAAAGGTTTATTTAGCTCACAGTTTGTAGAGGTTTCAGTCCGTAATCAACTGGCTCCAAGGCAGGGCGGCGCATGGCAGAGGGCAGCAGCTCAAGGCAGCAAAAGCAGCAAGAGCAAAATAGGAAGTCGGAGGAGCAAGCCTCTTTTCCTCCCCTATACTGTATGCAGGCACCACCCGAGGATGGGTCCCCCACCATCTCCGTGCCCTCCTCAGCACAGGCTCAGGACACTTAGCAGTTGAGGACCTCAACCCCCTGCTGAGTCGTTGAATTGAACTTCTAAGCTTGTCAAGTTGACGGAAGGAATCCGCCATCACAGATGCTGTGTTTGTGAATAAGCTTATGATGAGCAATCTCCGCTTCCCTCTTTCACCTTCAGAACCAGCGGGATTTGAGCTGCAGCCCTGAACACACCCGATGGCTGTCCCCTTAGACTGGGTTTACACCCTGGGGATGAGGGCACCAGGAACTGCTGCTGTGGCCCATCCACAGTTCACCCCCTGGGCCTCCAGGAGCTCCCCAAAGCCTCCCAGAGTACTGACCCGACAGACAGGGTTATTTCCTAGACATGGATCCCCAGGATCAAGTTTGTCCTACAAACTGGGCACCGGAAAAGATGAATCAAAGAAAAAGCCTGGGTGATGTTTCCTTTCCCATCCAACTCCTTCCTTAGAGCTCCCTTTGCTGGATTTTGGCCCCTTTGCTTTTCCCGCTGCCTCCATCCTGACTGCCTAGGAGGGTTACAAGCCTAGAAGCAGCTTCCTGTGGGGACAGCTGATTCCTACTGAAAGAACAGAGAAACAGGTATTGGCGTGTCCCTGAGCACTCTCAAGTCACAGAATATAAGCTCAATTTAAACTAGCACCATCATCAGCTTGGATGAGGCTAAAGTCCGCCTTCAGGCCCAGCCAGATCCGGATGCCCAAATGCTATCTCTGGGCATCTGCTTCCTGGATCTCCAGGATCTGCTTTCCTTCGGAACTGGTTCTCCATTGTGAGACTCCGCCCCCCCACCTCACCCCCAACTCCCAACCCCCAACCCCCAACCCCCTCCCGTATAGCAGCCAAGCACCCCAAAGGCTGCAGATCTGTTCTAATAGCTTCAGCAAAAGTCCCAGGGTGTATTCTAATTGGTCCAGCTTAGGTCACATGTCCATGCAGGAAGCCTAGCAGCCGGGAGAAATAGAAACCCAGGTAACTCTTCCTCCTAAGCACTCGCCACGTGGGGCCGGAGCTTCGGTTGCCGGTTGCCGAGGGATGTGCCGCCTCCTAATAAGTTACTAAAAACATTTCATCCGTTTGCTGATAGCCAGGACCATTGTTTCTATTTGCTCCGGTCTCTAAGTGTATCCAAATCTCAGTGAAAAGCAGTACTCTGGCATTTTTTAAAATATCTCCATGGGAAGGGCTGTGTGTGTGTGTGTGTGTGCGCGCGCGTTGCAGAGACTTTTGCTCTGCCTGTAGCACTCTTAGCGCTGACTCTGTCGGTCTCCAGCCAGGGGAGGAGGAGGAAAGAAAAACCGAGAGAAAGAGACGAGGCGGTGCTGGGGCTCAATGCGCGGCACTTCATCGCAGCCTCTCCTTCCCGCCCCGTGCCTGTTCCCGGCAGCGCCAGGCCGGGGTGCACTGGACTCCCCGCGGGCTCTCACGCCTACCCTTGCTCCACTGCCTGCCCGGCCTCCGCGCACCTCTCCCTCCCTCCCTCCCTCGTCTCCCCGCTCCTTTCCTGGGTGCATTTAGCAGCACTGCGAACCCGGGAGAAGAGGAGCCGGCGGAGGCAGGCGTGTGCCGGCAGTGGCCTTCCCAGGGGTCCGGCCCCTGAAGCCCCCCAGACTCTGGCCCCGGGGGGTAGAACTCTCCTGCTCCCCCAGGCCCAGTGAGGACGCAGCTGTCCCGCACCAGGAGCCGGCGAGGACTCGGCTCGCGGCCTCTTTATTCTTGGCTCGACGCACACGCGAGAGGCTGGCGTTGGACAAAACCGGCCACCGGCAGTGCAGGCACGCGTTCCCGGCCACACATTACTGCGCAATATAAACGGAACAAAGACATTTCAATTCCTCCTTTGTCTTTCTCTTCCCTGCCAGGCGGGATTAAGCAGCGTCTGGCTACAGTGCCTCAAGCATAAAGTCACAGAAGCAGAGGCAGGGAAAAAATCTTTTTAAAAATACCCTCACAGTAGCCGCAGATGTCAAGCGCTGGCTTGGCAAGACAGAGGGAAGGGTGTCATGCGGATTGTGCACGTGAGGTTTTCCCCTTTAGCGTGGGAACGGCCGCGAGGGAGCTACAAATATTTCCACTTCACAAATGAGGAAATGCAAAGATTTTTAGGGACTTTCCCAAAATCACACAGCTTATCAGTAGAGGATCTTGATCTTTAATTGTGATTCCAAAATTCTATGTGTTTTCCCCTTAAATATTTCGTGTGTGTGTGTTTGTGTGTGTGTAACTAAAGACTGAGAGAAGAGGACAGCTAAGCAAAGGCAGAAATTAAAGCTAAAGCAGGGGACCTGGGCAAGCACTCCCCTGGGAGAGGCAGATACCCCAGCCCCCATACCAGTAACTCCTCCTCCCTAACTCCACATCTGCTTTTCTGGACTTCAAAGGACAAAATTGCCAAGTATTGCTTTTTACAATCTTCAGTTCAAGGGCGGGCCAAATAGCTCAGCAGATTAAAGAGCCTGCAAGCAGGTGCAGGGGTTAGGGGTTCCATCCCCAGGCCTGCCCTGCCAGCCCCACCCCTGCGGCTTGCTGAGACTGCAATTGAGACTGGGCGTGGTGGCACCTGCCTGTAATCCCAGCTCTTGGGAGGCTGTAAACAGGCGGATCACTACAAATCCAATCTAGTAGTAAGACTCCTAAAATACAAAAAAATAAAAATCTTCAGTTCATGTAATGATCTATGCAATAAAGTGTTCTCATACAATACAGCATGAAGTTAGGAACCGTCTCTGCCTACACCAGGCTTGGCTACTTATCATGAGTTTGCTGGGCAACCAATGAGAAGGTGGGTGGACGTTCCTGGGTCTGTTTTTCTACTCATGAATGACGACACATAGTGACCATTATTCAGCACTCACTGTTCTATGGACTTCAAAATTATTTACCCATGTAATCTTCAGAACAAAACTATGAGACAGATTTATCACGTTTCCAGAAAGCTGAAGCAGAGAAAAATTAAACAACTTGGAGTCAAGTCAATATTCTAATCCAACAGTTCTCAATCATGAATGACCTTTGTCCCCCCGGGAGGATCTGGTGAGGCCCACAGAGTCGTTTCACTGTCCCAACAGGGGTGCTGGTCCTCGCCTCCTGAGGTCCTGTAATTCACAGGACAGATTCCCATCATAGAGACTGACCTGGCGCCAAATGTCAGTGGCACCAACGGTGACCTTGTTCCCGCTCCTGAGCCCACCCCTCAGCTACTGCACCATCTCCCCACTGGAACGGTGACAGTGTGCTCCCCTCCAGTCCTTACAAAGACTAAGCCTTTGCATCCCGGTTCCGGCCCTGGTGGCCGCTGGCTTCCCAGGAGTTGGCTCTTTCTCCTCCCCAGCCTCCCCTTCCTTCTCTTCTCCCGGGAAAGCATGTCTCCCGGGCTGACTCAAATAGCCCGGCCCGGCTTGCATCCTGGCCTGTGTGGATCAGATGTTCTGAGTCCATTATTCCTCTTGGAGTTTCCTGGTGTGTTGAATAACCTGTTTATGTTTGTGTTTACAGTGGATCTGGGAATAAGCATCCAGAAGGGTAATGCGGCCACTTCTTCCCCCAAGACAATGGAGATCAGCACGGTGGCCAATGCCAGCGGAAAGAATCTTGGGAAGGAGGCCAACCCCGAGGCACCAGCTGCTAAATCCCGTTTTTTCTTGACACTCTCTCGGCCTGTACCAGGACGTACCGGAGACCAAGGCACAGATTCATACGCCGGAGCAGCGGAGCTTGATGAGAGCTTCCACTCAGCTCCAGCGAACAAAGGCCCGAGTGACAGCCCTGCCCTTCGCGCAGCAGCTGCACCCGGGCCTGCCGCGGATAAAATCCCCGTGCTGAGTCAGGCGGGGGACGACGCCCTCCCAGCCACCTACGTACAGCCGCCTCTCCCACCTGAGTCCGAGGGTGTGGCCCCCTCCAAGCCCAAGGACTCCAGCTTTTTTGACAAATTCTTCAAACTGGACAAAGGACGGGGAAAAGCAACAGCTGAAGAGGAGCAGGAAGCCGAGGAGCCCCAGCATCAGGACCAGGCTGAGGAGGTCCCGGGGCTGTCGGGGGTGTCCCACAGTGTCCCCACAGCGGAGGTAAGTGCGCAGAGCTGCCGTCCGGTCCATCCCAAGGTCGCACCAGGGGCCCAGGTGGGGTAAGACCACCACAGGCGCGGAGCCCGGGGTCACCCAAGGTTCCGAGGAGGTACCCAGCCCTGACACCCCTAGAACAAGTCACAGCCACCTAGCGTCTCCCCTGTGTCCCTGCGGGCTGAAACATCTGCGTGACCAATCACCTCCGTGGCACAGGTTTTATGTCAAAGGAAATCGGAGCTGAGCTACACACAGATGGATCCATTTATCAAGGCTAAGATAGGTTACGTTTCTGATCAGCGGAGGCTGGGCTACAAGGTATTAGGGAAAGGCATTGGTCCTAAAAGACTTAAGACCCCAGACCAATCTCAGCAGATTGTTTAACTAACCACGTGTCAGGGGTTTTGTTGGGAACACATGTTCCTCACTTGTGGCAGCCGGGTGATCTTTCTTTTTTGCATGAAATATGCAGGTTTTCAGATCTAGGTTTGCTACTTCCTATACTCATTATTTTCCAACAAGCTAGAACAGTACTTACTCAAAACCTCACTTTTCTTTCAAAGAGGCATCTTGAATTGAATTGGTTGGTTTCTTTCTTAAGCAAAGAAAAAAGCAAGCTTTTCTGATATTTAAAAAAAAAAAATTAACCTTGAGAAAGCTTATCAATGTCCTTGAATAGAGAAAGATAGAAACCGAGGCATGACATGTGAAGGCGCTTGTTTTGTTATCAGACTTCGAAATGACAATGTTTTTCAAAATTTAGGAATAAAGAGGAGGGCCACTAAGTTAAGTATTCAAAAGGAGGAAAAATGATTTGGGGCTGAGGTTTGTACAATGTGGTTGCTTATTGCTGTTGATGATGGGTTTGTCGAAAGAGCGTGCCCAAGCGCTGCTGAGATGCCGACGACAATAGTGGGTGTCGCTTACTGAGTGTTCAGCATAGACCAGGTTCCACTGTAAGCACCAAATATATGGTAATTTACCTGGTGAAAATGACTGTCACATTAACCTGGGACTTTCATGTACCCAGCGTGGCATCAAGAACTATACAGTGACTGCAGGCAGTTGCAACAGAGCCAGGATAGTCGCATGTGTTGAAGTTGTCACTGTCACCACTCTTGCTATTATTTCTATCAGTTTTGACTCAAAGCGTTTATTTTCCAAATTTCTTTCAGAAGGTTAAAAAGCGTCCCTGCTCCCCCTGCAAATGCCACATCCCAAATTGTACCAATTTAAGGAGGCCATGAAAGAGTTTTGTAGAATTCAAAAGTACAGTTTTCAAATGCATCCACGCATCAGCTCTTTCTGGCGCAGGCCTGGGCCAGGCACAGGTGACAGATGGCGACATGTGGCGGACAGGACACAGAGCCTCTGCCCTCGTGGCATGGGCTGTCCAGTGAAGGGCGGTGAATGCACATAGCTGGGGCTGCAATTCAGGGTGCCCCGAGCTCCGCTCAGGAGGCAGAGTGTCGGGGGAGTCTGGGGAGGTCGCCTGGCCGGTCACATCTCATCATATGGAAAAACCAGGGGCCTCAGAGTCTTGTCGGGAGAACATCAAGCACTCATCGGTCCTCATGCCTATCTGAGAGCCTGTTACTACTGTTCTCTAAGTAAAGAAGACACTGTTGAGTTTTAATTACTGGCCATGGGCTCCTAAAGCTATTCAGAGGTAGTGATTTTTTAAATAGTCAACCCTTCTTTGGCCCGGCCATCCCAAGCCAACCCATTGCCTGGGTTAGGAAAGGACGGAGTTCTTCACAGGAACAGGAGGAGGGAGGGATGCACTTCACCAGTCTTCATACTGTTGCCTGGTGTCTCTTCCAAATCCCAACCCTAATCAAGCAAACCAGTTCAGCACTTGAGAGCCCATCCTGGACCCCGCTTGACCCTGAAGTCCCCAGCACCCTCCATCCATTTCTAGTCTAAGAAAAGGGAGGGAAATATTTAGAGTTGTGATTTCTTAGATCAGCTTCTTTTACTGGGGTTGGGGGCGGGGAGGGGAAGTCCCTCAGGGTGAGCAGCTCAGTTTGGGTGGAAGGGGCTGCAAGGTGAGAGGTGTCTCTAAAGGTGGCTCTTTTTTTTTATTAACAAAGTTTTAATTTATTTTATTTAATTTATTTAGGAAGGGTTTACAGGATGTTAAGGGTCTCACTACTAGATCGGACTCCTGGTGATATGCCTGTTTCCCAGTCTCAATTGCCATCTCAGTGCACCCCAGGGGTAGGGCCAGCACGGTAGGGGTCGAACCCCCAGCCCCTGTGCCTGCTTGCAGGGGCTTTAATCTGCTGAGCTATTTGGCCGGCCCTAGAAGGTGGCTCTTATATGAGAAATAAGACAGGTATCTAACACGGCTGAGCCCCTACTTTTTTTTTCTTGCAGTATTGAGGATCGAACCAGGTACCTGGTGCTTGCCAAGCAGGTGCTTATACCACTGAGCTATCTCCCCAGGCCACTGGGACTGATACTTTAAAGTCTCTCAAAGTACCCCAGAATTCTTCCTTTTTGCATATGTGGGCCTGACCCCTCACACTAACTAACGAAATCCGCGTCTGATTTTGCTATGCTGCAAATTTCCATTTTTAGTTGGTGATATCATTGGAAGGTGGAACACAATGCCCACCCTCAGCTGTGGACCTATAAAACACCTAAAAAGCTATGAAACACCGCTTCTCCTTCAGCCTGTGCGTTTGCAGCTATTTGCATGCATACATTTGGTAGGGTTTTTAATATAAAAAGTACACCTCTGATTTTCGAAGCTTCCTCATCAGAACCCTGGCTGCGCCGTTCTGTATTTGGAGATAAAACCAATTGTTCCGTGAGTGTGAGGAGACAATGCAGTCCTCAGAAAGCCACATGAATAAAACTTCTCAATCAATGGCTTTCTTGGTGGGAGGACCACATTATGCATAGATGGATGTCAATGTATCGATTCAGAATTCTTAGGGTAAATTATGCCTTGGGCCCAACGGTCAGCTGTCTGTCCTCTCCGCCCCACTCTCACTGCCCCCCTCTCTCCTTGGATTGGGATTCCACCCACAAAACCACAGAGTCGTGAATTAGGAGAGAGATGCCACCATTTCATTCTGGGGGAAACACACAAATCTTCTGTGTTTTCAGAATGACAATCTTATTTTTGTGCCTCATAAAACTACATTCAGAGCATAGCATAATTAAAACAAGGCAAGAATTCACCAACAAATGGAGCATTTACTACACAGGCCAAAGAAAAGATAAATTATAAGCCTGAAAGGTTTTACTGAGCTGTGACTCACACTAATCATCCAAACGAGGTTCTAAAATGTGCATCTCAATGACGCCTCACACACACTGACCCAAGTGACCGTATCGTGGAAATCTTATCTCTAATTTAGAACTCTCTTATTTTCTTATAAAAGAAAAAAGGAAAAAAAGCACACTAAGTGTCTGTTACCTACGCACTTTTCCCAGAGGGTCCCGTTGGAGGTGGGGAAGGGTGCTGTCCATTAATAGAACAACGCTTCTTTTCTCTTCAAAATTTAGTGAAGTCCTGCACGTCCCCACCCCGTCCCCCTTCCCTGGCTTTCCCTCGCCTGCCTGTTCCACGCGTCTGCTTGAATTTCCACGCCTCCACGAGCGTACTCACTCAGCGCGTCTGCATCCTGGTACCCAAAACTCTGCAGGGATCACCCAGCTCCCGCTCCTCCTCCCGCTTAGCCCCAGGCTTCCGCAGCTCAGTGACCGGCTAAGCTGTGTCCCGCCTGCCCTACAGCGGCCGCACTGCAGTCAGCCAGCCGTGGCCTCAAGAGTGCTTATCTACGTGGAATTAAGTAGTGGATTCGAACCTCAGCCCTGCAGTCAAGAAGGCTAGGTCTACAGGCGGCCTCTGGCCCCGAACTGGCTGTGTAGCTTTGAGCAAGCTATTTAACCTCTCTGAGCCTCATCTTCCTCATTGTCAGTGTGAGCGTTTAAATCTAAAATGTGCCCTGGAAGTCCCATGTGTTTGGAGGGGGACTAG
Source organism: Octodon degus (assembly GCF_000260255.1). NCBI lineage: Eukaryota > Metazoa > Chordata > Mammalia > Rodentia > Octodontidae > Octodon > Octodon degus. The sequence goes on from NW_004524653.1 coordinate 4,139,037, forward strand.
GTCGCTGGGACCCTGCGCTCGCAGTGCACCCAGCACCACCGTCAGGAGGCGGGGCCTGGGTGGCAGGGCGGGGCCTGGGGCGGGGCCTGGGAGGTGGGCGGGGCCTGGGAGCAAGTTTGTGTCCACGGCCCCACCCGCCGGCTCGCGCTGCTTCCTGCAGCGTGGCTTGAACCTGGAGCCTGCTGAGCACGTACCGAACCCACAGAACCCGCAAAGCAAAGGAAACCTGGCCGGCTTCTAATCGCAAGTGTCAGGAATTCTTTCCCCAGGCTGGGAAAGTGACTAATACAGCTACGTAAGAATAGTTATAGCATTAGCACAATTCACATTATTCCCACTTGTGAAAATTAAATTAGTTAAGTCATGTGAAATAGTCAGCACGCAGAAACTGCTCTTTGGGGGAAGAAAAAGTGCCGGCTGTATTTAGTCCCCTGGATTTGCCTCCTGCATACTGCTCCAATTTCAGTCTTGTTTTCTTCCTAACCGTGGCTGGGAAAGATACGGCATCATTAAATCCGCCAGGAGGCGCAAGTGTAACTTGGGGGAAAGGGTGGAGAAGTTGTAATTCTATCGGAATTTCCCTTTGCGTGCTCTCGAGCCTGCTTCCTGAGTCGGACCCTCCGCGGTTGCTGCCGTCCGCCTGCGCCTCTTCCTAGAGCCGCTTTTTCCACCAAGCCCCGAGATTTCTCCCTTCGCGCTGGCCGCAGTGCGACCGAGGCAGATGATGCAGCTGCCAGTGGCTCAAAGTATTTTCTCTGCCTTTATCTCTTTTTCTGTTTATCCAGAACTTTAGCCAAGTGTTATGGTATAGGCCTGTAATCCCAGCTACTTGGATGGCAGAAGCAAGAGATTGAAAGTTCAAGGCCACTCTGGAAAGTTCAGCAACACTCTCAAAAATAAAAAAAAAAAAAAAAAGAGGGGCCGGGGAGATAGCTCAGTAGCCTGGCAGGCGCCAGGTCCTGAGTTCAGTCCCAGATACCGCAAAAATAAGCAAATAAATAAAATGTAAAAAAGGAAAACAGGCAGGAAGGTAGCTCAGCGTTAGGGCACTTCTGGGCTCTCTCCTCAGCACTGCAAAAACAAAACAGAATGACCACCGGGCTTGAACTGTTGGGCTTTCCCTGCAGTGACCGGATGGCCTCCCGTGGGCCAGCTGCCCTCGTTCCCGGCGGTGTCTCACGGAACTAATCCCTGCAGTGCTTGTCTGTCTGCTGTGTGTTAAATCCAAGTGTGTGGCACAGTCACTGTGAAGGAATCGCCTCACAAAACTGTAGAAAGCTTTCGAGAAAAATCCTACATAGTTTGCCTGTCAAGCGCAGGGTCCTGAGTTCAATCCCCGGTACCACAAAAAAAAAATAATAATAATTAATTAATTAATTAATTAAAAATCCTACATAGTTTCCCCATTTTACAGATGAAAACTCAGAGGTTCCGAGAAACAAAGCCGCTGTCGCAAAGCCACACAACCAGCACAAAAAATCAGAAACTCTCCGCATCCAGAGTCTGGACTTTTAAATGCTCCGTGCCACTATTTTTACCAATTATTTGAAACTTGTGCAATAAGGGTGCACTGTACACAAAACTGAACAATATTTACTTTGAGGAAGTGAAATTCAACAGTTTGCGTGTGCAAAATCAGAAACAACTTAATCCCAATTTAGGAGGAAAAAAAAAAACCCTCGGTCAGCTATTAGAAGAACAAGTGCATTATGTGCCTTTTAGTTTTGTTTTATTTTCACCTTATGACCACAGAGCTGTGCCATTTTCATTGGTAATGAGAATGGCTTTTTTCTTTTTTTTCTTTCTTCTTCTTTTTTTTGGGTGTGTGTGTGTGTGCGCGCACCAGGAATCAAACTCAGGGTCTTGCACTTCCCAGGCAGGAGCTGTGCCACTGAGCTACACATGAAGGGAATGATTTGTCCAAAGCCTTTTTCAGTGGAAAAAAGAGAATCCATCTTAAATTATACAAATGAGGAAGAAGAGAGGGCTTCAGTTACAACAGGACCCGGATGATGAATCTAGCAGCAGGAAGTAGTCGATATGTGGCATCCCAGCAGCCGAGGCCATGTGCAGATGTAGGAAGCTGAGTACCAGCATTAGTAGCCATGTGCTAGAGTCCAAAAAATAAAAAGTAATCATTCATAATTTCTAGTCTGTGCAGTGAGCATTTTGCATCTGTCATCACCTTTTGAGTTTTTGTGGGTTTGGTTTGTTTGTTTTGAGACCAGGTCTCGCTATGTAGCTAACACTGGCCTTGAACTTACCAATTAGCCCAGGCTGGCCTCAAACTTACAGCAATCCTCCTGCCTCAGCCTCCTGAGAGACTTGCCCAGTTTCATTGGCCGGCACAGCATGCCTAGGATTGCAGGGCCTGCACAGCATGCAATACCGGGGGTCAAACCAGGGTCCTTGCACTTGCCAGGCAGGTGCTTAGACCACCAAGCTATCCCCCAGCCCCAATTCCCTCTTTTACTCTGTTCTTCCTCCCCCCTTTTATTTTTCCAGCATCAGATTCATTTATTTATAAGACCTTACAAAGCCAATTATAATATATACAAATGGAAAACCCGACAAATCATCCAAAGACGATAGAAAGCCATGTAAAACAACTGGACTGAGCTGAGCGTGGCAGTGCACACCTGCAGTCCCAGCATTAGGGGGCGGGCACGATGTACATGCTTTATCTGGGGATCCCTGCTGGGTGCACATTACTTGGTGCTATTCATTCAGTTTAGCATGATGTAGATCATCGCTGACTTTGACGAAGAGATCTTGAGTGATCTTTTCTCCCAGGGCTGGCGTGTTTCTTCACAAGTTGTCATGCTTGCTAATTTCTGGGCACTTACTAAGCACAGAAAGGTGACTTGGATAAGAGCCTGTAGCTAGAAAGCCGCAGGGTGGAGTGTGTCATCAGGCACCACACACACAGCCACAGCACCTGCAGACTCGAAAAGAGGAAGCCCTACAATGCTCTCGGAAGATCACGTATCTTCTAAGTTTTCTGAAGCTAGAACTTCCAAAACTGATGTGCAGAATGAAAACTGGGGCTCTGCCCTCTCACCCAAAAGCTCACAATTGATGCCATCCTTCTTCTTGCTCTGAGAAGTCCTGCCGCACGCCTGCTCCTTTTGCTTTATTTCACCAACTGTTTCTGAAACTTGATTATCTGCAAAGCTCCGAGATGTCTCACCTAAGAAGGAGGGAACAGCCTCCAGGGGACAGCACTTCCAGCAAGCACTCAGCTAAGCGCTTAGACCAGATGTGGGCACCTAACCATCCCGCAGAACGGATGTAGGCAACAGACACTTCATTTGCCCTGCACAGTGTTCTAAATGATATTTTGATTTATTGACTATATTTGAAATGGATGGTGTTTTCCAGTGACATTTAGTCCACTGCCTTGTTTCAGACATTTTTTAAAATAATTTTATTGAGAAATAGCAATGAGACAGTTTCAAAACCAATTAGTAGGAGTTTCAATAATTAATACATTGTGGGCTGGTGAGATGACTCAGTGGTCTAAAGCACCTACTCAGAACAAGCTTAGCAAAGCACAGGGACCGCGGTTCAATCCCCCAGCACCACATGCCAGCCAGCCCCGCCCCCTGGTGGGCTGAGCTGGCCACACACACACACACACACACACACACAAATAAAATTAAAAAATGTGTTAAAAAATAATTAATACATTGTATATTGTTGTCTTCTTAGCGGCTATTCATAGTACAAGATGCAGACATGATATCCTGTCCACAAACACTACTAGTACAAATATTTTTTTCTCATCGAATTAAGAGAAAGTAGCTGTATATCTACGCTAACTAGTTTGTATATCCAGATACAAAATGGTCCTTCATTTGTATCCCCTTTTTTTTGTTTAATTTTGTCAGAGAAGGGTATTCCATTCTCATCTAAATACTGCAGGTGAGTGAATTCAGCAAAATATTCCAATATAGTCCACTAGTCCATAATAGTAGTGGGTTATCCGAAGGTGTTTCAGACATTTCTGAAAAGCAGAAAGTTTTATCCAGTATTCGCAGATGGAGGGGAGTGGTGTGGAATCTCTGGACCTGGGACACCCACTGCCCACTTCCCCCAGGCCCCAGCCCTTCCTGTCGCACCTACCAGGGCAGCCTGGGCCTGGCTCCTCCTTAACACTTGCAGAGTGACCTTTCTTGTAGGAGAGCTGGGAGTCGACTCATACATCCCTACAGACCACCTCACTGCCTGCTGGCGTTTGTCACAGCTTAAAGCTATTCAGCGGACCATGTGGCTACCTGAGTGTAATTCTGGGGCCTGAGACTCGACCAGTCAGCGGGTGTTAAGCAATAAATTAGAGATGAGTGCTTACTTTATTCATTCAACAAACATGGGGATAGTTTCTTCGGGCCAGAACTATCAATTTTAGGCCCTGATATGGGTAGAACAGTACAGCTCATCAGAAGCTGCCATTTTAGTGGAAAAAAAATAATTATAACTAATAATAATAATAATAATAATAATAATAATAAATGAACCAAGAGCTCCAGGGTATAAAAAAGATGATCAAATAAATGGACTTTTGAGATAGAGAGCAAAAGAATGATAATTAAAACAGGATAGGGGGGCCGGGGAGATGGCTCAGTAGAATAAGCGCTTCCCTGGCAAGCGCAAGGGCCTGAGTTCAATCCCCGGTTCTGCCAAAAAAAAAGAAAAAGAAAAAGAAGCTCAGGTGTAACCCTCCTCTTACATAGGTTTGAGAGTTTCCATGACAGCTTGAAAAAAAAAAAAAAAAAAAAAAAAAAAAAAAAAACCTCTTTATGGTTCAAGTAAAAATATATATATATGGTTCAAGTAAAAAAAAAAAAAGGGATAGGATCAGAAAAGAAATTTGATCTAAAAATTCAAAGGAAAGTGTGTGACGTTTTTGCGGGAGACCGAGCAGTTCTGAGCCATCCTCAGCCGCATCCTGGCCGGGGTGCTCCTCCAGTCCTCTCGCTATTACTAGTGTTTATTAAACAGCTGACACGCATGATCCGGGCTGTGTGCTGCTAGCTTTTGTAATTCGAGACAGTCTTTGTTTTTTGTTTTATGGGAGTTTTTTTGTTTGTTTTTGTTTTGTTTTGGGGGTTGTGGGGGGGTTGTTTTGTTTTGTTTTGTTGTTTTTGCTTTTTAATGTTGGGCTCCTTTTCCTCCGCTAAACACGAACCGCTCTCGTGGGTCTCCTGCGCTCGACTCGCTCTCCCGAGGAGGGCTGCCTGGCAGTCTCTGTCCACCCGCTGTTTCCCAGGAGCCGTTGTACTTTTCTGTTGCAAACCCTACCTAAGAGGACTTCATTTAAGAGCATGCTAATTTGTGTGTCCTTATGAAGGTCTCCAGAATAAAGCCCTTTGCAAAAAAAAAAAAAAAAAAAAAAAATTAAAGGCAAAAGGAAAAGATTTCATTGCTAAATACCCACCTTTCCTGAGCCGTTGAAAATCAAGCTAAAGGCTTCAGCTATGTCTCAAGTGCAAAATGGAAAACCCTTATATATAGGAGGCAAGTAGAAATTGCGCTCCTTGATCGATTTCCTTTCAGTCTCCACCTGTGGCCACAGGGACAAATGGTTTATTTAATCCGATAAACGTGGCATCTTAGCAGCACGGTATTCGGCAGTGGGGGTTGGCGAGGATCCCGGTGGGGCGGGTCTGTGTCAGAGTTCTGCTGTGAGGCACGCAGTGAGCTTGCAGGCGCTGAAGTTGTGTCCCCCGAGCAGGGGGCGACGCTGTGATTGACAAGGAAGACTTCAACCTGGATATTTCAATTTCTCTTGATTCAATGAGTAAAGTAAGAAGCTAAGACGGACCATGTTTCCTCTGTTTCCAAAAAGAGGAAAGAAAATGTGGAAGTGAAAATTTTATATTTGGTTCAGGGTTTCACTGCGCAGCTCGGACTCGCAGTGATCCTCCAGTCTCAGCCTCTCGAGCGCTGGGATTACAGGTGGGCGACACCACACCAGGTCTCAGTTGCAGGTTCTGCATGGCTGGGGCAGGGCCAGCGAGGCCAATGATGTGGGGGATCGAACCCTGGTCCCTCTGCTTCCCTAAGCAGATTCTTAGTCCGCTGAGCTATCTCACCGGCCCTTGGAAGTGAAAATTTTAGGTCTTGCATCACACAATTTAAATTCCTCTTTTAGGAAGCATGCCAGAGGATGGTTAAAAATTCAGATTTTATAATCTAATATTTAATTTCATTTCTCTCTGAAGCCTCTTATCGTTTCTGAGCTAGCCACCAGGATCAGGAGGAAGTTTACTTCAACTCTGCATTTTGGCAGCACTGAATTTTGTTTTGTTGTTCTTGTGTGTTGGCACCAGGAATTGAACTCATGACCTCGGGCTTGCCCAGCAAGCACTTATGCTACTGAGCTATCTCCTTGGCCCCTGTCAACACTGAATTTTAAAGTTTTAACCCACACATGCTTTCTATGTGAGCCAGTCTGTACTCAAAAATTTATTGAGAAATAGAGCAAATTTTATCCACAAAACTTTTTTTGTTTTGTCTTGTTTTGTAATTCCAGCATTGTTTATAAGAGAAAACGTAGGAAATTTTGCATGGCTTCTCACAAGGGCTGCTCCAATGACTGTGGTATGACCCGACATGTAACAAGGACAACACAGAGATAGAATGTGACATGGGAGATGGTCACATGTGGCCACGAATACAGAATTTCTTTTCCATAAAAGTCTTCTATATATGCCCACATATCTTTGCTTCTACCCAAAGAGGAGTAAGGAATGAGAAAAAAAACAGTAATAGAAAAGGTCAAGCCAGGCATAGTGGCCCATGTGTGTAATCCCAGCACTTGGGAGGCTGAAGCACGAGGATCTCTGAGAGTTCAAGACCAGCCTGGGGTATACAGTGAGTTCAAGGCCAGCCTGAACTACATAGTGAGATCCTGTCTCTAGAAAATAAAAACAAAAGAAAATATCCTTCCATATGGCATAATGGACATACTTCCTCATTCCTTATTCATCTACACATTCTCTTTTACATTTAAAAAAAAAAAAAAAAAAAAAAGGAACCACCCAAGTAAATAAAATGCCACCATGTAGGAAACTTCCTGGTTTCTCCATTAGGCTGTGACATGAGGCTGAAATAGAGTGCCTATTTCTAGAACTTGTCACAAGTCCCTAGGTACCTGGCAGCTACCAAAAGAGGCTGTCTCTTCATGCTAATTCCCAAACTAAGTGATCCAAAGTCCGTGTGCCAGTTCTATGCTCAGAAATGAGATGCTTTGGAAGCACACTTAGAGGCAGTACAGAGTCATCCTAGCAAGAGCCCCAAGGGAGAAATTTCATCCTGGATAAGCAGAAGTCCTGACCGCTGTGGGCTTCTGCTGGCTGTGCTTCTTTGGTTCTGTTCTTGCTTTTGCCAGGAGCTTAAGACCTACAAATGCATTTTTATCCATTGGTGTGAATGGGGGTGTGAACAGTGAGAAAATAAATAAAAATCTTCTATATTGACACATGGTTATTGACCTGTTTAGGTGACTTTGCGCTCTGTAGTTTAAGAGAGTGGAGGAAAAAAATCCATCTCTTTTAGGAAATTTTGAATTTCCACAAAGTGCTGGCAGTATTTGGCCTTGGCATACCTCCTGCTTGCTGGTTTGCTTCCTGTTGTAGGCAAATTGGAGGAAGCCAAGAATTAACCAAACCCAGGTTTTCTTCCTGTGTCTGGTAATGGCTCCTCACAGGTCATGGGGAACAGTGAAGCCTCAGTGATTAGCCAGGGGCCCCTGCTGCCTGGCAGATGAAGCCCCGTGTGACATCCGAGGGGAGAAGAGACAGCAGTGCCCCTTTCATCCCACGCAATGCGGGACTGCAATTTCAAACACATGGAGAGGTGCAGCGTCGGGGGTTTCAGAAAACGTGTTTTCAACACCTGTGCCTGTGTGGAGCCGCGCTCCAGGCGATGGCTGTGGGTATGAAGACTCTAGACAGAAGCGATGACACCCCATGCGACACTAGCTGAGACAGACACATCAGGGAGCCCCAGGCAAGGACGTCTTAGTCTGCCCAATCCTGGATTCCCTTACATTTTCACTTGGACGCTGTAAGACCTTGCTCAGAGGAGGCTGATGTCCAGCAGACAGTGTTCAGCTCAAGGAAGGAGCCAGGAGTCCCACGTGGGCTTTATTACCAGCAGTCCCATTAGGAGAAGGCGGTGTTATTTTTCAACGTGACAAATCATGACGGCTTAACTAGAAAGGAGAAAGAACATAAGCTTAAACACAAGCGGACACATGAGCACCTGTTTTTTTGTTTTTTGGGGTTTTTTGGCGGAACCGGGGATTGAACTCAGCCCCTTGTTCTTGCCAGGCAAGCACTTATTCTTCTGAGCCATCTCCCTGGCCCCAGCACCTGTTTTCTTAAAAGGGGTTCCCGGGGATTTCCTGGAGAACATCTCTGATTCTGTCTAAAATTTCCCTTTGCTGACACTGATTTTTTTTTGGAAGGCTGCCGAGAACAGCCAGGACACGTTTGCACTCCGGGACAAAGATTGCTTACAATGGAACTTCTAAGGCACAAGCTGCGCGGTAGCCTGGGGCTGGCTCCTCCTCCCAGCTGTGTTCAGTTAGCGCCTCAGAGTGTTTCCTAATGGTTTTAATTAGTCCTGCTCATTTAGGCTTGTAGTGACTCTACCAGGTAATGCACTCAGGACTCAAAACAAGAAATCATGAAGCGCTCAACCTGTCCACCGGTGCCTCTCCAGTAGATTATCACTGTCTGCATTTTTACTATGCATACTTTTCAAGGATTTCTTTAGACATAAATAAGCAAATAAAACATAAATTCTGGGTCAGCCAAATAGTTCAGCAGATTAAAGCGCCTGCAAGCAGGCGCAGGAGCTGGGGATTTGATCCCCAGTACTACCATGCCAGCCCCGCCCCCGGGGCACACTGAGAGGCAATTGAGACTGGGCATGGTGGCACATGCCTGTAATCCCAGCTCTTGGGAGGCTGTAAACAGGTGGATCACTATGAGTCCAATCTAGTAGTGAGACCCTGAACACCCTTTAGACCCTTCCCTAAAATACAGAAAAAAATTTAAAAAACATAAATTTTTGTCCCTCTATTTTACACAAATGGTAGTGTAGTATGCGCTCTGTTCTACTTCGTGCTTTTTTTCAGTTAACAATACTTTCTATGTCTGACTAAAGAGCTCTCTCATTTTTAATGCCTAGAAAGTATTCCAATGAATGAATGAGTTCTGATTTATTTAACCAGAACCCCTTTAATGACCTTTGACTGTTCCCCAACTTTTGCTATTAATGTCCCTGCAATGAATAACTTTGTACATTTGTCATTTCACATGTATGCAAATTCAGATTGAGAATCAGCTCTCAGAGTCTCTTGATAAAATAATAAATCCTTAAAATTTTTGGTGGGTGATGCCAAATCTCACAGCGCAGAGACTCAGTCAGTTTATATCCTGAAACAGTGTGTGAGTGTCTTCATTGTCCCACCAGCTGAGGGAATATTTTTGTAAACATTTGTATATTCTTCATTCTTTGCCTGACTTTTAGGTTTTGAGTCATAAATACAAAAAATATTCTCAGGCCAAATTTATCAGATTTTTCCTGTATTTTCTTTTTCTTTCTTTTTTTTTTTTTAATTTTTGGGAAGGGTCTACAGGGTGTTCAGGGTCTCACTACTAGATCGAACTGGGAGTGATCTGCCTGTTAACAGCCTCCCAAGAGCTGGGATTACAGGCGCGCACCACCACACCCAATCTCAATCGTGTCTCGCGTGCCCAGGGATGAGGCTGGCACAGCAGGCCTGGGGATTGAACCCCTGGCCCCTGAGCCTACTTGCAGGCGCTTTAATCTGCTAAGCTATTTGGCCAGCACTATATTTTCTTTTATAGTGTTTTTATTCCCTTAAATTTTAGCCTGGTGTAGGATTGAGCTGTGACACCATGTTAGTATTTTTTCCCCCAGGTAGTTGGTCTGCGGTTCCTATATCTGTTATTTAAAAGTCCTTTCCTTCCATAAATTGGAGGTTTGTCTTTATTATACACTAAATTCTCATGTTTGGAGGTAAAACAAGTTGCATCACTAATGATAAAAAAGGTGGAAAAATAAACACTGTATTTCCCCCAAAATAAGACCTAACCAAAAAATAAGCTCTTGAACGATTTTTTCAGCTTGTTCCTAGTATGAGCTCTGCCCCATAATAAGCCCCAACTAAGACAGTCAGCCAGGCAGGTGCATTCACTGCGTCCCTCGCAACATAGGAAGGATGGATGAATTATAAAAGAATCATATAGATAATTAAATGTAAATAAATAATATTGTTGACATTAATACTCAAATAAGTTTTTTGGGGTTTTTTTGTTTTTTGCGGTACCGGGGATTGAACTCAGGACCCTGCTCTTGCCAGGCAAGTGCTTTTTCTACTGAGTTATCTCCCAGGCCCTCAAATAAGTTATAATATAAATTAAAACGAGGGCTGGAGAGATGGCTCAGTGGTCTAAAGCACCTACTTAGAACAAGCTTAGCAAAGCACAGGGACCGCGGTTCAATCCCCCAGCACCACATGCCAGCCAGCTCCGCCCCCTGGTGGGCTGAGCTGGCCACACGCACACACACACACTAAATAAATAAATAAATAAACTTTAAAAAAAAAAAGTGGTTTAAAAAATAAATAAATTAAAACGAAGTATTTGTAAGCGCTCAGGCAGGCACCTTGCACGAGAGGCAAACGCCTGTGTGCACAGCAGAACTGGAGGCTGGCTGCCTAATGACCCGTCCGAGTGCAGACACGTGCATGAAGGGCATGCGGACTTGGGGACACACAGGCTGCGTCTGTCCGCGATGGATCTGAGTGACTCGGCAGCTCCTGCAGCATCACAGACACACCGTCCTGACCGCCCTTTCGGAAAACACAGAAGCGTGTTCTGCATTTCTGTGCCTGCGACGCTTCGTGGCTTTTGTGTGAACCGTCCTTGTCAACGCAGATCGTTTCTGTGGCTCCTCCCGCCTCAGAAGTCTCCAATGAACGCTTGTCGTGAAGGACGCTGTGAAGCCCCGCCTGCAAGAGATGGGACCTAGTGACAGGGACAGCGGTGCTGACGGCGCAGCGCAGTGCAGACCTCCGCGAGCAGGCTGCATGGGGAGCAGAAGCGTTTGCGCAAGGGGAGCTGTGCTGCCGGCCCTGAGAGATGGAGACCAGGGGTTCTGCAGGAAAGAGAGTCCCAGGGAATTGGGGTATGAGGATATTCCAGAAGAAGACCACGTGACTACATTCGAATAAATGTAGAGTTTTGCACATGAATCAATGTAGATTGTTGTGCATGGATTTTTTTTGTGGGGGGGGGGAATGGTCTACAGGGTGTTCAGGGTCTCACTACTAGATCAGACTCATAGTGATCCACCTGTTTACAGCCTCCCAAGAGCTGGGATTACAGGCGCACCACCACGCCCAGTCTCAGCGCCGTCTCAGCGCACCGCAGGGGCACAGCCGGCAGGCAGGCCCAGGGATCGAACCCCTGGCCCCTGTGCCTGCTTGCAGGTGCTTTAATCCGCTGAGTTATTTGGCATGCCCTGTGTGTGGATTTTTAAATGAGATGTCATCTGAAAATAAGCCCTACCACACCTTTTGGAGCAGGAGTGAACACAAGGCCTGCGCTTACTGCTAGGGAAATCCAATCACAGAGAGGAGAGATGGAGAGGGGACTTAAAAGCCCTTGGCGAAAAGATACTTGGCTAACTCCTGAGGGATCTCATCATGGGCGCAGCCAGAAGATGTTTCATCTCTGAACTCGAGCGGCCCCGGGGTCCCCGCCCTGCTCCACTCCAGGGCTTTAGGCAAACATTCGTTTTTTCAAGCATCAATTCATTCATGAGTGAAACTGGAATTCCCAACAGTATACCTTCCTAAGGGGGTCCTTAAGAACCAAGCTGGGTCTTAGGAACTAGCATAGTACTGAGCCCAACCCATATAGCTTGACTTTTTATTACTGTCATTATTAGTATCGAGGCCATTTTCCTTCTCATTATATTCCTCCGCGGATGCACGGCTACAAAACATTCCATCACGGGGCTGTAGGTTAATTTTACAGGGGAACTCCACAGCCCAATTGAACTCTTCCGGAATTGTTGGACTTCTGACGTGGCTCTTTGTTATTTCTCTTGCTGCTCTCTGTGCTATAATTTTTTTTATCTTCTTAATCAAGCAGCCACTAATAATTATGCCCTCCCTTCCTATAGTTTTGCTATTTGAAGTATGCTACACAAACAGAACCATAGTCTGAACTCTCTTTTATAAAAAAAAAACAAAAACAACTCTTCTATATTTTTGGTGCAGGGTCTCACTGTGCAGCTCAGACTTGCAGTGATCCTCCTGTCTCGGCCTCCCCAGCCCTGGGATTACAGGCATGTGCCACTACACCTGGTTTCAGGGGGAGCCCACTCAGCATGTGGTACTGGGGATCGGACCCAGGTCCTTGGAGCTTGCCAGGCAGGTGCTCAGACCACAGAGCTATCTATCTCTCCAGCCCCTGCTGTTGAGTTTTAAGAGTTCTTTATGTATATGACATACTAGTCCTTTGTGAGAGATGGCTTGCTCACCTTTCCTGCCACACCTAGGCTATCTTCCCTTCCTTTTATCAGGTGTCTCACAAACGGAAATTGTTTAATTTTGTTGAAGTCCCACCTCTCACGTTTCCCTCTTAGGAATTCTGCTGTTGGCATCCAACCTAGGAATTATTTGCCTAAACATAAACTCCAGAAATTTTCTCTTCTGTCCTAACAGTTTTGTATTTACATTGTACACTCAAGATGTGCTTTCACTAAATCCTTATGCAAGGTGTGAGGCAGATTGAGGCTCTTTTTGCCTGTGTGGATGTCAAATCACCTCGAGCCATTTGCGGAAAGACTCCTCGTTGCTCTTGTATACCTCTGTTGAAGAACATCTGGGCACAGTTGTGTGGGTCCAATTCTGGGTCCTCTCTTCTCTTTAATTGCTGTGAGTGTCTGAAAGTTCTAGCTAGACTGACCCTGTTCTTTGGTTAGAGACACCAAGCTTTGAAGGAAGACTTTTTTTGGGGGAGGAAACAATCCCTTTTGATGTTTTTGACTCTAAGTCTAGGAGGTGTGAGGCCAAAAGAACTCACTGTGGTGCTGTTCTCCCGGCTTCTAGCTGGTCTGTCTTCTCTATACCCTCCGAGGCCTTCTATGTTTGTTTCTCCAATAATTTCCGAGTTGGTTTTTTTTTCACTTGTGAAAGGAAGAAGAGAACATACCTGTGCACTCCGTCAGATGACATACCAGAACTCTCAGCTTCTTTTTTCGTGACAATCTAAGGAGAAAAATATATTTCAAAGTAAGGGCTCAAATTCAAGCCGAGGGTTGCCCTTTGAAAAACCATGACACTCTCTTCTAGGAAGAGCTCCATGCAAAGCAGAGCCCTCTCGCCCTCCTGCCACTGTCCCCTGCTCCTGGCTGCTCTTCTGCTGCGGCCCAGCCAGCCTCCTGGGGCCCAGCGTATCCTCAGACTGACTCCAGGTTATTTTTCTTTTCTTTTCTTTTTTTTTTGGCAGAACCGGGGATTGAACTCAGGCCCTTGTGCTTGCCAGGTAAGCACTTATTCCACTGAGCCATCTCCCCAGCCCATTTTTTTAACTAGCTTGTCTTTCTTGTCCCCCACACCCCCAGCTGAGCCGAAGAGCCTGCTCCCCTGGACCTCCCCAATCACACACACCCTATCTGCTCTATGCTTCCTCTGTACCCGCTCCTCCATCACCCCCATCCCCCACCTCTGCAGCCACCTGGGTCGTGCGCTCCGCTGCCCAGGTCAGAAGCTGCTGCCCCCTGCAGCCTCACCTGTCCTTCAGTCCACTCACTCTGGAGCCTGGGACACAGAGAATTCCCCAGAGAGCTCCAAAAGTAACGAGCCTTGGGCCTTACCACCAGGAATTCTGGCTCAGCTGGGGAGGTCTGGGTCACTTTAGAACCTGCCCAGCTGATTCTTAACGTCCTACCAGACTGGGACCCAGGAGGCCAGTGACATTCAGCCTCCCTTAGCCTAATGTCCGTCTCTCTGGGTGCTTCTAGAAGACTGCAAGAGTCCCTGGAAGAGATAAACGGGTGTGATTCATCTCTGTAAATCACACAGGGTCCACCACAATTAAAATCCTAGTAACAGCTAACACCTCTTGGGTGACTGCTGCGTGCTACGCCTTGTTCTAAACCCTGGCTATGCGTGGCCCCACTGACGCCTCAATGCCCGTAAGAGGCAGGTGCTACTCGTTACCCCACTTTGACAAATGAGCAAAGCTGGACACAGGTGTCAGAGCGTGTGTCGGGACTGCACAGATAGTGTGCTAGAGCAAGGGCTTGAGGCCCGGCCAGCTGGCCCAGAGCCGGCGCTGCCCCTGCGTGACCTCTGTAGAGGCCACAGTTGCTGAAGGAAGATTCGCACATGAATGGATGGAAGTAAGATGGTGTTAGAGCCGGCCAAATAGCTCAGCAGATTAAAGCACCTGCAAGCAGGTGCAGGGGCTGGGGTTCAATCCCCGGGCCTGCTGTGCTGGCCCCATCCTCAGGACACACTGAGATGGCAGTGGACACTGGGTGTGGTAGTGCATACCTGTAATCCCAGCTCTTGGGACACTGTAAATAGGCGGGTCACTAGGAGTCTGATCTAGTAGTGAGACCCTGAACACCCTATAGACCCTTCTTTAAAATACAAAAAAAAAAAAAAAGTAAGATGGCATTCCCTAGTGACACCTTGCCCAGGCCAGGTGTGAATGTCTCAATTGAGATTTATTTCCTGTCCTGCTTTCATAACTCCTCATACTTAAAATACCTATTCAATAACTCATGTAGCCTTTTTTGGTTTTTTCCCGGTACCAAGAATTGAACTCAGGACTCTGTGCTTGCCAGGCAGGCGCTTATTCTACTGAGCTATCTCCCCTTTCCTGTAGTGTTTTGATTTAAAATTTATTCCATGCTCAGCTTCATCTACACAAAGACATCCTTAAGACCCAGAGGCTTGAGGCAAGAAATGATTTTCATGAGAAAGTTGTCTTAGTCGGTCCAGGTTGGAATTAAAGTAGCATCACTTGTAAATAGCAGAAGCTGATCTCTTGGCATTCTGGAAGCTGAGGACTAAGATCTGGGTGCCTGTGTGGTGGGGTTCAAGGTAGGGCCCTCTTCTGAACTCCAGGCTGCTGACTTCCTGTGGACCTTTGGTGGCAGGGAAAGAACCAGAAGCCTCTTGGGCATCCCCTGTATAGTTCTGCACATGAGGGCTCTGCCCTTTGATCTAAATCATCTTCCAAACACCTTGTAACGATCACCTTCAGGGTTAGGATCGCAACATGTGGCATTTCACAGAGTGAGGATTTTCATTCCATAACACACATTAAAGTAATACCCTCAAGCGGCTGTGCACGTACCACCCCAGATAAAGCTACCTTGCCACAGGGATGCCAGCGTGCCCAGCCACCCTTCTACCAAGCATCGGAAGGTCTTGGACCCTAACTGTGCCTTGGAATTACAAAAGTTTAACTAACATTAGAACCTGTGTTGTGAAAGTGCCTCTCTTTCAAAGCCAAACGCCTCTCCCCTGGAATTAACAAGGAACCCTAACAAGCCCACTCAGGCCAAGGCTTATATTTGCTTCCAGCCTGAGGCAGTGCCCACCCTTCAGGGGGCCTTTCAGAAGAAGGGCGTCTTCATTTCAGATGAGTCTTGGGCCTCAATGAAAACCTTGTGCAATACACACACTTTTATGGCTTTAAAAATATTCACCAAAATGTGCTGTATGTATTTTTGAGCCATTCCTGAGGAGCCTCGCTTGTCATGCAGACTCTGCCAACCTGGGCTCTGGCGGCGGGCCGGGCTGAGGACACAGCTAAGGGCTGCGTACCAAAGATGGCTGCAGCTTAGGAACTCAGAGGAGATAGACTGCTGTGGGCGGCGTGACCCAGAAAGATGTCAAAGGGAGGCAGAGGACAGCCATACCTGAAGAGTCAGCGGGCCGGACATGGCCTGGCATGGGGAAGAATGGACAGAAGTGACAGCAGGGAGCGCAGTGTACAGACCTGTAGGCGCCTTCCCACCCATCCGCCCTTCCAGGGAACATTTCCCACAAGTCTGCTTTGTGCCCAAAGCTCTGCGAAATGCATAGCATTTTCATTTTAGCCAACAGAACGCTTCCGCTCGGGCGCTGTGCTACTAGGGAATGTTACGTGCATTATTTCTCAGTAATGGCGTGAATTACATGGGGTCAGATTGATGATCAAGCCCACGTGAGACAGGGAGGTCTTGTCTCAGTGAGGCCAACACCCTCACCAGCTCCCCGGCTCCCTGGATTTCATCAGAAGTTTAGTCCTGGTCCTACTGGGCAGGAATCAGACGTGGCACTGTCCTCTGGGGGCTTCCGGCTGAGCTCGTAGTGCCGACCCTTACACCCAAGATGATGGCTCAGTATGGTGGGTCCTAATGAGAGAGAATCCTGGACGTTATGGGCCAGGGGAGCCACTGGGGCTCAATTCCGTTCCAAAAAGTCTTGACTGAACATGAGTCTGTGGTATGGTTGTGTCTGTGTATGTATAGGTGTCCCCCCAAAGCCTCATGCAGTCATGGGGTGGCTTCCAGCGATTGTGATTAATTCCTGACCCAATGATGGGATTATGGGTGTGAGCGCTACACCCGGCCTGGGTCGCTTAGCCTGAATGCAGTATATGGAGGGGAGCGAGGCCTGCTAGCTGCCCCAGGTGCCGCTCCTCCCTGTGTGCTTTGCTGTTTTCTGCTGCCATGAGCTGCTGCCCTCTGCCCTGTGCCACCCTGCCTTGGAGCCAGCCACATGTGGGCTGAAACCTCCACTAACTGTGAGCTAAATAAACCTTTCCTTCCTTCGTTTGGGGTGCTGGATATTTTATCCCAGCCACAATAAAAAAGTAACCAAGGCAGTCTGTGTCCAAAAAAAAAAAAAAAGACACTGGCCATAGCATTCCTTTAGAAACAATGTTCACCATCATTACTGCTAGTCACTGCTGGAAAGCCTGCTGTACCCCTAACACAAGGCGCACCGTTCATCTTAGAGGACAGTGTAGCCAACACACTCACTAATTTCCCACTTCAGGAGCTAGTCTTTGTGTCCTGGGTTAGTCCACACTGCCATTCAACGATGATGCAGATGAGCCGTCTTGTCACCTCTCTCCAAGTGCAGAGGGACCAAAGCTGGTCTGACATCAACGGAGCAGCATAGAAGCTTTGGGTTAGGTGAGAGAGACAGGCACTGCCCTCTCACTCCTGGACAAATCAGACAAAAGCCTGGGCGAAACACAGCCAGCCCAAAATGAAGGACAGCTTGGCAACCAGACCCAACGGCTGCTTTCAAGAGAAGGGATCCCAGGGATGGGAAGGCAGCATGGCCGGGACAGCAGGAGCTGAGCCTGGCCTAGCAGAGCCCATGACACAAAGGGCACAGGACTCACGGGTGAAGCGTTAGGGGAGAGAGAAGCAGAGAGAGAGAAACCTTTGGAGGCCCACGGACAGTAGGCAGAGCAGTGACCTGCACATTAGCCCAGGCACAGCTGTGGGGGAAATCGAGGAACCACATCGGCGCAGCGTCAGCCAGCATGTCTTGTCCACCAGCCGGACTAGAAAGTCTGAAGATTCACAAGGCCACAGATAGAGGACTTGGGAGGGTCTTTCCTCACAAGTGGGGAAAACATCATGCTGGACTCAATTTAGTTTCAGTCCTTTTAAGATGAACACATCTCAGAAGTAAGAACTGAAACGAGCAGACCACTTCCAAGTATCTTAAATTACATCCAGAGCAAAGCTCAAGAATATTTATTAAGGCTAGGCGTGGTGGCACATGACTGTAATCCCAGCACTTGGGAGGCTGAGGCAGGAGGATCTCTGTGAGTTCAAAGCCAGCCTGGGCCACATAGCTAGTTGAAAACTAGTCTCAAAAAAACAGCAAGAGCCTGTCTCAGCCTCACCCCAAATAAAAAGAATCGACAGGAAAAGACACTTTAAAATTCATAGTAATTTCTCCAGATGAGTAAAAAGTTGAGTGGGAACATTGAAGGGAACATATTTTTTCAAAGTCCAAATTAAACTTTCGAAGATGAAAAGCTGTCATGTATGAGGTGAAAGCCCACTGAATGAGATTAACAGCATTTTATACAATCCTAGGAAACAAAGACTAGAGAATTTAAAGGCAACAGAAACTACCTCCAGGGGAAAAATATTTTTTAAGGAAACAAAGAAAGGAAAATCAACGAACTGAATAACTGCTGGCAGACAAATAAATCATCGGAGCCCTCGAAGGCAAGGAGCAGAGAGGATGGGGGAGGGGAAGGAGGAAGGAGAAGGGCAGAAGATATTTGAAGGCATGATGGTCAAAACTGATCATTTCTGGTCCCGCTTTGATCAAATCATGTCACTCATTCGTCTACTACTTGCACCCATCTGGGTGCAAAACAAATCCAAGGAAGAAGGCGAGAAGTCCCATCTCCGCGTGTTTATATCCTTGGGAAAGAGGAGACGCCAAACCCGGAGTGACCGTGCGGGTCCGCTCAGGTGTGCCGGGCTCAGCACTCTTGCTGTCTCCTCTGAAGACGTCGTTGCCCTGTGCATGGCAGCATGTCCAGTGGCAACCCCAGCTAGAAGCCAGCTGCAGTCTCCAGGGGCAACCACTGGAAGCGTCTCCAGACACGGCCATGTGTGCGCGCGCATGCACACACGCACGCACCGGGAGAGGGGAAGCGGAGATCAAGCAAAAGTGAGATATGCCAAGAAAGGAGGGGAAAAGGCAATCAGCGGCAAAAGGCTGAGGCTGTCTGAGAGTTGAGTTACGGTGCTTTGAAGCGGTAAAGAAAGACCTTGAAAAATGTCACATTCTAAATGGCTTGAAGAACCAGACGTGGTGGCGCACACCTGTAATCCCAGCACTAGAGAGGCTGAGGCAGGAGGGTTGCTGTGAGTTCGAGGCTAGCCTGGGCTACAAAGTGAGCTCCAGGCCAGCCTACGCTGCATAGTGAGACCCTGTCACAAAGAGACAAAACAAAATTTTTTTAATTTAAAAATAAATAGCTTAAAGATCATAAGGTGGCGCGTTTCTGGCGAGTAGATTCCCAGGTACACAGGCAGAGGCCTGTTGGGTATGCAGAGAGAACTGCAAGGCCATTGAGGCCACAATAGAGTGACTTCAGGAAAATAAAACAAGGTCCAAAAGGAAACGGGGATGGAGCGAAGGAAGCGCTTCTCCAGGGCGAGGAGAGGCCTGGGGTCCCGGCAAGGATGCAGGTGCTGGCCGCCGAGCTCAGCGGCTGCCCCAGCTTCGTGGCCCAGGACCTGAGCCGCACCCGTCGGCCTCAGTCTCCTCCTCTGTACCTGTTCCTCGCCACCTTCACACAGCTCACAGGAGATGCCAGGTTCACAAAGGTACCGAGCGCTGTGAGAAGCCACCGGTAGAGAGAAGCCTTGCTCAGGAAATACGAAGGATGCGCTTTAGGCAGTTCTGAGTCCAGTACCACGCAGCAGACCGAAGGGAACGGAAGAATTTGCGTATATTTAGACTTATATATTTGCATATAATATATGCTTCATAAAGATATTTATTTCCGACACCTACATTTATAATTTTTTTATGTATTTAGTGCAAAGTCTACAGGATCTCACTATGTACATCAGACTTATAGTGAGCCTCCTGTTTTCAGCCTCCCAAGCGCTGGGATTACAGGCGCCTGCCATCATGCTCAGTCTACGTTTTGGGGTTTTTTGTTGTTGTTGTTGTTGGTTTTTTGGGAGGTTTTTTGTTTTTGTTTTTTATGTCCGACACCTGCATTTAATTCACCGCTTACATTACATAAGCTGACACTCGCGGCCACATGGTCGGGAGCATTTAGAGGCTCCGTTCTGGCCCCTGGAGGTAGAATCCCCCAATTTCTCCCTGTCCAGATGTGTGTGAACCTCAACAGGTGACCCACGCTCCCACTTTTATAGTGTCTAAAAACTATAAGCCGCAGGACTGGCCTCATGATATCGTTGTACAGATTAAATGACTCGTGTGTAAAGCACGTACTGCGCGGCAGAGCACACGCTGTAAGATACTGGGTGGTATATATTATTTCATAATCCTTAATGATGTATGAAGAGTTGATGAACTTGTTCAACTTATACTGTCCTAGAAAGGAGCACGCCTCACTGTCTGATGCATAGTGATTCTGTTAGATGCTTTGCCGTGGTTGGTGTAGTCTCCGTACATCTGCTGCCACCTACGGACGTCTGGGGTCTGGCGCCTATGGGCAGGCTACTGTACTCTACTCTCCGTTGTGGAAGGAAGTGGTAAAAATAGACAGAAATGCCGAGGTTCTGTGGGTGCTGCACACGGGGCGTTGTTAGGAATCTCGTACAGAAAATACAAAGACTTTCTTCCGTTGTCATCCAAGTCACGGAGCTGGCAGCGCTGGAGGCGGGAAGACGCCAAAGAGCTCAGCCCCAAAGGCCTTGGCTGAAAGGAACAGACTGCGCAGGCGAGGAAGAGCTGGAAGGGAGGAAGGGGTGTGCAGGCGGAAGCGGAGGTCGGGGGTCTCGCTCGCTCCGCCCACCTGCAGAACAATTCCCTGGGCTCGAACCCCAGCCCGCCAGCGGCGGCTCCACCTGCCCCGCCCACCCTGGAGGAGATGTCTCACCCGCCACCCCCGCCCATGCATCAGGCACACGTTAAAACCCAGAGATAGGGGCTGGTGAGATGACTCAGTGGTCTAAAGCACCTACTTAGAACAAGCTTAGCAAAGCACAGGGACCGCGGTTCAATCCCCCAGCACCACAAGCCAGCCCTGCCCCGTGGTGGGCTGAGCTGGCCACACACACACACACACACACACACACACACACAAATAAATAAATAAAATTTAAAAAAAAAAAAAAAAACCAGAGATATATATCCTGCAGGAAATCTATCCAGTGAAAGCTTCGATTTTTTTTTTTTTTGCAAGAAAATTTATCAAGTTTTAAATTACACATACCACTTGATCCAGAAATACCACTTTTGGTAACTTGTCCAAAGAAAATAGAGGCTGTGGATCTGAGCTTCCGACGAGCGCAGGCGGCCGGTGGAGCGCTGAGTTGCTGATCGGAAGCGCTCCACCGGGTCGCGGTCTCTGGGAGCGGCTGAGAGAGCCCAGGTCTCTGTGCTGTGGCTCCAGAGCCTTCAGGATGTTTCACGGGATCCCAGCCACCCCTGGTATGGGAGCTCCTGGGAACAAGCCAGAACTGTATGAGGAAGTGAAGTTGTACAAGAATGCCCGAGAGCGGGAGAAGTATGACAACATGGCAGAGCTGTTTGCAGTGGTGAAGACAATGCAAGCGCTGGAGAAAGCATACATAAAGGACTGCGTCACCCCCAATGAGTACACTGCGGCATGCTCCCGTCTCCTGGTCCAGTACAAAGCTGCATTCAGGCAAGTTCAAGGCTCAGAAATCAGCTCCATTGATGAATTCTGCCGCAAGTTCCGCCTGGACTGCCCACTGGCCATGGAGAGGATTAAAGAGGACCGACCCATCACCATCAAGGACGACAAGGGCAACCTCAACCGCTGCATTGCAGATGTGGTCTCGCTCTTCATCACAGTTATGGACAAGCTACGCCTGGAGATTCGCGCCATGGATGAGATCCAGCCTGACCTGAGGGAGCTGATGGAGACCATGCACCGCATGAGCCACCTGCCCCCAGATTTTGAGGGCCGCCAAACAGTGAGCCAATGGCTGCAGACCCTCAGTGAGCCAATGGCTGCAGACCCTCATGTCAGCCTCTGATGAGCTCGATGACTCCCAGGTACGCCAGATGCTCTTCGACCTGGAGTCAGCCTACAACGCCTTCAACCGCTTCCTGCACTCCTGAATGCTAACTTCCATGTGGCTCACAGGAGATGTGGAGGTAGAAGCCCAAGAGGGATGGTTTCTACACCTGCCCAGGACATCGCTGTGAGCATTGATGTCCACAGATGCCTGCCCCTGTTCTGTCAGAACTCACCCCCAATAAAGATGCTATCTTCCTAAAAAAAAAAAAAAAAAAAAAAAAAGAAAATAGAGGTGCAGATGAAAAGTGAAAAATTAAACCGCGGAATGCCCATGTGAATGGTGCTGACAGCGTCCTAGATGTAAAAGTATAAATACTACAAGTGCCCATCGAGCATGCTATCAGACCCTAAACTGTGTCACAGCTGGACAGAGCCCCAAATGCACAGCAGAGGCGCGATGCCAACCCGTGGCAGGGGAGTGATGTCGTTGTTCTTTTTTTTTTTTTTTCTAATGTAAGAATGAGTTTATACAGAACGCCCCCTCATTTACATAAAATTATCATTTGTGGCATATGCCCCCTAAGTAGCCGAGGATGATGCGTACTTATACATCCATTCTGTGGCCCTGCTGTCCTTGGTACGTGGGAAACAGCAGGAAGCGGAGTAGATGGAGCCTGCCTCTGGCGCCTGCAGTCACGGGGACGTGGGGACAGGCGGACAGTGGTCCAGGAAGCACAAGCAGGACAGGAGAGGCCTGCGACAGAAGACAGCTGTCCGTGCCTGTTTGGAGATTTGCTCCCAGAAAACGTGGCCCTCGGGACTTGAAAGGCGGATGGCAATCACCTGCGGGCACACGGAGCTACAGAATGTTCCAGACAGAGCCTGGTGGTTGAAACGGCTTGAGACACGAGTGAGAAATTGAGAAGTGGCTTGCCAGACAGATCCGGCCTGCTACGCACCTCCTAAGCCACCTACCTGCCAGCCTGTGTAAGGTTTGGGCCTGACTGCAAGGCCTTGGGCGGCCACTAGGGGCAGTAAGGAGTGGACGAGGGGTCTGCAGAGTGAAGTGCGGTCTGAGGACTCCCACAGGGCAAGCAGCTGGCCAGGGGGCCACAGCTGCCTCCGGGACAGAGCTGGCAGAGCGCTGGCCGGGAGCCACGAAGGTAGAGATGGTGCAAGGAGGACGGCCCAGCACGCACCTGCCCTCCCTCGCCAGCAGAGCAGAGCACCTCCCCCATTGCATCCCTGTCCTCCAAAACTCTGGATCCCAAAAGCATAATGGTTATTTTAAATCATCAGTACTCTTTTTTTTCCGTGGATATGATTCACTCCTGTGAGGGTTGTGGGAAACCCAGTGCAGCCGTCTGTGCGGTGATGTACAAATCATTGAGCAAGGAGGCCGCAAAAATAGAAAATATTGGCATCTTCGACCCCCTCGGTGCAGAAGCAGGAGAAAAGGGGTTTTGTTTGGAATGCGACATGGACTCCTGTGTTTATTACCCTCTGGCTTGAAACAATGCCCCTGCAACCAACTGCAAATGCTGAATATGTTAGAGAGAGGGAGGAGGGGAGAGAGGGGGGCGCTCATCAGTGCCGCGTTGTTCTTGGGGCCCGTGGGCAGAAGAAGTATGACTGGAATTAGGGGGTAAGAACGAGAGGGGTGTGAAGCAAAAATAGGACTCTGAGAGTCCACACTCAACAAGTTGCAACTGTGAAAACGCTGTTTTGCTCCTAGGACATAGCCAACGGCGAGGACACAGAAAGACAGGAAATTGAAACTTTGCGCTGCTCTGTCCCCGGAGACCCGGAAGGGCGAGAGGTTGCAAAGAACACGCAGGCAACAGAGATAGCAGAGAACAACACTCCCATCATGAGCTTCTTCAAAACTCTGGTAAGTCATCCCTTCACTCCTTCCCCATTCCCATGGTCGGAAAGTGGCGCTGATTTGAAGGATGATATATATTTGAATGTGGTTGCACTGGGTTACATCCTGCTGCTGCAGTGTCCTCAAAGGACAGGGACGAGATGTGGCTCTTGAGGAACTGTGTTTATCAGGCTTTTGGCAGGAGAGCTCTTAGTGCTGGGAGCCACGACGGGGTCAGTGGATGCCCGAACCAGATAACGTGGCAGCGTATCGTAGTGGAATTCCGTTGCAGTTGAATGTCTCGTGGTCATCCACTATAAGTTATTGGGAAATAAAACCTTGAATTGTTGACCTAACGAAGCAACTTTGTCATCTGGCAAACAAAACCTTGTAGAAATCCCTTTCAATCGTGTCCCAGCTAGCACTTGAATTGGATGGGGTAGAGAGTATGTCTTGGTATTTCTTGTTCATCTTTGACCTCCCAAGGCAGAGCCCATGACCAGATACATGATAGCACACAGAGGAGAGCTCAATGAATGCATGCGTAATGAACCAGCTCCCCATATGTCAGACCCATATGCAAATATCAAGACTAACTCCAAAGGATGCAATGAAAAAAGTCAACCGAAGGTGCCACAACACCCAGGGGTTGCCCTGTGTGCAGAATACTGGCAGCACTGATGGGAAATCTGTGACCTTCAGGACACAGTTTTCAAAGGTTTCAAACTTTTGGGGGAATATATAAGATCTGATGCATTTCAATATAGAATATTAATTTTGTTAATTTTTTATTACCTGGAGGTCCTTTTTTTCTACTAAACTGCAAGTACTGATTTCCTTCTTTGTTGGTATGATGAACTGGACCTCCTTAAAGAATTACGTGTCTGGGAAATAAAACATCACTTTAAAGGCCTACAGCTTTTAATACTTGGCTTTCTCAAATTTCAAAGGTTTCACCTAACAAAGCCGAAACGAAGAAAGATCCAGAAGACACGGTAGGTGGCGTGAAGTGTGTATGTGCCAGTGTATATTGGGTTTGGGTGCAGAACTGGGTTCAAATCTGTGTCTGCTTGTTTGCTTCTTGAATAATGCATGGATCATATGTACATATGTGTGTATCCCATGATTTGCCTGTGTTGTACACATATAATGTTAGCAATTGGATACTCTGTTAGATTGTCTTTAAGGTACTTCATCTAGGTAATGGCATTTTAGAGAAAATTTAAGTAAATGCCTAAAAACTATGCCAACTCTGGCTAAATTATATCAAAATAACTGATTTCTTATATAAAATAAGAACAGAATACTAACAATTACCTCATCCTGTTAGTCTTCCAAGCTGCATGTAGAGAAACCTAGAAAGTATAATAAAAAATGACCCCCTTTAAAATAAAAGGAAGCTGCTATGGCTTTAATTCCTGTTATTTAGGAAATAGAGTTAATATTATAAGTTTGAAACCAGCCTGGGCAACTGGATGAAACCCTGTCTCAAAATTTAAAAAATGAAAAAGATCGGGGCTATAACTCAGTGTGAGGCCCTGGGTTCATTCCCCAGTACTACAGGAAAAGGAAAAAATAAGTGTTCTTTGCTTTTATGTAATTTGAGGGGGAAAAATAATGTATGCTGCAAAGGTAATTTTGAAATAAAATGGCTGCCATGGACTGTCCAAATGGAGGACTGCGTGGAGGGGTCAAACACCCTTCTGGGTTCTCCCTGAAATCTTGGCCAGTTCCCCTCAAAACCTTTTGGGTTGGCAACAACTTCTTTCTTGAAGATGTTTCCCCCTTACCCTTAAAATCCTTGAAATCCACTGGGACCCACTGGGACCCACTGAGTGGCTGAGCCTGCCCCATATACCTGCTACTTATGTTTGGAGGGGCTGAGCTGGGAGAAAAAAGAAATCCTAGAATTTTGCCTTTGAAGACCCGGCTGGAGCTCCAGTTCCATGACATGATAATGGTCTCAGTCTCTGCACTCATGAAACTGAGTCAGTAAAGATTCTCTCCCATAGACCCTAGAACCGAGTGAAGGTTTGAAAATGCCGTATAGACTGCAGAGCTCTGTTCAGATGTCGGTGCTGCCTATTCCTATTTTCCTGTGCAAGTTGAATTGGGTGCTGATTCCATTTGTAGTGGATGGATTGCTTGCTCTACAATTTTCTTCTCTGGTTGAAAACTCTGTTTTTAAGGCATCTGCGTGCATTGTCCTTACCATGACTCATTCACTACAGGGCAGCTGAGGTCAAGTTCAGTGAGTGATTGGGTCAAGATGTTTCTCTTTTGTTTCTGTGTTTCACATTGTTTGAAGACACACAGTCAGCAGAGTAGAGTACAAACAGTGGGGAATGTGGGTGTGTGACTCCCCAAGTGACCGCAGGTAACCATTCTCCCTACTGGTCATGCCCTAAGCCCCTTCCACAGCCCAACTGAGGTGGTCCTGACTGAAGATGCCTCGATGACCAAATCTCGCAGTCCTAAGGGCTAAACCTGGGTCTCGGGTGAGGGATTCTGAATTTAAGATTATCCACAATACCTGCCTTGCTGGTATCTTTTTCTACTGAAGTTTTTGGATTTTTATTTTCTGAAAAGTCTATTTTTTTTAACACATTCTGTACCCCATCCACAAGCTTACCCCATTTGTAACGTAAGCCAAATGCTTTCAGTGGCTGTAGCTGGGCTAATTCATCCCAAGTTTCCTCCTGTTTTGACGTGGAGAGATTGGTTCACCTAGGACCATCCTTTGCCTGAGAGTTCTGCATATCAATCAAAGTTTGTGCTGTTGGTACTGCTTTCCGGAGGGCTCCAACACTCAGTCAAAGGAAATCAGTCTGAGCGCGGAAGCGCCTTAGAGGTGGTGTTGGCCTCATCTCAGGGACATGACACTAAATTATTTGTCACGAAATAATTTTGTCTTTCCCTTATGACAGTACCATTTTTATATTTAAAACTATTAGGTAGGGTACGTGTGATCTTTGTTCACTTTCATTTGGGTATTTCTAGTCACGTATTATTAAACATCTTGTTACTATCTTTACCAAATAGTGATGTGGGTGGGATTTGGTCTGGTTTGGTTTGACCTGGGAATCTACTTTCCTAAAATCTGTTTATCTAAATTAAGTAGGCCGCCTTGGCAAAAAGCAGTATGTCTTTGAAATTGACTTGAATGTGCTGTTTATCGCTGAGCGGGTGCTGCAAACCTGTAATCCCAGCACTCTGGGAGACTCAAGCAAAGGTCACAAGTTCAAACCAACCTGGGTAATTTAGCAACTTATTGAGACTCTGTCCCAAAATTTAATAAAAAAAATAAAAAAATAAAAAACTTCTGAAAAGAGGCCAGGAGCATAGCTTGTCAAAGCCCTGGGCTCAACTCCAGCGACCCAAAAACTGCTGTTTAATAAATTGTCTTTGAGGCTTTAAAGAACCCATACATTCCCATGGCACGCAGCAGTTCACTGTCAAGGCATATTGATGCCCCTTAAGGCAACAGGAAAAGAAATGGGTTTTGTTGGACAACAAAATTCTAAGCTGTGACCGCTGTTGCTCAGAAGGCATCCAGAGCAGAGAGCATCTGTGATGGCCACATCGGTCAGAAGACGTCCGAGGCCCCGGCGAAAGGCAGCAAGAAAAAGCACCTGGACAGCCCCAGGCTAGGACTCGCCTTTAGAAAATTCTTTAGACATCAGGTTTGTATCTTGCTCCACTAGGAAGGAAAAGAACCCTGGTCTTCACCACGCAGGTAGGAGGTCCCACTCCCAGCATGCTCTGCGCCAGAGGAGACAGAACCTGGGCTGCGATTGGTGCAGGCAATTAAACAGGATGTGCCTCAAACCTCCGCGAATTCATTGAAGTGCCCGTAGCCATACGCATCTCAAACCAGTGTCTTCCAAGTGTCGACCAGGGTTCTAAAAGTATTCTTGCTGAGTGTTTCCCACGTGTTGGTCATTCACATACCATTTCATCATTTTTGTTCCATGTATTGTTCATCACCCGATGCTTTTCTACTGAAATTGGCCATTTTCTGTTTATCTTGAAAAGACATTTTCCATTTCATCATATGTAGAAAACCAGACTTGTTCCTTGTAATAAGATAGCCATTTAAAATACTGAATGTAGGGCCAGGGAGATAGCTCAGTGGCATAAGTGCCTGCCTGGCAAGCACAAGGTCCGGAGTTTGATTCCTGGTACCGAAAAAAAAAAAAAAAAAAAAAAAAAAACACTGAATATGAAGGATAACATTCTCACCATCTCATTTGTGTTAATCTCTGATTCCAAAGCTCAAATTTATTTTAATGAACCATCCAACTTTATTATTAAAAAAAAAAAAAAAAAACAATTGGCCATTGGTGTGGAAAATAAGTTCATCCCACCTCAAACCAAACTTTTTCCCTGGAATGTTGTGAGACAGAAGCTATGGGAGTTGGAAACCAAAAAGTATTTTCACTATGCGAATGCCATTTAATATTGGATTTCTATGCAATCTAAAACCATAGAAACCATGGTATGCTGCCTACACTTTGGAAAACACTCTGCTAATCCCAAGATAACAATGTCACCTTTCTGTCGTCTGTTCCTCCCATTCCCAGTATTAACTAAGCTTACTCTGAACCCACATAAAAGCCTAAGCAGGAGAAAAAAAAACAATGAACGAAGGCAGAGCAAGTTCTCTGTGGCATGAGGAAGTTAGGACAAAAAGAAGCTGGCTTTGGGGATTCCACTCTCCTAATACCCAAGAAGACACCAGTGTGTGTTGGAAACTATCCATTCAAATGACTTCGGAATTGGATCTGCAAGCTTGGAAATTTGTTTGGAAGGCCAGCCATCCTCTAAGTTGAATGAAATTATTAACAAACTTTCCCAGCTGACAGTCAGACTTTGGGTCACGGCAAATAAAGGTTCTGTACGAAGTACTCAGAGCCGAATTTATGTTTGCACAAACAGTGTTAGGAAGCCACCTTTTGGTTTCCAAGTAGACTTATTTTCTTCTATAAAAAGAAAAGGAAGGGAGTGATAGAAAATGCCATCGGAGAAGGAACATAAAAAAGTGGTACAATCACTTTGGGAAGGGGGAGAGAATTTAGTAACTGCTAGTGGAAAATGTCACAGTCTCCTACAAGCGCCTGCTAGGAGTGATGCGTAAGGGCCCTTGGGAGCTGAACCGTAGGACATGCCTGCCCCCGCTACCCTGGCCCCGCGTCAGTGTTTCATTATGACATTCGTTTTGTGCACTACAAACATCTCCTATCTGCCCTAACTCTATTCATAAATGGACCACCCAAGTTCACTGTTACTGTTCTCGAAATTTCCAAAACCTTCAGCCTCACTTTCCACCACCAAGGCGTATTTAGGTGAAGGGTGGTCACGCACGGCCTTCAGGCATCGCCTTGAGTTATACGAGGTTTTTATGTTGATACAAATTACAGTACTTCTACACTCTCCTATGCAGTGCTGCAGCAGAGCGGGTTGGCTTTTATCTTTGTATCTAGGACAGTTTATTTCTTGTTGCCTTTTGATTCTTTTTTTCTTAAACCGAAGGAAAAAGCGATTGAAAAGATGGAACCGATTCTGTCAATGCAGGGCCTCGGAGGAGGGTGACACCTTTGCGGTCACCCGGAGGTTGTAATCTGAAACACAAAAAAGGGGGAGTTGGGAGGGAGGATTAGTACAATTTCAAGGATAAAAAGGAAAAAAGAAAAAGCCAACTATGTACTTTCCAGTTCTGTTGTTTAAAAAAACACTGTTTGCCAGTCCTGATTGGTCTCCGGGCTTATTTCTCCATCTCAATTTTCCTTTCTCCAAAAGGCATTCTTTTGGCATTGAAAGGGGAAAAAAAGGAAAGGCCATCATTAAAAATAAAATATTTACATATTTTATTTTATCAATAAGAAGAGCTTCAGCCTTCCTTTGCCGAACCTGGATATCTGCTTTTGCCCCAGCCCCACGCAAAGCCTCGGAATCAAACCCTCGTCCAGACGCCCACGGTCCCGGCCGGAGCACCCGGGGCAGGCGGTGTCCTCCTGTCCAGAGTGCTTCCCTAGCAGCTGGCCCGAGTAGTCCAGAAGCTCTGCCACGCATTCACTGTTTTTGTTTCTTCCTGCAATGTTCGCATCACCCTAATGCCACATGCCCTCCCACGTTGGAAAGCACAACCCAGAAGCCAAGCCTCGCGCAAGGTGAGCTGACCTGCAAGGTGAGCTCACGTGGCCTGCAAGGGCGGTCACGTGGCCTGCAAGTTCCCATATGGTAGATGTCCCCAGGCAGGGTCGCCAGATGAACCACAGCGCACCCAGTTATATTCAGGTTTCAGCTAAATAAAAAGTAATGTTTATATAAAGATACGGCCCTTGAAATACTTGGTACGTGCTTGGGCTGGAAAGTTTTTCTTCGCCTATCTAAAATTCAAACGTAATGAAACGTTTTATATTCTCGTTTGTATTTCAAATCTGGCGACTCTGTTCATGAGATGGCCTCTGAACACGTGGTCAGAGTTGCTGCAGTCTCTTCTATGATGCAAACAAAGAACACGAAGCTGGCTGGTGCTGGCGGAGCGCCACGGGACAGAAGGCTTGGGGAAGCAAGGAGAGGCGGGCAGTGGAGGAGAGTGAAGGGACAAACGGTGCTCAAACGGGGCTGCGCAGCCAGGCCGGAAGGAGTGGGCAGGTGCAAACGGGAGGGGCGGCATAGGTGTGGGTAGCCCTCCTTGGTGACCTTCTTGTATTTTCAATTAGCAAGTTGGTAGTGAGTGAGTGAGTAAGTTAATACCTGTTTTGCTCCAGCACCGCAGCTGATGGCAGCTAGGGATGTAATCACTGCTAAGACCTTCTTTCCCTCAGTGGGCTTGAGGGGTGACACACGGGAGACACAGTCAACCAACAAGTGTGCACACACTTTCGGGTTCTACTCTGTGACTATAACACAGCCATCCCCTTGTCATAATTTTGAGGGTCTCTGGCTATCTTCCTGTGCAGAGAGCGGGCCATTTCCCAGGGATACTGGGCAGCATAGATGGGGCTCCCAATCTTTCTCATCATTAGCTCCCCATTAGGAAGTATTTCGGGGCGTTTTCCACTAGTCGCCTTTCTCCCAGCGGAAGTGTAATGCTAAACATATATTGCACATACGGTCCCAACACAAGACCTTTCGGATGGGCATGCACCACGTTAATGCCTAATTTTTATAGCACCCCCCCCCACCCAGAGCAAGGGCATTGTGACCCAAGTTTCCCACCTGGAGGACAGCAGAGGCTTTATTCAGAATGGTGGCACAAACTCATCTTTTGATGAACAGGTCCGCCTTATGGGGGTGGAGCCTGATTGACAACAGTGTTGTACGGAGGTACATTGGGGAGGGGACCAGGCTCCCTGGATTCAACCATCAGCTCTCACCCCTCATGTCTGTGACCTTAGGCAAGTAACTTCCTCACCAAACCCGTACACTTCCCTGTCTGTAAAATGGATGCAAAGCTTGGTTCCTTCCTCAGAAGACTGTTGGAGCCATCCCGTGCCCAGAGCAGTGCTTGGCACCAGTGTCTTCCGTTAGCAAATCAAAGTTTAAAGTCAGAAATTTTGTCTTGAAGAGACGTTCATGCCCCACAGGGATGCTCAGGCATAGAGGCTCAGTGGCAAAATGCCACACATGTCATGCTCTGAGTAAGCTGTCCCAGAGACATCCTAGAGCTCCGGAGAATTTTCATTCTCATAACCTCTATATGAGTCTGGGATAAATCTACCACCTGACAAGTAGAAAAGGCAAAGCAACAAGAGTCAAACCACGCAAGATGGAATCATGTTGTGACTGAATCTCTTCATGGTGTGTGCACTTAGCTGCACCAACGATTGGCTAAAGCTAACAACAGCCCTTTCTTAGAGGTGAGATAGAGTCAGCGCCAATCTCCCATGTTCAGGGTCTAAAATGGACCGATGGGCAAAGGGGAATTCTCCCAGAAAAACAAAAGAGGCAGATTCTGGGTAGTCAGCAAGGCAGCAGAGGTGGATTCTGGGTAGTCAGCAAAGCAGAAGTGGATTCTGGGTAGTCAGCAAAGCAGAAGTGGATTCTGGGTAGTCAGCAAAGCAGAAGAAGTGGATTCTGGGTGGCCAGCAAGGCAGAAGAGATGGTGCTGGGTAGTTAGATAAGCTTGAGCACCCCTGGATCATCTGATGCTATATGGGTCCCGAGGTACTTGCCGGCTGTCCCTTTGACAAAGGTCTCAGAGTACCTGTTAGGAATCAGTCTCCTACCTTTCTCTGCTCAATTTCCTGTCACCTTCAGATGAAAGTTGCCATCCATTTCTCAGTAGTGGCTTCCTTGATTGTCAATAACAGGTCCAACTCTCTGCTTTTCAGGGGGAGAGGTTGTTCATTTTGTTTGCTGTGTTTTGGTAGCAATAAATCTCCTCCCTCCACAGTGCATACCATGATTGAAATTGTTATGTTTATTTGAGAAATACTTTATTGAGGGTCATTCTTTCCCTGAGAACATATAACCCAGTGTACATCATAGCTTTTAGAAAGTACCTAATGCATTTTTATGAATGGATAATACTTTGCTACGTTTTTGAGAAAGCAGCAAGCTACTAAATATGTGGGAAGGTAGTGCCCTCTAATCAGTCCCCTTTAACCTAATAGCAATGTAAGGCTGAAACAGTACATGTGCAAGACCCTGTGAAGAATTCTTAACACAAAGCTCTGTGGGTTCAGCACTTTTGACTTCACTCTCTCTAAAACACAGAGATTATCTTAAATTCCAATATTCTCCAATTTTGTACACTTTTCAGTGCAGTAGGGTTTTTCAAGTGCCAAGTACTTTGCTGCTTCAGGTCTTTACCTAAAGTGATTTAAAAACTGCTAAATAAACTTCAGATCCCAGGCAAAGAAGACGTTGTGTCTTATATCAGA
This sequence comes from Octodon degus, assembly GCF_000260255.1. Lineage (NCBI taxonomy): Eukaryota > Metazoa > Chordata > Mammalia > Rodentia > Octodontidae > Octodon > Octodon degus. The sequence goes on from NW_004524653.1 coordinate 4,171,577, forward strand.
CAGGAAAAGTCACGTGATCACAGGCGCTCTTCAGAGAGGTGATTTCCATGTGCGAAGGATGTAGAGAACCCTAACGATGCTTAGAATGGGAGAGTCGAGGTCAGACGAACCTGGTGTCAAAAACTTGAAGGCCAGTGCTCACTTGTGTTGGTGTAGATGGAGCTGTAACTCTTTATCCAAAGGCAGAGGAAGACAGTACCTAGGAATTAGCCTCTTGGTGAAGAAAACCTATCTTAGAATTGGACTTCAGCACAGCCAGGTGGGGAGGGAGAGACAGAGGGAATTGGGGAGGGAGATGGACAGAAAAGGGGGGAGAGAGAATGAAGAAGAGGAGGAGAGGGGAAGGAGAGGAGGGAGAAAGGGAGTGGGTGATATAAACGGCGTCTGGAGAAGTTTTATTTGTGGACTGTGGAGTTCGGAATTGTAGACAGTTCCATCCGTGGACCCCTCCACTGAGCTTCGGGCCATCTGTCTTACACTTGCATCGTAGCCGGGATGAGGCCAAGTGGAGTGAGAGACAAACTTCAGGCTGTCTCCTGTGACTCCGTGTGTCCTAACCCATCCCTCCTGTCCACTGGGCATAAGTGACATCTCTCTATAAGACATATGTGAACAATCATGCACAAAGCCTTGGCCTCTCACTGAGAAGCAATGGAGCCCGGGTGAGGGGCCTGCACACTAACACACAAGCTTCGCCTCTGACACCCCGACTCCTAACGAGCTGCTGGCATGAGCGTCGCCCGTAACGCTTCTCTGTTGTCTTTCCAGAAAGAAAATGTCTTGACTTTTTCCCAAGATTGTAACACTAAACCACTTTCCAAGTAAAAACTTGAATAATACAGAAAACTATAAAGCAGAAAACTAACATTATGCATCACCCCAGTCCATGTTCATAAAAATAAATCTTACGCGTTTGAAATTGTGCAATCTTCCTGTAGTTGTTCACTCTGTTTTTGTTTTTTGGGTTGTTGTTGTTGTTTTTTTTTTTTTTAACAACTCGGTAGAGTGCTGAGAAGTCGCCCACCACCGTGGCCAACCTCAAGTCTGACAAAGCCTGCGCTCCCTCCCAGGAGACCCAGAGCCCCAGAGGCAGCCCACCTGGTCAGGCGTCAGTGACAGCAGCTGCTGGGACAGTCAAGGAAGGGGGCAAGGACAAGTCAGGACCCACCTCTCTGCCACTGGGCAAACTGTTTTGGAAAAAGGTGAGTCCGAGTTTCAAGATTTGCGGGGTCCTTAGAGCCGTGAGTTGAGAAATCACTTGTATTGGACCAGTTGTTATACTCAACCAGACCTAGAGGGCTTCTAACACCCTCTTTATTCTCAAAAAAGATTCAGCTTGTTGCTGGGTTGAGGGTTTCTAACGCACTCTGGGAACAGGGTGAAGCGCCTATCCTGTGGCACGCCGGTGCTCCCTGGGGTAGAAAAGCGGGTACCCAGGAGCCATGACTGGGACCCACGGCCAGGGACTGTAGGGTCGCGTGGATCTGTTAACCTCTAAGGCAGTGGTGCAGACCTGTGTCCCTGGTGCCGCAGCAGGCATACAGAGCCCTTTCTGTGCAAGCCAAGAGCATGAGTTGGTTTTTCCTACACTAAAACCTCAGTATTCGGGTTTAATTTCACTGTTGGCACTTTGTGGTACATACCTGGGCTTTGGCTTGGAGTGAGGGCCATCACTGGCTTACAGCGACTAAGGATCCAGCTTCCCCAATCACAGAGTGCTGTGGCCTCACGAGGTGGAATGGATTGCCTTGGGGCAGACTCTTGACAGGCGAGGTCAAGCCTGGTCTGATTCCTTCCTGTTTTATCCTGTTGTGCAGAATCCATGTGGGTTTCCGAGCCCTGTTCTCATTAATTTCTGTTACACAGAAGCCTGCTTTCTAGATTCTCAGTAGAATACAGACTCCAGCCGCTCATGAGAACTTTGCAGGACGCCAGCTGCCCTTCTGTTCTAATCCTCCTCTGTCCATCTCTAGTCCTTATTGTTAAGTCTTTTACCAGGGACGTAGTTCAGGGAACAGTTTTCAAGAGTGAGAGTCAGGCATAGTGGCTCATGCGTGAAATCCCAGCACTCAGTAGACTGAGCCAGCCCAGCCTGGGCAATTTTATGACTTAGTTAGAATCTAGCTCCACATAAAATATAAAAGGGCTGGATAGTTAGCTTAGTGCGAAGGTCCTAGGTTCAAACCCTAGTACCAAAAGAAAAGAAAAGAATCCGAGTCATGTACATAATCAGTAGCAAGAGAGATAACCTAAATGACCCAAATTTAAACACTTTATTTAAATACTCATCATATATTCATTCATATAAGTGAAGCTATGGGAGTTATGTATCGGATGCACAAAGGCGCTTCTAACAGTTATATATAGCTTCAAAGTATAGCAGGAAATACAGAAGTAGCACATTAAACAAGATTTAGCATGCATTTTGGTCAAATGAGATGACATGATTTTGCTTCAGAAAGAAATTGCATTAAGGCCAGGGAGAGAGCCCAGGGGCATAAGCGCCTGTCTGGCAAGTGCAGGGTTCTGAGTTCTATCTCTGGTACGGGGGAAGGGGGGAGAGGAAGGAAGGAAGGAAGGAAGAAATCACAGGGAAATGCAGTGTCACATAAATAATGATCCTGAGAGTCCCACTAAGTCTGAATCTGGGGAGACCTGGGTTCTCCAAGAAGCACACAACCAGCCAGAACTCCCGTGCCGGAGGGTTCGTGGGGGCGAAACACCTGAGAGGGACAAAGCAGGATGCAGTTGTAGGTAGCAGGTAGAGCATGGAGGGACTTCTCTGGGGAGGGAGGGAGGGAGGGAGGGAAGGAAGGAAGGAAGGAAGGAAGGAAGGAAGGAAGGAAGAAAAGAAGGGTGGGAAAGGGGGGATGGGAGGGACAGTGGGAAGGAAGGAGGGACAGAGGGCAGGAGGCAGGAGAGGGGCCAGGCAGAGGCTGGTGCAGAGGAAAACACAGCCAAGACAGCCCACACTGGAGCCCTGCTGGCAGGAATGAGCGGCCGTGGCCCATTGGCCCAGCACCCCACAGTGCCCAGTCACCAGCAGGAGCTGGAGGCAAGTCAGAGGAAGGCTGTGCTTTCCGGCAGGGAAATCTGAGCAGCTTCAGCTGCTGCGGGGGGCCAATACAGGCAAGATGGCAAATGCCGCACACGCTGTGGACAAATGCCTAGACCTGGAGGAGCGGGCACGCAAGGGTTACGCTGGGAGTCAGATCTGACTTCCAGTCTGTCTCTGCGAGCCTGAGCCTCCCGTTCCTCAGTGGTAAAAAGCAAGCCGCAGTAGAACAATAGGAACAGTAGAAACCAAGCGAGAGTGAAGTGCAGTTCTGCCAGGAAAGCCCTCGTGCTCCACCTGGTACAAAAGCAATCAGCAAAGGGTCACCAGTCCCACGTCACTCGTCCCCCGGGGACTAAGCGTGTGTGGGGACTAAGAAGGAGACTGGGGACTAAGCGTGTAGCTGTGCTGTCTTTCTGCACTGTGCAGTTTGGGGACGTTCCTAACCCACTACTGCCTGGATACTTCGCCAGTGTCTGGAGGCTATAAGAGATATAGTCTCCGGGTGTGGTGATTTGTGCCTAGTTGCCCCCCCCCCCCAAGCCTCATGCAGTCCTGGAGTTTGTGATTGATTATTGTTTGTGTGGGGGCTTCACCCACCCTGGTGCAGGTAATCTGCATTACAATGTGAGGAGCAGAGAGAGGCTGGCTGGCTGCCTGAGCTGCCACCACTCCCTTTGCTCTCTGCTCTTTGCCACCTCCACGAACAGCTGTCCTCCACCTTGTGCTGCTCTGCCTTGGAGCCGGGTGAGCGTGGACTGAAACTTCCCCTGACCGTACCTTTGTATCTTTGATAGAGTCTTAAAAATAATGAATTTAAGAGCAATCACAATCAAATCACTGATGCCCTGCGTGTCCCTCTCCCGCCTAATCTAAAGGAAAAATCCTACCTGGAAGTAAAATAGGAAAGTTTCCCCTTAGGCGACAGCATTTTAATGACTTTCCTTTCACTGAGGTGTTTGTGTAGGTTTGTGCTAATTAGTCGGCATTGAAAACTTGACTGTGAACCAACTCCTGCCTGTTCCAAGCCTCAGTTCCTGTGCAGAGCTAAATCCTAGCAGGAAATGAACCCAGAACCTGTGTTTTCTTTTCTTCAAACTAAATGGGCTGTGCTGATAAAATCAGCCTGGTAAACTTTCTTTAAAATGCGCAGGAAAACACCAGGAAAGTCTTATCTCTACTGATAACAAACCTAACCTTTCTTCTCTCTCTTTTCGTTGAGAAACGTTTACACAAATTGATCTTAGAATTTGTACATCTGTAGTTAGGCACCTCGGAAATGGGTTTGATTCCCAGAAGATGCCATGCTATGAAAGTATTCATTATTTTGGTTTATAGTCTGGGTTGCTGAAGCAGTTATCATAACATGAAAGCAAAGCGACTAGTGAAGAAATCACTCGCAAGTTATACTGCAGGGTTTTGTTTGTTTGTTTTAAATGCTTACAATCCCATTACCTGGATTAGCTAAGCTCTTGATCGGGTTTAGGCAATCCAGGCTGCCACTGACTGCGTGGCACATAAACTCTTGGTGTGTTGGGTTTCTGGACTTTTCCTCACCTGCCCAGTGAGTGAGGTGGGACGGACAATGCTAAAGGTTCTCGTGGGTGGCAAACCTCGCGTAACAGATCCAGGGACTGGGGCCCTGCAAGCCTGGGCCATCCCTGGACAGATCTGAGCCCTGTTTTCATTTCTGTAAAATAAGGATTCTGTCACGTCCCCCACTCTTAGGAGAAACCGTTCATTGTAGAGTGAGGACACCTAAGGTACGGCAAGGGCCCGAGAGCAACGGCAGCAGCGCCGTCTTTCCTCAAATACAGACAAAATGTGGATGTGATTAGAGGCCTGTGAGTGGCTTCTGGTACCGCTCACCCTCCAACTTGTCCTTGGAGGAACACGATATACACACACGCACACAGGTGTGTGTTTGTGTGTGTGTGTGTGTTTGTGTGTGGATTCGTGCCCATGCACATACGTGCATAATTAGTGATATATTTGGAACAGCCCCACAACAGCCCTTTTCCTCCTTTCTGTGTACAGTAGCCATGTGGCCTCCGATGTCACCCAACCTCCTCAGCCCCTCAGCCTCTACTTCCTCCACAGTGAAACCAGTCAGTGGCACCTGTCTCTTTCAAGTGCCAGGAGGACCAAATAAGAAAAAAAAAAAATTCATACGCAGCATCTAGAGAAGAGTGATGAAGTTTACAGTCCAGCATTAATCACCAGGTTCCAAATGCCGTGGATGGTTAAAAGGGACAGCACCCAGTGTTGGCCAAAACAGACTTAGAGAACCTAAGCGTCGGTGTGGCTCACATCACCTGGGCTATTTGTTCCCAATACGGAATTTTACACCTTCCCATTGGGATTATTTGTGGTCAACTAAGCCTGGGTATGTGGCTGGGCAATTCTGAAAACACTTAAGAGACAAGGTCCTTGGATTCAAGCCCAGTCTGGTAGCATACCCTTGTAATCCCAGCCCTCTGAGAGGTTGAGGCAGGAGGAGCTCAAGGTCAAGCTCAGCTCAGGCAATTTAGTATCTAAGTGAGACCCTGTATCAAAATTAAAAAAAAAAAAAAATTGGATGTAGCTTAGGTTCAATTCCCAGTACTGGAGGATGGAGGCAGAGGCAGAGGAGGAGGAGGCGGAGGAGAGGAAAAGAAGGAGCATACAATTCTCTGATTCGTAGAAAAGGTGCTAGAGCCCTGTGAAGTCAGGGAGCTCCGATCAGCTGCCAGGAGATGGGAAGGAGACCTGGGACACCTGCCACCCTTGGCATGCCTGGTGGCTTGACCGTGTAAATGCACCTCCAAGGACCTTTTACGAATTGATCTCACTCTACTGCACAGAAGCTCTTATTCGGCAAGTCCATGGTGGTGTCAGACGTTGTTTAGGGCCTTCTTTTTTCTTAACAGGCTTCATGTCTAAAATCCTGAAGATTTTTAAACTGGAAATCTTACTGTTGTCAAAGGGCCCAGACTGTCTTAGATTCCCCTGCTACCCCATCCCTTGGAGAAGACGGGAAGTGGCTGCGCCCTCCTGCAGGGTCAAGGGCCTCGGGAACACCCTGAGGTGCGCTGAGCTCCTTTCCGGGCACTCCCTGTGCTCGCTTGCATTCGAGCCACCCCCTGGCCTCAGGTTCTCGGCTGCCCCTCCGATATTCTTTGGCGGTGCAAAAGGATGGATTGGAATCTGGTTTTCCCGGTTCTGCTCTCCTTGGGCTTTCTCCAAATAGGACGCGGGATAAGGAAAAGGAAGTAGCCTGAGGCTTGGCTTTGTCATTGTGTGCTGACGGAGGGAACCTCGCAGGGAATAAATACAGACTAACGGAGATGTAGGCTTGGCCAGGAGCCAGCCCTGTGCGGATGCTACAGTGCAGCCATCTGCCCGTAGGGGGCGCGCAGCCCTTCCTGAAACCTCGACTGGAGCGTGACTCAGATATCCTAGCCGAGGCCTGCAAATGGAGCCCCGCCTGCGTGCCTTCCAGGCTGTGGCTTGGAACCCCGGTGAGGAGCCCTTACGCCACAGACTGACAAGGCGCCCCCTGGCAGGGAGTCCTCACTGTTATCTGAGTTGGCAGCGGTACTATTTGTTTTTCCAGCTCTCTGCAGGTGCTAAGACAATGCAGGGTTGCGAGCCACCTAGGAAGGCTGATTAAGGAGGCAAACATTGCGTGGAAGGCTCCGGAATCTGGGCCTGGGCCCGATTCTGCGGTTTTTATCAGCAACTTAGACAATGCCCTAAAAAGTTTACAAGCTGGGTGGACTCATTAACCCAGGCCGAAATGTACACAGTAAAGACCTCAAATTACAGGCTCTGAGGGCTGAGGTTAGCATGACCTCGAGTTCTTGTTTCCAGGGGCCAGTGTGTTACTGTCCTATGGACAATGAGACGCTGAGATTTGCCCTGCAACTCACATTATCTCCTCGCGCATCACAGCTTGGTAACCTAAAATAATCTGCAGCGGTGTTAAAATTGTCTGCTTGGGGAGGTGGCACTCGCCTGCAATCCAGCCCTTAGGAGGCGAAGGCAGGAGGAGCACTGTGAGTTCAAGACCAACCTGCGCTACAGAGTGACTCAAGGCCAGGCTGAACTGGACAGACAGACACACACACACACACACACACACACACACACACACACACTATCTACTTGATATATGGATTATATCATGACCTCTAAATATGATACGATATTATAACTCCCAACATGTTAGATGTCTGATACACCGAGTTCGTGTTCTCTGAAACAGAGTGAATTCTACAAACAACAGAAGTTAAGAGTAGGACATATTTACTGAGGGATAGAAAGTTCCTGTCTGAGAGGGATGGAAGGGGATACCCAGAAAGTGGGTTGCCCAGGACCCCACTTCTCAAGGGAAGTTTTACACGGCACAACCACATGAGTGCAACATGGGTCGCAGCTGTGATCAACCAATACAATTGCAGGTATAGCTGCTTAGGTAACATCGATCCAGTCGGGAAGCAAGTCACGGAGCAAGTGCACATGGAAGGAGCAAAGAGTCTCAGGCGGATGAAGGGTCCAGGGGTCTTGGCTGCCCACTAGGGACGCTGACGCCCACCTAGACTGCATTGGGCTGGGCTCCCTCGGGGAGAGGCAGGCCTGGTCCTTTTGTTGTTACCTTGAGGCCTGGCCTGCCACGGACACTGTCTTGTCACAGTCATTGAGTGCATCCACCTTTTATCTTGACTCTCTAGAGGGCCCACCCCTGCCTGACTGCCTGTGATGTTCCTACCCAAGTTCGCTGTCCGTACCATGCTCATAATTCACAGACCTTCCAAACACAATGTAGAAGTAATCTAGAAAAGTCTTCAGCTTACGGGGATTAGAAGCCAGGCATGGTGACACACGCCTGTAATCCCAGCACCGGGGAGGCTGAGACAGGATCACTATGAGTCTGAGCTGTGTAGCAGGACCCTGTACCAAATACATAGATTAAAAGATATTTTATTATTTTATTTTTGTGGTTTTACTGAAGCACAAATAAACATGCACGCAGACCGTCTATTCGTTTTCTTCACTGCGCAGCCTGGTATTGGGTTGGATGACCCGGATGGCTAGCTGGGCTGCTCTTTCCATGATGGCCTCGTGGTTTTAAAAGGAGACATAGTGAGCAATGTGCGCAGTAAGACACGTCGCGCATCAGCAGCACTTCCAGCTCCTTAACGCTGTACACCAGGAAGTTCCGGAAGCCGCTGGGCAGCTTGTGCCTGGTCTCTCTGTTACTTCCATGACCCATGCTGGGCATCGAGATCTGGCCCTTGAACCTCCTCTGCACCCTGCTCTCGATGCCTCTGGGTTTCTGCCAGTCGTGCTTAATTTTGACACATCGTTCTGACTGCTGCTGGATGAACTTCTTGGTCCTCCTTCAGATGATCTTGGGCTTCATGAGGGGTCTGAGGGCCGCCATGGTGCCAAGTGGGAGATGGCTGCCACTTCAAAAGATATTTTAAAAAAGAGATTTTGTTCTGAAATATATATTAGGTAAGAATTCAGTCAACCTAAAGAAAAATATCAAGGAAATTAAGGTGGTACATGAATATGCCAATAATTGGGGATGCTATGAAAATTATTGATGTTTGAGATGTCCTCAACTGGACTCATTCCCAAAATAAAACATTTTTGCTGGACATAGTGATGCACCCGCAGCACTGAGGAGCCTGAGATGGGAAGATCACCTGGAGTTCAAGGTCAAACTGGGCTCTCTAATGAGCTCAAGGCCAGCCCGAAGGACATAGCAAGACTGTCTCAAAAAAGAAAAAAAGACTAAATGGGAAAGTCCTGGATTCGATCCCCAGTACCGAACAATAAAATTAAGTAAATAAAATAAATATCATTTAATCACTTTCCTGTGTATAGCGTTAAACAGCATTTACTATCTCAGAGACAAGAGAGATTGTTCCAACAAAGCGGGTCTACCTGAAAATTCCTGGACACGCTACCATTTTGGGACAATCTGAAGCTTCCAGAAATGCCACAGTGCTTTCCAGGGACTTTCTCATACTCAGGACAATGCCAGGATGGGAAGAAAGCACAGGGAGTACGCTGTCCAAGCTGAAGATCTCACCTAGAGAGGCAGTGCGTCTCGTAGTGGAAAAAGCCACTCACGTGGCCACCAGAATACATATTTCGATCTCTAAGTCATGTCAGCAGGAGAGAACCTCCACTCCTATAGCCACTTCTTCCCCAGCCAGCTGTTTAAACTTCATCCGGGGCTTTACTCTGTCCCCTGCTGTGTACGTGAAGCTCAGAGTACTTGCTGCTTGGGTGAGCTTTAGGGAAGAGGCTGAATACCAAGCACCTAGTACAGAATCTACATTTATAAATGCCACTTTGCTTCTTCCCCTCCCAATGGTGTGGCACAGGCAGGTATGGTGTGGGAGTGCATACAGGAAAGAGTTCTTCACCCAGAGTCTAAGATGAGACACAGAACATCTGTGCGCATGCTGAAGCCGTTTGTACAGTATTCTGTTCATGGGAGAAGAGCTGAGATCTATTAAATGTGTGTCAAATCATCTGTAACTACCAACACCACTCGCTGAAGAGCTTAAGAACCACAGAAGGAAACACACAAAGGTGACCTCCCAAGTTAGAGCCGGCAGATGACGTCACCTCAGGATTGACATCTGTAGATGGGCTCGGTCATCTCTTGGCCATTCCAGAATGATTTGAGGGAGTAAAACAGTGACTGGGATGGGCACATCAGACCCCAGCCTCCCGGCCCTTCCTAGAGTGACTGAGCTGCTCTGAACTCGAGCACAATGAAAATGGTCTAGCCTGAGGGCTGGTATACGAGGCAGACTCTGATGCAGTTGGGGGGACACTACCTAGGACAGGGCAGTGCCTACATGGCCCTTAGGGGCCAGGGAGGAATTCAGAGCGCTCCTGAGCTGGTCATTCATCTGTGCAAGGCACGGTTCGTAACACTTCCCTCTTTCATCCACTGCTGGAAAGTGTAAAAGGAGAGGCGGTGCTTAACCACAGCTGAGGCTTCCTGGTTCGTTATTTTGGTAGCAGCTCCATGCTCCATTTGTGTCTTGGCTACATCTGTGTTTATTTTCCCTTTGTTGCTTTGAAAATACATGACTCACATTACCGTGTGATACTGCTTGCAGTTGTAGATGCCTCTTTGGAACAAGGTCCATGTATAAGCAATTCAGCATTCCAGAACTGTATACCGGGCTGCTGTCCAGAAAAATCCTTTGGGTCTGTGTCTTTTTTTTTTTTTTTTTTTTTTTTTTTT
>NW_004524653.1:4181989-4214356 GCF_000260255.1 Octodon degus
GGAAGGAAGGAAGGAAGGAAGGAAGGAAGGAAGGAAGGAAGAAAAGAAGGGTGGGAAAGGGGGGATGGGAGGGACAGTGGGAAGGAAGGAGGGACAGAGGGCAGGAGGCAGGAGAGGGGCCAGGCAGAGGCTGGTGCAGAGGAAAACACAGCCAAGACAGCCCACACTGGAGCCCTGCTGGCAGGAATGAGCGGCCGTGGCCCATTGGCCCAGCACCCCACAGTGCCCAGTCACCAGCAGGAGCTGGAGGCAAGTCAGAGGAAGGCTGTGCTTTCCGGCAGGGAAATCTGAGCAGCTTCAGCTGCTGCGGGGGGCCAATACAGGCAAGATGGCAAATGCCGCACACGCTGTGGACAAATGCCTAGACCTGGAGGAGCGGGCACGCAAGGGTTACGCTGGGAGTCAGATCTGACTTCCAGTCTGTCTCTGCGAGCCTGAGCCTCCCGTTCCTCAGTGGTAAAAAGCAAGCCGCAGTAGAACAATAGGAACAGTAGAAACCAAGCGAGAGTGAAGTGCAGTTCTGCCAGGAAAGCCCTCGTGCTCCACCTGGTACAAAAGCAATCAGCAAAGGGTCACCAGTCCCACGTCACTCGTCCCCCGGGGACTAAGCGTGTGTGGGGACTAAGAAGGAGACTGGGGACTAAGCGTGTAGCTGTGCTGTCTTTCTGCACTGTGCAGTTTGGGGACGTTCCTAACCCACTACTGCCTGGATACTTCGCCAGTGTCTGGAGGCTATAAGAGATATAGTCTCCGGGTGTGGTGATTTGTGCCTAGTTGCCCCCCCCCCCCAAGCCTCATGCAGTCCTGGAGTTTGTGATTGATTATTGTTTGTGTGGGGGCTTCACCCACCCTGGTGCAGGTAATCTGCATTACAATGTGAGGAGCAGAGAGAGGCTGGCTGGCTGCCTGAGCTGCCACCACTCCCTTTGCTCTCTGCTCTTTGCCACCTCCACGAACAGCTGTCCTCCACCTTGTGCTGCTCTGCCTTGGAGCCGGGTGAGCGTGGACTGAAACTTCCCCTGACCGTACCTTTGTATCTTTGATAGAGTCTTAAAAATAATGAATTTAAGAGCAATCACAATCAAATCACTGATGCCCTGCGTGTCCCTCTCCCGCCTAATCTAAAGGAAAAATCCTACCTGGAAGTAAAATAGGAAAGTTTCCCCTTAGGCGACAGCATTTTAATGACTTTCCTTTCACTGAGGTGTTTGTGTAGGTTTGTGCTAATTAGTCGGCATTGAAAACTTGACTGTGAACCAACTCCTGCCTGTTCCAAGCCTCAGTTCCTGTGCAGAGCTAAATCCTAGCAGGAAATGAACCCAGAACCTGTGTTTTCTTTTCTTCAAACTAAATGGGCTGTGCTGATAAAATCAGCCTGGTAAACTTTCTTTAAAATGCGCAGGAAAACACCAGGAAAGTCTTATCTCTACTGATAACAAACCTAACCTTTCTTCTCTCTCTTTTCGTTGAGAAACGTTTACACAAATTGATCTTAGAATTTGTACATCTGTAGTTAGGCACCTCGGAAATGGGTTTGATTCCCAGAAGATGCCATGCTATGAAAGTATTCATTATTTTGGTTTATAGTCTGGGTTGCTGAAGCAGTTATCATAACATGAAAGCAAAGCGACTAGTGAAGAAATCACTCGCAAGTTATACTGCAGGGTTTTGTTTGTTTGTTTTAAATGCTTACAATCCCATTACCTGGATTAGCTAAGCTCTTGATCGGGTTTAGGCAATCCAGGCTGCCACTGACTGCGTGGCACATAAACTCTTGGTGTGTTGGGTTTCTGGACTTTTCCTCACCTGCCCAGTGAGTGAGGTGGGACGGACAATGCTAAAGGTTCTCGTGGGTGGCAAACCTCGCGTAACAGATCCAGGGACTGGGGCCCTGCAAGCCTGGGCCATCCCTGGACAGATCTGAGCCCTGTTTTCATTTCTGTAAAATAAGGATTCTGTCACGTCCCCCACTCTTAGGAGAAACCGTTCATTGTAGAGTGAGGACACCTAAGGTACGGCAAGGGCCCGAGAGCAACGGCAGCAGCGCCGTCTTTCCTCAAATACAGACAAAATGTGGATGTGATTAGAGGCCTGTGAGTGGCTTCTGGTACCGCTCACCCTCCAACTTGTCCTTGGAGGAACACGATATACACACACGCACACAGGTGTGTGTTTGTGTGTGTGTGTGTGTTTGTGTGTGGATTCGTGCCCATGCACATACGTGCATAATTAGTGATATATTTGGAACAGCCCCACAACAGCCCTTTTCCTCCTTTCTGTGTACAGTAGCCATGTGGCCTCCGATGTCACCCAACCTCCTCAGCCCCTCAGCCTCTACTTCCTCCACAGTGAAACCAGTCAGTGGCACCTGTCTCTTTCAAGTGCCAGGAGGACCAAATAAGAAAAAAAAAAAATTCATACGCAGCATCTAGAGAAGAGTGATGAAGTTTACAGTCCAGCATTAATCACCAGGTTCCAAATGCCGTGGATGGTTAAAAGGGACAGCACCCAGTGTTGGCCAAAACAGACTTAGAGAACCTAAGCGTCGGTGTGGCTCACATCACCTGGGCTATTTGTTCCCAATACGGAATTTTACACCTTCCCATTGGGATTATTTGTGGTCAACTAAGCCTGGGTATGTGGCTGGGCAATTCTGAAAACACTTAAGAGACAAGGTCCTTGGATTCAAGCCCAGTCTGGTAGCATACCCTTGTAATCCCAGCCCTCTGAGAGGTTGAGGCAGGAGGAGCTCAAGGTCAAGCTCAGCTCAGGCAATTTAGTATCTAAGTGAGACCCTGTATCAAAATTAAAAAAAAAAAAAAATTGGATGTAGCTTAGGTTCAATTCCCAGTACTGGAGGATGGAGGCAGAGGCAGAGGAGGAGGAGGCGGAGGAGAGGAAAAGAAGGAGCATACAATTCTCTGATTCGTAGAAAAGGTGCTAGAGCCCTGTGAAGTCAGGGAGCTCCGATCAGCTGCCAGGAGATGGGAAGGAGACCTGGGACACCTGCCACCCTTGGCATGCCTGGTGGCTTGACCGTGTAAATGCACCTCCAAGGACCTTTTACGAATTGATCTCACTCTACTGCACAGAAGCTCTTATTCGGCAAGTCCATGGTGGTGTCAGACGTTGTTTAGGGCCTTCTTTTTTCTTAACAGGCTTCATGTCTAAAATCCTGAAGATTTTTAAACTGGAAATCTTACTGTTGTCAAAGGGCCCAGACTGTCTTAGATTCCCCTGCTACCCCATCCCTTGGAGAAGACGGGAAGTGGCTGCGCCCTCCTGCAGGGTCAAGGGCCTCGGGAACACCCTGAGGTGCGCTGAGCTCCTTTCCGGGCACTCCCTGTGCTCGCTTGCATTCGAGCCACCCCCTGGCCTCAGGTTCTCGGCTGCCCCTCCGATATTCTTTGGCGGTGCAAAAGGATGGATTGGAATCTGGTTTTCCCGGTTCTGCTCTCCTTGGGCTTTCTCCAAATAGGACGCGGGATAAGGAAAAGGAAGTAGCCTGAGGCTTGGCTTTGTCATTGTGTGCTGACGGAGGGAACCTCGCAGGGAATAAATACAGACTAACGGAGATGTAGGCTTGGCCAGGAGCCAGCCCTGTGCGGATGCTACAGTGCAGCCATCTGCCCGTAGGGGGCGCGCAGCCCTTCCTGAAACCTCGACTGGAGCGTGACTCAGATATCCTAGCCGAGGCCTGCAAATGGAGCCCCGCCTGCGTGCCTTCCAGGCTGTGGCTTGGAACCCCGGTGAGGAGCCCTTACGCCACAGACTGACAAGGCGCCCCCTGGCAGGGAGTCCTCACTGTTATCTGAGTTGGCAGCGGTACTATTTGTTTTTCCAGCTCTCTGCAGGTGCTAAGACAATGCAGGGTTGCGAGCCACCTAGGAAGGCTGATTAAGGAGGCAAACATTGCGTGGAAGGCTCCGGAATCTGGGCCTGGGCCCGATTCTGCGGTTTTTATCAGCAACTTAGACAATGCCCTAAAAAGTTTACAAGCTGGGTGGACTCATTAACCCAGGCCGAAATGTACACAGTAAAGACCTCAAATTACAGGCTCTGAGGGCTGAGGTTAGCATGACCTCGAGTTCTTGTTTCCAGGGGCCAGTGTGTTACTGTCCTATGGACAATGAGACGCTGAGATTTGCCCTGCAACTCACATTATCTCCTCGCGCATCACAGCTTGGTAACCTAAAATAATCTGCAGCGGTGTTAAAATTGTCTGCTTGGGGAGGTGGCACTCGCCTGCAATCCAGCCCTTAGGAGGCGAAGGCAGGAGGAGCACTGTGAGTTCAAGACCAACCTGCGCTACAGAGTGACTCAAGGCCAGGCTGAACTGGACAGACAGACACACACACACACACACACACACACACACACACACACACTATCTACTTGATATATGGATTATATCATGACCTCTAAATATGATACGATATTATAACTCCCAACATGTTAGATGTCTGATACACCGAGTTCGTGTTCTCTGAAACAGAGTGAATTCTACAAACAACAGAAGTTAAGAGTAGGACATATTTACTGAGGGATAGAAAGTTCCTGTCTGAGAGGGATGGAAGGGGATACCCAGAAAGTGGGTTGCCCAGGACCCCACTTCTCAAGGGAAGTTTTACACGGCACAACCACATGAGTGCAACATGGGTCGCAGCTGTGATCAACCAATACAATTGCAGGTATAGCTGCTTAGGTAACATCGATCCAGTCGGGAAGCAAGTCACGGAGCAAGTGCACATGGAAGGAGCAAAGAGTCTCAGGCGGATGAAGGGTCCAGGGGTCTTGGCTGCCCACTAGGGACGCTGACGCCCACCTAGACTGCATTGGGCTGGGCTCCCTCGGGGAGAGGCAGGCCTGGTCCTTTTGTTGTTACCTTGAGGCCTGGCCTGCCACGGACACTGTCTTGTCACAGTCATTGAGTGCATCCACCTTTTATCTTGACTCTCTAGAGGGCCCACCCCTGCCTGACTGCCTGTGATGTTCCTACCCAAGTTCGCTGTCCGTACCATGCTCATAATTCACAGACCTTCCAAACACAATGTAGAAGTAATCTAGAAAAGTCTTCAGCTTACGGGGATTAGAAGCCAGGCATGGTGACACACGCCTGTAATCCCAGCACCGGGGAGGCTGAGACAGGATCACTATGAGTCTGAGCTGTGTAGCAGGACCCTGTACCAAATACATAGATTAAAAGATATTTTATTATTTTATTTTTGTGGTTTTACTGAAGCACAAATAAACATGCACGCAGACCGTCTATTCGTTTTCTTCACTGCGCAGCCTGGTATTGGGTTGGATGACCCGGATGGCTAGCTGGGCTGCTCTTTCCATGATGGCCTCGTGGTTTTAAAAGGAGACATAGTGAGCAATGTGCGCAGTAAGACACGTCGCGCATCAGCAGCACTTCCAGCTCCTTAACGCTGTACACCAGGAAGTTCCGGAAGCCGCTGGGCAGCTTGTGCCTGGTCTCTCTGTTACTTCCATGACCCATGCTGGGCATCGAGATCTGGCCCTTGAACCTCCTCTGCACCCTGCTCTCGATGCCTCTGGGTTTCTGCCAGTCGTGCTTAATTTTGACACATCGTTCTGACTGCTGCTGGATGAACTTCTTGGTCCTCCTTCAGATGATCTTGGGCTTCATGAGGGGTCTGAGGGCCGCCATGGTGCCAAGTGGGAGATGGCTGCCACTTCAAAAGATATTTTAAAAAAGAGATTTTGTTCTGAAATATATATTAGGTAAGAATTCAGTCAACCTAAAGAAAAATATCAAGGAAATTAAGGTGGTACATGAATATGCCAATAATTGGGGATGCTATGAAAATTATTGATGTTTGAGATGTCCTCAACTGGACTCATTCCCAAAATAAAACATTTTTGCTGGACATAGTGATGCACCCGCAGCACTGAGGAGCCTGAGATGGGAAGATCACCTGGAGTTCAAGGTCAAACTGGGCTCTCTAATGAGCTCAAGGCCAGCCCGAAGGACATAGCAAGACTGTCTCAAAAAAGAAAAAAAGACTAAATGGGAAAGTCCTGGATTCGATCCCCAGTACCGAACAATAAAATTAAGTAAATAAAATAAATATCATTTAATCACTTTCCTGTGTATAGCGTTAAACAGCATTTACTATCTCAGAGACAAGAGAGATTGTTCCAACAAAGCGGGTCTACCTGAAAATTCCTGGACACGCTACCATTTTGGGACAATCTGAAGCTTCCAGAAATGCCACAGTGCTTTCCAGGGACTTTCTCATACTCAGGACAATGCCAGGATGGGAAGAAAGCACAGGGAGTACGCTGTCCAAGCTGAAGATCTCACCTAGAGAGGCAGTGCGTCTCGTAGTGGAAAAAGCCACTCACGTGGCCACCAGAATACATATTTCGATCTCTAAGTCATGTCAGCAGGAGAGAACCTCCACTCCTATAGCCACTTCTTCCCCAGCCAGCTGTTTAAACTTCATCCGGGGCTTTACTCTGTCCCCTGCTGTGTACGTGAAGCTCAGAGTACTTGCTGCTTGGGTGAGCTTTAGGGAAGAGGCTGAATACCAAGCACCTAGTACAGAATCTACATTTATAAATGCCACTTTGCTTCTTCCCCTCCCAATGGTGTGGCACAGGCAGGTATGGTGTGGGAGTGCATACAGGAAAGAGTTCTTCACCCAGAGTCTAAGATGAGACACAGAACATCTGTGCGCATGCTGAAGCCGTTTGTACAGTATTCTGTTCATGGGAGAAGAGCTGAGATCTATTAAATGTGTGTCAAATCATCTGTAACTACCAACACCACTCGCTGAAGAGCTTAAGAACCACAGAAGGAAACACACAAAGGTGACCTCCCAAGTTAGAGCCGGCAGATGACGTCACCTCAGGATTGACATCTGTAGATGGGCTCGGTCATCTCTTGGCCATTCCAGAATGATTTGAGGGAGTAAAACAGTGACTGGGATGGGCACATCAGACCCCAGCCTCCCGGCCCTTCCTAGAGTGACTGAGCTGCTCTGAACTCGAGCACAATGAAAATGGTCTAGCCTGAGGGCTGGTATACGAGGCAGACTCTGATGCAGTTGGGGGGACACTACCTAGGACAGGGCAGTGCCTACATGGCCCTTAGGGGCCAGGGAGGAATTCAGAGCGCTCCTGAGCTGGTCATTCATCTGTGCAAGGCACGGTTCGTAACACTTCCCTCTTTCATCCACTGCTGGAAAGTGTAAAAGGAGAGGCGGTGCTTAACCACAGCTGAGGCTTCCTGGTTCGTTATTTTGGTAGCAGCTCCATGCTCCATTTGTGTCTTGGCTACATCTGTGTTTATTTTCCCTTTGTTGCTTTGAAAATACATGACTCACATTACCGTGTGATACTGCTTGCAGTTGTAGATGCCTCTTTGGAACAAGGTCCATGTATAAGCAATTCAGCATTCCAGAACTGTATACCGGGCTGCTGTCCAGAAAAATCCTTTGGGTCTGTGTCTTTTTTTTTTTTTTTTTTTTTTTTTGGTATGGCTTGAACTTGAAACCTTGCACTTGCCAGGCAGGTACTTATGCCACTGAGCTATCTCCCTAGCCCTTTTGCTTCAATATCTTCATTGAGTTGGTTTTTATTTGTTTGTTTCGGCTTTGATTTTGGTTACGTCTTGACTCTCGCTTTTGTTTTTATCTTCCTTTAGTCAGTCAAAGAGGAATCAGTCCCCACAGGTGCCGAGGACAACGTAAGTGACACATGCATGGGCAGAATCATTCCATTCTCATCTCTGGTGTGTTGGGTCATCGCCATTTCACCGCCAAAAGCCTTCATTCTTGCATGTTCTGGGTGTCCTTAATCTGCCGTGGACTCTTTCACCCTTTCCTAGACTAGCAACCAACCGAGGATGACACTGAATGAAATTTTGTAACTCGCATTGAGTTAATGCAAATTACATGCAAAATCAGAGCACACATCTTAATCGTCCGTTATCATTAGGGGCTGAAAGAGTCGACCGCACGGAGGGATGACTTTGGGCTTCCTAAAGTGAAATTGATGTTGCTCCCTCGGGCGGCGGCGGCGGCGATTTCTCCTTCCCCTTTATTTCCCTGGTGACCTGGGTTCCTACTAACTTCCGGTGGTGCTCAGGGTGGGAAGCTGCCTCTGAGCAACCTGCAGCAGAAGGGGCTGAGACTGTGTGCGCAGCCCGAGAGCTGACTCCATGGTTAGCTTCACCTCTCTGGTTCTGATTAAAGACCAGACACTGGGCGTCTTTCATCTTCTGGAAATCCGGCCCAAACTGTCAAGGCTGTGCCTTCAAGGCACTCCCATCATGTGTCTTTTCTTAGAAACACTTTCCAGAGAGATTATTAATGAATGGACCTTAGGCATTTCAGGCCCAGAAAAACAGCAGGTCCCAGCCGAGAAGGAAGAGCAGCGTTGGGAACATTTGGTAAATGCGGATCAGTGAATTCACAGTGTCTCCAGACCAACATGGAGCGTGATCACTTTGCCCAAGCAAAACGTGGTTGCAACTGTCTGGTGTCTCCTGTTTCCTTGCACGGCCAGGGTGTGCGTTTTTCATTTCTACTTAGTTATTGGCACTGAACGGATGTTGAAAACTCAAGCACATTCCAGAAATGTTATCCATGATATACTTGTTTGTTTTGTGGTGCCAGGGATCGAACTCAGGACCTTGTGCTTACTCAGGCAGGCTCTCTTGCTGCTGAGCTAACTCCCCAGTGTCCATTATCTGTGATATGGAATGAAATAAGAATGGTTTTGTTACAGTTCTCTTTCATCTTTACTTTTGTTGCTTACCATTCCTTCCCTCTATTCTTTTCTCCTTTTCTTTCTTGAACCAAACATAGTAGCTCAACAAAGTGTGGGACCTTCGTAATTATGTCCTGAGACAAGTGGTAATGAACTGTGGCACATGTATTATTTTTTTAAAGAAAAGATGTTAGTGTATGAGTTTCTTCTTTTTTATTTTTTTATTTTTTTGGCAGAACCAAGGATTGAACTCAGGTTCTCGTGCTTGCCAGGGAAGTGTTTATTCCACTGAACCATCTCCCTGGTCCCTTATTTTTTTTTTTTTTAATGTCTTGGTTGTTACAGGGTCTCACTCTGAAGCTTGGACTCATAGTGATCCTCCTGTTTTCAGCCTCCCCAGGTCTGGGATTACAGTCATGTGCCACTAAACCCACAATCTGTGGCCAGCTCAGTGTGATCAGGGGCAGGACTGGCACAGCATGTGCTGCCAGGGATCAAACCATGATCCCTGCGCTTGCCTAAGCAGGTACTTTAGTCCACTGAGTTATTTCACTGACCCCTTTTTTAGTTTTTTGATACAGGGTCTTGCTGTGCAATTCAGACTCACAGTGATCCTCCTGTCTCAGCCTACCCAGCGCTGGGATTACAGGCATGCACTACCACGCATGGCGTGTGGTACCAGGGATCAAACTCAGGTCCTTGCACTTGCCAGGCAGACACTTAGACCACCAAGCTACCTCCCCAGCCCTGAGGGTTTTTTCTAAATTAAAATCTCAGTATTCTGGTTTAATTGCAGAGTTGGCACTTCACAGTGGTTTGCGGTTTCAGTCTGGGCACTCGGTCTCTTAGGTTTCACCATCGCTGCTCTAGAGAGTGAAAGTCTGAAGCCCTTTGGGGACCTGCGTGGAGGAAAGTATGAATCAAGTCCTGTTTGAAACCAGTTTTATTTTCTGGGGAGTAGAGCCCATACATTCAAAATAGGATAAATTTACAGCTATTTTCACTTAGTTCAATGAGAAGAAAGAGGTGTACTAACAGTGTTTGGACAGAATATCCTGTCTGCTTCTTATACTATGGATAACAACTAGGAAGATAACAGTGTACAATGTATTGATTATCAAAACTGTCCTATTAATCAGTTGTGAAACTGTCTCATTCATATTTATTTCTCAATAAAAAAAAAATTTTTAAAGATGTTTACCAAAAAAAAAAAAAAAAAACATTCCTTTAAATTGCTTAGCCCCTGGGGCTGGAGAGATGGCTCAGTGGTCTAAAGCACCTACTTGAAACAAGCTTGGCAAAGCACAGGGACCATGGTTCGATCCCCAGCACCACATGCCAGCCAGCCCCACCCCCTGGTGGGCTGAGCTGGCCACACACACACAATAAATAAATGTAATAAATAAATATAAAAAAAAAGTATGGATTACCCAATTTATTAAAAAAAATAAAATAAAATAAATTGCTTAGCCCCACAAATTACATTTTTATTTTTAAGTTTCAATATTTCATCTTTTAATCTCCCACGCTGGGACAGAACGAGGCCCAACAGTCAGGATGTTGGCCTCGTCATCCCCAGGTTGTGGCCCCACTCAGTTTGCCCGCCTATGAAGTGGAGAGGACAGTGGAGCCTACAGTGGAACCTGGTAGTTCTTGGTAGAGTTGGGTGAGGTAATGAATGTGATTCATCTATGGTACTTCTGAGTCTGGATTATAGGGAAAACTCAGGAAGCCGGGAGTCAGCAGGCGACAGCTCGCAGACCAGCTCCAGCCCATGTCCTGCATTTATACGGCTTGTGGAGTTAAGATTGGTTTTTATGTTTTTAGGGGTTTTTTTATGGTTTATTTTCCTTCTTTTTTTTTTTTTTTTTTTAGTTTTAGAGAAGGGTCTACAGGGTGTTCAGAGTCTTACTACTAGATCAGATTTGTAGTGATCCACCTGTTTACAGCCTCCCAAGTGCTAGGATTACAGGTGTGTGTCACCACACCCAGTCTCAATTGCTCTGGAATGACAGGCCCGGGGATTGAACCCCTAGCCCCTGCACCTGCTTGCAGGCACTTTAATCCACTGAGCTATTTGCCTGGCCCTTATATTTTATGTATTTAGTACAGGGTCTACAGGGTCTCACTACACAGATCAGACTTTGTAGTGTAGTGATCCTCCTGTTTTCAGCCTCCCAAGCACCAGGATTACAGGCATGCACCACCACGCCGTCTCAGTCATTGCCTCAGCAGGTCGCAGGGGCAGGGCTTCCAGGCAAGGCATGTGGTACCAGGGATCCAACCCCAGTCCCTGTACCTGTCTAAGCAGGCGCTTTAGTCCACTGAGCTATCTGCTGGCCTGGTTTTTATATTTTTGAATGGTTGGGCAGAATAACATTTTAGGTTGTGAAAATTACATACAATTCAAATTTCCACGTCTGCAAAGTCTTATTAGAGCACAGTGACTCCCATCCCATCACCCACCAGCTAGAGCTGCTCTGTCAGGAGGACGGTGGAGCCTGGTGCCTGTCACCAAGGCCCTATGGCCAGCAGGACCTTCTGCAGCGGAAGGCGGCTGCCCAGCCTCACTGGCTGGCACATGGGAGGCAGCTTCCTGAGGGAGTGCTTGCTGGCCTTCTCAATCAGATTGCATAGTAGAACTTCAGGTTTCCCAGCCTGCTCGCTGTCCACGTAAAGGGAAGGAAGGTGTAAAACAGTTAGCAAACCTCCTCCCCTAATGACCAGAACAACATGCTGTCACGCTGAACACCTTCACAATCAGACATGTTCTACGCTTAACCAGATTGCTTTCCTGATTAACCGCTTACTGATTTCTGGCTAGAATATGGTTAAGGTTTGGGGTCATTTTTTTTTTAACTTCTCTACCTACAAGTTTCCAAAATCAATCTGCTAATCAGTGTAAGCCCCACTTATAATTCACAAATGAAGGTCAGGATGCCTTCAACATTTCCCAGTTTGCATGAAAAAAGAGGGAAAAAAAGGTTTTACAACCCAATAAAATTTATTG
This sequence comes from Octodon degus, assembly GCF_000260255.1. Classification (NCBI taxonomy): domain Eukaryota; kingdom Metazoa; phylum Chordata; class Mammalia; order Rodentia; family Octodontidae; genus Octodon; species Octodon degus. Next base: position 4,193,742 of record NW_004524653.1, read on the forward strand.
CTTTTCCAAGAATAAATTTATTGCTTTCCTGATCCTACCAGATACAACATCTATCTAACTTGACTATACCAGTTATTGAAGCTTTCATTTGTAGTCTGAATACATTTGGGCCATTAGCTGATTGAGTTACGAGCTAACTAATGTAGACATTTTCCAATGACCTATGAAATTGGGGAGGTGAGGACTTTTGTGGCTTCCCTCACGCAGTAAGTGACCTTTCAGCCCTAAGGGAAAGAAAGCGCAGCTCAACCTGGACAGAAAAGCAAAAGGAATGTATGGGCTCTACTCCCCAGAAAATAAAACTGGTTTCAAACAGGACTTGATTCATACTTTCCCTCAGTCCCGCCTTCCTGGCTGGGCCATGCCTTCAGCTCCCAACATTACCCAGTCCGGAGAAAAGGAGCAGTTTGTCTGCTGCGACTATTACTTTTACTTGCCTTGGAATTTGTTCTCCTTTGTTGACTCAAATCTGGTCACCGCTCTTTTAGTCAGCTTGTACCACGGTGTGCTGCAGTGACAACAAGGCCCCCAGTGTCAGCGCCTTGAGGCACCAAAGATTCTTTCTCTCTCTCTGTCTCTCTCTGTCTCTGTTTCTGTCTCTGTCTCTTTCTCTGTCTCTCTCTGTCTCTCTGTCTCTGTCTCTGTTTCTGTCTCTCTGTCTCTGTCTCTCTGTCTCTCTGTTTCTGTCTCTGTCTCTCTCTCTCTCTCTCTCTGTCTCTCCCTCTCACTGTCTCTCTCTCTCCACAAGTCAGCCACAAGTTAGCTATAACTGCATCACGTGGCCCCTTTTAGCTGAAACCTGGATTTGAGAAGCAAGTCTTAACAAGGACTAGCATCTCCAGTGGCAGAGAGAAACCAGCGCCATGGGCTGCGTGCTCGTTAGCTCCTAACCTCCTGCTCAGATGTGGTCTTCACCCGAGCAGCTCACGCTGCAGGGACAGCCTGTCACACGGCTGGGAGTCCAGACGGGCAGGGGCAGTAATGGGGAAGAGGACACACCCCAGTCCCAGACCAGCACGCCCAGGGAGCTAAATCATGTCAGCTGGCTCAGATCTTTTCAGTCAGCTTCACCCAAATCACACAGCCTTAAAATGAGGGGTGCTATGCCCCCGGAGCAAGCTGTGCATTCTGTTAGCCGATGGGTGAGAATCGTTACTGGAGGGCAAAGAAGATATGGAAGCCTGGGTATAATCAAATAATCATATTATTTAAAAAAAAAAAAAAAACCTTAAATGTCACCACTATTATTTGAGGGGAGGGGGTAAAGTTTAAATAGAGGATATTTATTTTGCTCTCAATTAGTTTTCAAGCTTCACAGCCCAAGTAAAAACTGTACAAAACACATTCAAGCAGGAGTATGGGGTGAAACTCGCAAAATGAGTAAAAGCCTTTCCTGAGATATGTATTGTCTGTGTTAGTCGTCCACCCTTCTGCACACAGCGTGCACCACATCCCCTCATGAGGTTAAGCCACGGATTTCCTTCCAAATTATAGCACCAAATAACAATGTGTAGCACCAATCTGATTTTCATTATAGCCATCCAGCCAAAAACTAAATTGTGCAGATCCAGTCGTGTCTTGTAAATAGGGAATGACTTTTTCCAAGGCTGGAGCCTGGAAGGAAATCCAAGGAAAGATTGGATTCTTCTGTCTGCACATGCAAATCAGATCCTTCCTTAGTCCAGATTGTCCTGGTCTCCACACCGGATTTCCCTTGACTACTGAAAGCCAGTTTCTTGGCTGGACTTCAGAGCCAATGGAAGTCACTAGAAGCCCAGTTTATTTTGCTTAGTGAAACACTTGTGTGTTGGAGAATAGACTTGTGGCCTAAAATTTATGAGTTGACACCTCTGAACACTCAGAAAGTTCCTAGAGAGGGTGTTGCTGTCATTCACATAAGGTTGTTTTACAAAGTTGCCAGTATACAATCTCATCATTTTAATGTAGGTGTGATTTTTCTCTTGTACATAAGAGCACATACTGCTTTAGAGTTAGAACGGTTCTGAAGCCAGGGTCAGCAGTCAAGTCCTGATCCTTACCATCCTAAGAGCCAGCTCTCATTCTTCTACCCTTCTGCTTTTGATGATGGGCAAGGCTGCTAGCTATCATCTCCAGACTACTCGGTGGTCACTGGCCTGAACCAGTCATCACATTTACTTCACCAGTAATTAACCTAGGAGTAAAGATGTGACTTGGATATGACCTGAGAAATTTCTGTCCCCAGAAATAGGGAATCAAAAATCCAGAAGTTATATTTGAAGTGAATCCTTTGCTGCAATCTTCCATCTGTTTCAGGACTTTGAGTTGCAGATATGATGTCTGGAATGATGGCAGCTATTTTATCACTATGAAGCAGTAAATGAAAAGATGACACTAAGGATGATAGCCAAGATAGAAAGATTCAGAACTCTTAGAGACATTTTTAAGTCACTGGGGGAAAAAAATCCCAAAACATCCTGCTTGTGACATTGCCTTCCATGTCCTCACTGGACAATCCACAACTAGATAGGTGGTTGCTGGTAGAGAATGCCGTCCCTTGAAATGACGCACCACTTCCCGGGCTGTGACCTTAGCCAGAGTCCTTCACCCATTCACGTTCTCTGTTTGTAAAACAGGTGTCATGTTATCTTTCCTGAGCTGTCTTTATAACAATGTCTGAGGTTATAGATAAATTATCTTGTGCAGTCTGAGGTACAGTAAGACATAGTAAAGAGCCACCTGACTAATGGATTTAGGTGTGGGGGGTGATTCCAGATCCTTCATGTTCGTGCAGTAAATAAGTCTAACACAAATAGTAGCCTCTAGTATTAGCTGTGTACGACGTGTCGGGCACCGTACCAAGAACTTGATGCGCGCTACCTAATTTAAACCTCAGCACAGCTTTCTGATGTACAAAAGCGTGGTGGCATTTCCCACTAATTTTAATTTAAGCCCCCTCGGGATGAAGACGAGATATAGAGCCAGGCAGCTGCTCCGGAGCGTGTGTGTCATGGCTGCCTGCATCTCAGGCTTAGCCAAGGGCTCTTCAGGCCTGTGCTCCTTTCCCAGAAGTGCTACCTCGGTAACACAGGCCTGGACCTGGAAATCCACAGCGACCACCAACCCTAGTCCCTTACGTGGCCGCAGTCTGGCCCTGACTCCGCAAGCCAGGTTTGAGTCAAGCCACAGCCCAGCCGGCGAGCCTGACCCACAAGCAGGGCCTGTTTAGCCAATTCCATGTCTTTGTCCAAGCTCCTTAGACGGCAGGGCTTGGCTGCAGCCGTGGCAGTTGGTGCCCCACTTGTGCTTCTCTTGGGTCTGCACCCTCCACGCTGCTGTCCTCTGCTTTGCCTGAGAAGGACTTTGAGTTTCTAACTACCCAAGTCAGAGCTTTGATTACAAAGAGAAAGTACTAGAAATCATGTCAATCCCATAAGAAATGTGGGGCAAGGATGCTGCTGTGATTCACTGGCCAAACTGCAGGGTGCGCTGCCTGTGGATCTGCTGATGCATGCCTGCCTGTCTGTTAATGGTATGGAGAAGAAGGGTTCTTCTCTATTAGGACATCTGGGAGTGCTGTTGTTATAGGCAGGGATAGAAAACATGTGGCCAAACAGTAAATACTTTAGGCTTTTGTAGGCCATCTTTTTCCTCCATTCCATACTTATCATCTTTGAAAATAAAATTTATTACCCTTTGGAGAAGTAAAAAACATTTTTAGCTTGGGCCCAATGAAACAAGGCGCAGGGCTAGGTTTGAGGGCAGTTTTCCAGCCCTGCCTGAGGAGAGAAAGAAATCATAAAACTCTCCCCTGGCCAGTAAGAGCTGGAGAGACCATTCTAAATACAGAAACTGTCCCAGCAGTACCCAGGCCCACACAAATGTCATGGGGCACTGCCAGGGGATAACCGCCGGGGTCAGAGTGTGGGTGAGGGGAGCCTTCATCCAAGCCCTAGGTGCTGGCCTGCCTTTCACCACCCCCCAGGATGCTTAGAAGACAGAGACCACAAGTACATTGCAGGGACCATATCACTCTTGCCATGTACCCTTGAGGTCAAGTCCACTCTGCTGATAGCTCATTCTGAAAACATCAGCTAAGTAGCACTGGCAAGTGACTGGTGAGTTGGAAAAGGAGTTACTGAAGAAGCCAAAGGTAGGAAACCAAAGGGGTCTTGCGTACTTCTTTCTACAGGGAGGACAGTGTCTCCATGGTTACAGGGGACTAGGGTGAGGAATGGAAAGGGTCACCATCACTATCTCCAAGGCTGAGCTCAAGAAAATGGTTCTTCCTGATTTCTCTACACGCCAGGTGCCTGCGTGCCCAGACTAAAGAGCTGGGCCTATAGGAATGGAAGGGCAGATCCCAAAGGGGACCTCCTCCCTGTACCTTCAGGGAGAAGGAGTCTGCCATTTCCCCATCAGTCTGTCTGTCCACTGTTCAGAAACCGGCCTCTTGGAGCTGACAATCCCATAGGAGTGTTGGTACACCAAGATGTAGCTGTGCAGAAGCAATCCTAAGAGTCAGTCCTGTAGGGATCCATCAGTCTCCCTGCGATCAGTTCTACCTGGAGAAAAATGGCAGCAGGAGTGAGAAAAGATAGACAAGCAGATAAAAGCTGGGCTAGGTGGTTGCTGCTCTGCCTGATAGGCGAGACTAACTCAACACACAACAAAACCTACTGTTTATTTATACTTTTGCAGTTAGTAACACCTGATGCAGGGTTGCCTAGCAACTAATAGCTGACCTGAACCCCACAGGATGTTGCTCTCAGGACTGAGGTAGCTTGTTTGCTTTAGGCCTTGAGGCCCAGTGCCACCTACACACATTTGATCAATTTTCTAGCTTCTGCTGCAGCTTCCAGTGCTGTCCTGCATCTATCTCGTGGACCGGGGGCAGCCAGGGCTACCTTTCTAAAACACATTCTGGGGGATGGATTTGGGGTTCTAGGGGTTTTTTGTTGTTATTATTTTTGGTTTTCATTCTTTCAATACCTGGCAAAACAATCCAGGTGGTGTGTGAATCACCGGTAGAGCCTGTACAGTCTGAGGAGGTAGAGTCAACCCTGCCCACAGGGGAGCTCAGTGGAGAAAGAGAGGCCCCACCCGAACCTGCAGAAGGAAGACGCAAAAGAGCAGAAGGCGAGCCCCGGCGGACCTCCCTGATGGCGTTCTTCAGACAAGTAGTAAGCCACTTTCTTCTAGTATGGGGAAGGGACACAGCTAGCCCAGCTTCCAAGAATGAAGATGGTGCCACGGGCGGGATGAGATGTGATTTTAGGTGGAATATGTAAGACAGAAAGGGACGTGAATTGTGCTCAGAGAAACGCCTTCCCTCCCGGCGATGCAGCCGTAGCGGAGTCTCAGCTGATGACTTGTACTCTTCTTTAACCCCGGGTAGCTCTCTTTTTTAATAAAAGAAAGAGCCGGCCTTGGGTCCTAAGTTCCAGCAGTCAAGAGTGTCCCCTACCACTAAGGAATAGTTCATGTTCTTTGCTTTTAGTTGAGTTTAAAGTTTCCTTCCGTTGGTGGCAAAGGATGCTGTTTTTCCCAGTATGAGAATGGTAGAAACTTTCCTTTGAAAATACTTGTATTTACATAAAGAACATAAGCCATCTTATGGCCCAAACTGTTGACTGAGGTGGCAGAAATTCTGAAGGTGTCAGATGAGCAATGACTAATTAGATGAAGCTGGCATCGAGCATCCAAACAAGGACATGCTAACGTAATGTTCTTATAGTGAATGTATAGACAACTTAGTGAGCGTTTCAGATCTTTGATTTGTAGAATGGGGAAAGAATGTGGATGGGAATCTTCTGATACCTACAAAGCGTGATGTACATTAAAGATTTACATAACCAGGAACTTAGATAACACAGTGCAGCAAAACCTAAATCAGTTGGGTGACCAAAAATAAAAACTCAGCCAACAGGCCCCTCATTTAATTCTCTTTTAATGAAAAACAAGAATTTCATTATTCTATGCCTTTATATTTAGGAGTAGTGGGAAGTTTAATCCTTGGAGAGAGCCATTCTTTAATTTTACAAGATCAGCCTGTTAAAACAGTTCTTTTTAGTCCACAAAACAAAACAAAACCCTTGCCAGTAAGAGTTGAGATGTTTTAAAAATAATTATGTTAGAAATTGTTGGCAGGAATTATTTTCTTCTCCTGTTAGATTCACACGGAGTAAAAGTATTTTAAGAAGGCAGTGGGAGCTCTGAATGGCTGAGCCCTCATCTGTGTTGACGGCCTTCGGCTGTGCCATTTGGCGCTTTTTAAACCAATTTTTTCACAATGCGGGGAGCAGGGAGAGAAGAGCCCGGAGCCTTTTTCTGGCCACTCGTGTCAGCAATGGAAGGGATCCTCCAGTAGTTCATTGGCATACTGAGGGGGTCAGCTTTCCTCTTTTGTACAGTGTTGAGCAATATGAGGGTGGAGGGCAAGTGGAGCGAGTCTTCCAAGTAACCCATGTGTAGCTCACTTAACTTAAATGACAGGAAAATACAAGGCGCTCCCAATAAAATATGCAAAGACCTCTAAGCCACTCACAGCATCTGTCCCCAATAAATTCTAAAGTTTGGATCAAGTTCTACAACATTTAAGTTGATCCCCCGGAGCTGCCGCTTGCTAGCAACACAAATTGAATAAGTCTGAACTGTTGAGGTTAAAAAAAAAAAAAAATACACAAGAAGTGTCCTCTGGCCAGGTGTGGCGGCTCACAACTGTAATGCCAGCACTTGGGAGGCTGAGGCAGGAGGATCCTGGTGATCTCAAGACTGGCCTGTTCTACATAGTGAATTCAGTGCCGCCCTGAGCTACATAGTGAGCCCCTGCCTCAAAAAAAAAAAAAAAAAAAAAAAAAAAAAAAGCCCCTGCCTCAAAAAAAAAAAAAAAAAAAAAAAAAAAAAAAAAAAAAAAAAAAAAAAGTCTTCCGTAGGATAAAGGAAAGTGAGCTCACTCTTCCCAAGAAATCCTCAGGGATCAGAGAGACGTGTCTCATTGTGCCCATGGCTCTAGGACCTACTGCTCCTGAGAACATGACCATTGTTTTTTCTTTTTAATGTTTAAACTCTGCCCCAAAGCACCTGTGACTGTCAGGATGTCCTCTAACATTCCAGATATCCTAAACATTGTCTATGTTCTCTGTTCCTTCAAACATAATACCAACATCATGATTACTTCACGCAGACAAAACGCGTGGGGTTCCCAGTGTGCCAGCTGCCCGGGAGCCCCCGCCCCGCCAGCCCCACCCACCCGCTTACCCTCCGAGCCCTCCCTCCGGTGTGGGGTGCGCAGCCTCTACGCAGAGCTACTGCACCCTTCATGCCCGATCCTTTGATACACAGATGGACACTACGCTACGGACGTTTCTCTTGGTTTTAGTGTTTTGCATTTTATCCATTCGGTTGTTCAACACAGAATCACTGAGTGCCCACTATACTCCAGGCTCCCGGGCTGCAACAGGGGCGTGAACAGGTGCGCTCTCTGTCCTCAGCCGCAGTAAAACCCAAGGAAGAAACCTGGTGCTTACTGTCTAACTCCCACTGTGTTCAGTGAGTGCGCCGGAAACATCCCACGTGCATGATCTCACTCACCTTCCTCACCTGCGTGGAGAGCCTCAGAAACCCCCTTTCAGCCTGGGCATTAACACCCCCATGGGGTACGGTCCTAAAAGTCGTGCCAGCAGTTATTTTCAGGAAACGCTTCTCAGTGACATGGTCATTGCTTCCAAGTTGACTTAAGAGTTCTGGCTCTACGGGGCGCCTCTTAAAAACAGAGGCAGCCTCTGACTGACCACTAAGGGCTTGGGGAAGAGAGGGGGCTTGGGCCAACTAAGGGACTGTTTTGAACTAATTTTATTTTATTTTATTATTTATTTGTATCTTAGGGAAGGGTCTACAAGGTGTTCAGGGTCTCACTACTAGATCAGACTCGTAGCGATCTGCCTACTTCCAGCCTCCCAAGAGCTGGCGTTACAGGCATGCCACCACACCCAGTCACAACTGCCATCTCAGCATGCCCCGGGGGCAGGGCCGGCACGGCAGGCCCAGGGATCGAACCCTGGCCCCTGTGCTTGCTTGCAGGTACTTTAATATGCTGAGCTATTTGGCTGGTCCTTTAAACTAATTTTAGATGTTAGCAAAATATGCTTTTTTTAATTTTATCTATTCATTTGTTTATTTATTTATTTATTTTGTGTGTGTGTGGCCAGCTCAGCCCATCAGGGGGCAGGGCTGGCTGGCATGTGGTGCTGGGGGATTGAACCACGGTCCCTGCTCTTTGCTTAGCTTAGCTTAGCTTAGCTTGTTCTAAGTAGGTGCTTTAGACCACTGAGCCATCTCACCAGCCCCCAAAATATGCTTTTAAAAACTATTAATAGAAAAGAAAACTCCACTGTAAGACCTCTGTTTTATATTCAATTTCTTCACTCATCCCATCATTTATTTTCTAGCCTGTCTCTCCTTAGGTTTTTTTCTAGGTAACACAGTTTAGTATTCCATGGCAAAGAGACTCTCAGCTCAGGGGTTTAAAAAAAAAAAAAATGCTTTGCCTGATCCATTTCTCCAGAGATCATTTTCTTTCCAGATGTTAACTTAAGATAAAAATAAAAAGAGTATCTTTTGAGGACCCACAATAATCATATTTCGAGTCAAAGAAAACAGAATCCTCCGAAAGTCTAGCACTGCATTTAATCTATGCGGATGTATCTCTTTGCAAATGCTCTACAAGTTTCTACAGGATTCCAGAGTAATTGTAAGGAACATCTAAGACATACGTCACACCATGAACAGGACACAATTCTCAGATATATTCATTCAGCTATATGTGAAGAAACCAAGTATTTGAAGTGCTGGCATATTTTTATAAAACAAGTAGGCCAAACACTGTGTTCCTGTGTCTATAGTCCAGGCAGTCAGATTTGAAATCACGCAGGTGGTAGGTAGAAATATATGCATTTCAAAGTTATAATTTGTCAGTATAATAACACCTTGTACTTGAAAAATGCATTCCTCCTCCAGATTGGTTTTTCAGGGGCCGGGGAGATGGCTCAGTGGAATAAGCGCTTCCCTGGCAAGCGCAAGGGCCTGAGTTCAATCCTTGGTTCCACCAAAAAAAAAAAAGTCAGATTTTTCACATTACTATTCTGTTTAATCCTCTGCTTGGCTTTTTCTCTGCACTAATAGTTTTACAAGAAAAGCTTGGTGGGGACACATTATTGGGTTTCGTGAAAGACTGTGAGCTTAATTCGGGAACCATGAAAGGCCCCAGTGAAGAGACAGCCAAGAACTCAGAGAGGGTTTTTTTTTTTTTTTTAAATATTTATTTATTTATTACATTTATTTATTGTGTGTGTGTGTGTGGCCAGCTCAGCCCACCAGGGGGCGGGTCTGGCTGGCATGTGGTGCTGGGGATCGAACCGCGGTCCCTGTGCTTTACCAAGCTTGTTTCAAGTAGGTGCTTTAGACCACTGAGCCATCTCTCCAGCCCCATCAGAGAGGGTTTTGCTGACTACGTTGAATCAAATAAGTTTAATAAAAACCTGTGAAATTTAAAACCTGGAGGGGAAAAGAAGGTAATTTGGAATGGTAATGATTAAACAAAATCAGCAGTCTTCCAGCCAAAGTTCTTGATCTCAACTTTTTTCCCTGGGCATGAAAATATTAATGCTGATTTGCCCTTTAAGGTTTCTAAAAGTGGAATTTATTTGGATTTATGAAAAAGCCGTTTATGTGGGCAGCTCCCACCTCGGCCAAGAGCTTGCCCCCACTCCTTCCCTTACCAGGGCACTGCAGTCACTGGGCCTTGCTGACAGTCCCCTTCACGGCCCCTGCGGGTGCCCTGGGTGCTTGGGGTGTGGTGGGCAGGGCTAAGTACATGTGCATACTCTCATCCATTCATGCAGAAACCCCATGAAACTCGCACCCTCCGTGTGAGGACCAGGCCTGGGAGGCTCAAGCAGGTTTAAGCAATGTGCGGCCTGCCTCCAGATGCCAGCTGCAAAGCCGGAGCTCAGGCAGGCGTGTGTTTTGTATTCATTTCTGTTTCTACAGCTCGCCTTTACTCCCACATTACCGCTGCATCCTAAGCCTCTGCTGCTTGCCTTCTTTGAGGATCACTGGAGGCAGGAGGTGTTAGTTACTTCTCTGTCGTTGCTGTGACAAAATACCCAGGGCCCAAAGTTAAAGGAGGGAAGGTTCATTTAGCTCCAACTTTGTGGAGGTTTCAGTCTGTAATCAGCTGGTTCGAAGGCAAAGTGGCACAGGGCAGAGGACAGCAGTTCATGGCAGTGGAAGATGCAAAAGCAACAAGAGCGAAAAGGAGGCAAGCACGCCTCTTTCCCTCCCTTAGAGCGTACACAGGCGACCCGCCCTAGGGTGGGTGCCGCACTCACTCCACCTCTGAGCTGTCCTCCTGCACGGGCTCAGGATGTTGGCAAAGTGAGCGCCCAGGGCCCCTGGTAAGTGGCTTAGTTAAGCTTCTAAACTTTTCAAGTTGACACAATAAATCAACCACGACAACATCCTAGAGTGTAAATGGTCTCCATAGGGCATGTCCTCTACACCCTCAGATAGAGACCCGCTGAGTTTCTTAGTTAAGCTTTTAAACTTTTTGAGTTGACAGGATGCATGAACCACTACACAGGACAACTGTGGGCTCCATCTCTGCAACTCTTTAAGTAAGATGCTCTGTGGGAATATCATTTTTATGTGTTGAGCTCTCTTCATCTAAAATTACGACCAGGCAGAGACAAGAAGATTAATACTTAACTTACATAGAACTTGGGCATATGTTTCCTGAATATATTTGTCATTAAATGAAATTTATGGGCCAGGAAGATAGCTCAGTAGAATAAGTGCCTGCATGGCAAGTACAAGGTCCTGAGTTCAATCCCCGGTACTGTGAAAGAAAGGAAGGAAGGAATGGGAGAGAGAGAGAGAGAGAGAGAGAGAGAGAGAGAGAGAGAGAGAGAGAGAGAGAGAAATTACCTTAGCTGGGCAATTCACCTAATTACTCCCGTTCCATTTCATGGGTACACTGTGGCAAAATGCAAAGCTTGGACTTTCAACCTGTACAGCACCTCAAAATTTCCAGCAAGTCCAGTTCCCTAGATCTGGGGATCTAGGAAGGATATTGATGACAGTCTCACACTGTATCAAAATTTCATCCCAACTGCTCTTCTGTTTTGGTTGAATTGGATTACCACCAAAATACACTTAAGTTCCTTTCAAAGATATGTGAACTGGCCACCAAAATGTTTGTTGGAGTTTTTAATATCTAAGTAATATCTACTGGAAATATTTCATACGGTCCTCAGAGTTATCAGGCTGTTGTAACGCATGGCCCCAGGAAATGAATAAATGACTTCATTAATGTGCGAGGCTCAGATGCTACCGGTGGGATCCATGTCAGAACTGCCAGCTGAACACCCTGAGATGTTTTGTTTGATTCTCAGGCATAAAATAACTCGGGAAGACAGCTGCTCAGTGTCACACTGGAAAATCTCTGAAATTACTCAAGAATCCTCAGACTGTCCTTCGAAGTCCTGAAGAGAATGTGAAAGCACTTTGGTCTCCCGAAAGCTGTAGCTTTCTTATTTTTGACAGTGAGTAAGAAGAAGGCTTTGCCGTGATGAGCCCTCAAATAATAAGGCTCAGTGTAGTCGCTCTTGAGTTGCTTCGAAAGAGGGCTCAGCAGGAAAAGAAAAGAAGGGAGATAGAGAGAGGGGGACAGCAGGGGAGGAGGGCGGGAGAGGCTGCTGTGACGAAGTGACTGTGGCAGAGGGAATGTGGCAAAACCCTTCCTCAGAACTCAGTGGTCAGCTTTGCTGACCCGGTGCTTCTGCGCCTCATGGGGAACAGCAGAGGAAAATCCCGGAGCCCGTGGGGTCCTCTGCGCTGTCTTATTTCAACAGCTTGATTCGCAGCGCTCTTCTGACAGCTGAAGGTCCATTCTCATGCTGCCAAAATAGCATAATTTAAATTCAACCCAAATTCTCCTCCAAGAGCTACCAAAGAAAGAGAAGGAAAGAAAGCAAATTAGAACCTTAAGCCAGCCAAGTGCTAGCGAATACCAAGCTGGAACAGCAAAAAAGAAGCTCAAAAATCCCTTTCTCTAAGAGGGTACAGGAGAAAGTCCTGTGTTTCCTGGGGTGAGGGAGGGCCACGCGAGACTCGTGGTGTTGGTTCAGGTTTTGCTTAAAAACCTAATCTGTTCGTTTGGGGGTTTTGCCACTCAGGATTCCCTACAGGTCAGCTCATGCAGGCCAAAGTCCTGTTCTGCAGAAGGCTCAGGAGTGTGTTTGCGTAGAAAGTGGGTGCTTAGGATGCAGCCAAAAGCCCAGAGCTAAAGGCCATCCCTGAGGGTCAAAACCTCACAGAGCTCTGACCTAGGAGGTCAGCGTCTCTTACTAAACTTTCTCAAGCTGCCTAGATCTGAAGGAAAGAAAAACCACTTTCCATGTTAGTGGCCTAAATTTGATGTGGAGGATGAGTTGTTCCTTATCTGCCTTTGAGGTGAAAACCCGAGTGGACTCCAGTGAGGCTGTCTCTACAAAAAGGATCCAGAACTAGTAGAGACCACTCCCGCCTTTCCTAACCAACCAAGAAGCACAGAGGACTAAGGTTCTACCCACACCAAGCTCCCAGTGCTGCTCTTGGGGTAAGGAAAGACGGGATTCCCTACTCCACTGGGCCACTGATGGTCCTAGGAAAGGCTCTGGTCTGGAGCACAGCACCAAGCAGTATTTGGAGAACAGCTGCCCTTGAGGGTGAGGAGGCCTCGCGAGCAATCTCATCTGAGGTTTGTCCACCTTCTCCAAAGGCTTTGACCATTTCATAACCTCACAGCAGACGCTCTGTAACCATCTGCTGGAGACGGTCTGCTGGTGGTGTGGCTCCCGCTCCCTGGACCCTGGCTCCCTGCACTCCTGTCCCATGATCCAAGGTGGGGCCTCTGGGCTTCCAGCTTTTTAAAGGGAAATAATCAACCAGGAAAATAATCAGCCTGTTTTCTTAGGGTTTTGACATGATGAATAATCATGTAGATTATTATGTCGTTTAGCAACAGGGCCTGGCACTTGGGAAGTACTCCATGAGCTTAGCCTTCATAAATAATAGGTTTACTCGTGTCTACTAAGATGCCACCATGTTCAGATAGCTGAGCACATAGCGCTCTTCCATGCAAATGGGGTTGGGCACCTTCGGTGCTGGGGATTTGCTCGGTCTGCTGAAAGAGCAGCCAAGGTGACGGCCGACCATCCGGGAGATGCTGTGGGATGGGACCTAGAGCAGCCTCGCTGAAGAGCTAAGCAACACATCAGACTGGTCATGCATGAGGAGCAGGCATTACTAAATGCACAGTGAAAACTGCAGTCCCGGGACTCGTCTGACTTCGGCTGTCGCAGTTCGCTTACAGCAGAGAGTTCACAGTCCAGCATTTCTCAGAATCATGCAAGAGGCTCGTTAAAACATGGCTAGTGGGGCACAGTCGTGCCGCAGGCCTGTGATTCCAGCACCTTGGGAGGCTGAGGCAGGAGGGTTGCCAACTGAATGCCAGTTGAGCCCAGTCTGGCCGATTTAGTGACTTAGTGAGAACCTGATAAAAAAATTTTTTTTTTTTTTAATGAAAGGACTGAGGATGTGTCCTGAGTGTAATCCTCGATCAAAAACAAAAACAAAACAGATTGCTGGGTCAGCCAGATAGCTCAGCAGATTGAAGGCAGACTTAGGGAGCAGGGTTCAATTCCTGGCCTGCCACACCCCTGCAGCATGCTGAGACAGCAAATGAGACTGGGCGTGGTGGCACATTCTTATAATCCCAGTACTTGGGGGACTGAAAACTGAAGCGTCACTAGGAGTCCAATCTACATAGTGAGACCCTGAAGACCCTTTACTAAATTAAAAAAAAAAAAAATTGCTGAGACCCAGCCCCAGACTTTCTGACCCAGTAAACCTGGAGTGAGTGACCGTCCACATCTGCTTTTCTAGCAAGTCTCCAGGTGAGGCTGAGGCCGCTTTTTCAGAATCACTAGCTCAGGGTGGATGTAAAGAACAAAAGCTGGGAATTCAATCCCATGCGGCCCTGCCGGACACCGCCCGACAGAGGGCTCAGTAAAGAAGGGGAAGCAGAGCGCCAATCTGTCTTCAGCTCCCTGCTAGGGAAAAATATAGCAAACCACCTCCCTCCTGACAGCGCCCCCGAGAGGACAGTCGGCTCCACTCGGGTGTTGGTTTAGCCCCGTGTGCTTCTGATTCCAGTATTTTCAAAATCCAGAACTGCTTAAACTCATGTTTCAGGCGCTTGCTGCTGTTCTTTCCGAAGGCCAGCGTCTGAATTTCGCCAGATGTGGCCACGCGTCTGGGCATCTGGATGTCTCAGGAGCAGTAACAGGTTTCCAGCCGCTCTGTTGTTTGTCTCGAGTGTGAATCTCAAGATTCCCTTGCAGTCTCCGGACTCCCTGTGCCTGCGGTAGCTCACGAGCCCTTATCTCTTTGTTATTTTAGTCAGTGAAAGGGAATGGAGGGATCACCCGCTCGGAAGAAGTAAAAGGGAAAGACTCCAGCAACCAAGTAAGTGACCTGGAACGCGGGCCGGCGGAGGGTCTGGCCGGCGGATCTCTCTCCTTCCTGCCCTCCTTCCTGACGCAGTCCTTAGCTGCAGCCCGCTCTGGGCATCTGCAGCTCCAGCGTGCACAGTGTGCGGGGCTCGGGCGGACTCTGCAGCCCCCACACGAGCACCTCAGAGCTCAGCCCCTCGGCACGAGCTTCTCCCCCTTCTGCGTGCCCAGCACTCCTTCTCTGTGCCCTAAAGAGATGTCCATATCCACCAGTCACCGCTACCTCTTGCTCTCATTTTTGCTTCATGGAACTTGTCATAAGTAGCAACAACCCACTGTCTGCAGGCGCCTCTCGCCACCGCTTCCCACCCTGGCTTAGCAGACAGCCTTACCCGACTTCGTGCACACGGTGCCTGGTGCACAGTAGGAGCTCTTTCTAGGACAGTTGAGTGGAGGACACAGCGGTCCCGGGGTTCACTTGCACGGCCTCGGCATCCTAAACAAATAAGGCTGCGACGGTTTTATAACTGTACGTGTTCCTTTCAGTGGGATCCTGCACAATGCCTTACAATGGGCACTCTTTTTAAACTGATATTCCTTGTCCCCAAAAAGCCATCAAATGTTCTTCCATTAATTTCAACAGTGCAGAGACGTTCCTGGGATGCAGACAGCCTGGGCCCCTGACTCAGCCATTACTTTAGGGTTGTGACTTCAGGCCAGTCACAGGCCCTGGGTTTCCGCGTCCATGCGAGGGAGTGGCACATAGATGAGTCGGTGCGTCACACTCAGGCCGTTCCAGAGCAGAGCAGAGGGCTCGATCGATAGGGGAGATGCTGTACCACTCAGCCCAGGCTGCTGTGACAAAACACCATGCCGGGCCGGCCTGGGCAGCAGAGATGCACTGGTCGGGGGCTGGGAAGGCCGAGGTGACAGTGCCCACAGCGCACTGTCCCTGCTGAGGGCTCTTCCTGGCTTGCACATGGCTGCCTACTGCTCTGCCCTCCTATGGCAGCGGGAGGGAGACAGGAGGGGGTGGGGAGAGAGGAGGGCTGGAATGTGGGCACTTAGCGCAGAGGCTTTCCTGTTTCTTCTTAATAATGATTGGCCTTGGGGATCAGAGTCTCACCCTTAGAACCTCGTTTAATTTTAATTCCTTCTTTATTCCAAATACAACCACTTTGCTGGTTAGGGCTTCAACAAACCAATTGAAGGAACACAATCCTGGTCATGCTATCTCTCTCTTCTCTCCTCTCTCTCTCTCTCTCTCTCTCTCTCTCTCTCTCTCTCTCTCTCATTGTCTTCCTTATGCTGTCTCTCTCTTACACACACACATACACACACACAACCACACCAGCACATACCCATGCATGGCAACAACTTTTCCAGTGCTATACAATATTTCTATTTCCATAGCAATCAGCATATGCTCTCTATGGTTTTTCCTGCTTTCAACGTGTTTTCTTTTTTAACTTGCACCTGTGCCTGACCCCCGGAGCCATACCCCAGCCCACCGTGGAAGCAGAATTTTCAGGGCAGTGTGTAGCTCACCAGCAGAGCCCTTGCTTAATCTGCATGAGGCTCTGCGCTCCATCCCAGCACCAAAACCCCTTCCAAAGGTTACAACCTTAAAAACAGGAGAAGTTGACCTTGTACTTTATCTGCAACCCTAGATGAAACAACTCACTCATGATTGTGGCGTTTCTAAACTTTGGAATGACATCTGAAGATCTGGATGAGCTGGAACCCTCATGTTCCTTCCACTCACCTGGAGGTAGCTTGAGAGCCGTCCGAGAGCCCCGTCCCCCTGCAGGAACTCTGTCCCAAGGGCTTTGAATGCCACCTTGGGCAGATGTGTGTCTTCACAGAGAGACGACAAATACTTGGTTTGACTTGGTATCGGGAGTAGACACTCTGGGTGCCCTTGGGATTTTCTGTCTTAGAGCTATAAAAGGCTGAGCTGGTGTTTCTAGGACAGGGAGCTCCAAGCACTCCTGGTCTTGGCGGCCTCTAGAGTCTCAATCAAGTGGAAAGTGCCTGTGGTCTTGTCCCTGCCACTTGGATCCAGCACTGCTGGGTTCTCAGAGGTTCTGGGAGAAGGTACCTGGGTGACTCGATTGTTGAAAGTCTGAGGCAGAGTCAGCCCCCAAGTAGCTGTTGCACTCAGTGACAAAGCAGCCCTGCAAGGAGGAGGCCAGCCCTGGTCTCCTGAAGTGTGTTTCCAAGTCACTCCCAAGCACGTGGAAGCCTGACAGAGGGGACATCCTCCTGCAGAGCTGCAGGGAAAGCTGTTGGCTCTTTGGGCCTCTCCCCTCCCACCCCCACAGTCTAGGAGGGAAGACCAGGAAGCAGGTGGCAGGGGAGGCCTGGCCATCCCTCCCTCAACTCCCCATGCCAGGGGCCTGCTCTGTGGCCACTCTTCCCCGGGCACTGGGAGCACAGCAGTGAGAGCACGGAGCCCTGTCCCCGAGCTACGCCATCAAGCGAGCAGAGAAAGCCCTGAGATGATCACCTTGGAGAAACAGACAAGGCGGGGCTGCTGCAGGAGTGGGGGCCTTCCTCAGACCCCAGCCCTAGGCCTGTGTGGCCCAGGAGGCGGTGCTGGAGTTGACTGGAGGCGCAATGTCTCGAAACCAAAGCCTTGGTGCGCAGACGCACACACCGCCACCCCGAGCGTGAGCCCAGCCTAGGCAGCTTAGTGACTTAGCAAGATCTTGTCTCCAAAAATATTAAAAATTACGGAAAAGACTGGGGGTGCACAGGTCAGTGCCAAAGCCCCGGGATCAATTCCCAATGCCAAAAAGTAAAAGTAAAAGTAAAAATAAAGTCGATGAAGCCAGAGATACAGAAGGAAGAGAGACCCTGTAGCTCAGTGAAGGGAGCAGAGGGGCAGCGACAGGAGGGGCACGGGGCTCATCTGTCACACTGGACAGTGGTTCGCCCATGTCCCATTGCACAAGGCGTTAAGAACCACACAGCATCTTAGAAAGAGGGTCCACTGCTAATGGTAAGGATCTTAAGTAACCCAGCGTGACCAGCTCACCCCTCATCCAGGGAACGTTCCTGACCGATAAAGTGTCACTTCCATGCCCTGGAGTTGCCTCCCTCCAGGACAAGGCAAAGCAAGTGTCTCCCCGGAGCCTGGCATCTCACTGCAGAGTGGCAGATTCCTGTAACGAGTGCTCACAGGAGAAAGCTGAGACACTGAGCAGCGTCCCCAGGTCACACAGCCGGGGAGCAAACCAGGCCTCTCAGATTCCAGTCACTGTATGCTGAGGACAGGGAGAGGCCTGAGGAGGACGGGACCGCAGGCCTCTGGGCTTCTGAGGAGCTCGTGGTGGGGCTCGAGCTGCAGAGCGGGCGTCCGTCCGCGGCACTCGCGCGTCTGCGTCCTGGCCTCTGCGGCGGCGCTAGCAGCTGCTCCCCCAGACGCACTGGTGCGGCGGCTGCTTCAGCGATGTGGGTGCTTCTCTCCCCCGGGGGAGCAGCGCCCTGTGGCCCCCTACAGGCCTGGAGGCGTCTCTGTTTCTCTCTTCCGTCCTTTCTAAGGGCTGCGCTGCATTCACCAGTGAGAGACGACTACTCGGTGGTCGGTGTTTGGGGACAGTGCCTCCCTCCATAATCCAAATGCTGTCACTACATGTTCAGCGGCTCAGATATGCCCCTAGGGTTACTATGCTCCACGTATTTTGTGGAACCAGGGCTTTGGAGTTTTTAAAGTCAATATTTCAGAGCTGACATGCTTTTCTTCTTTCTTTCTTTAATTTTAAGGTCTTATAGGAAACACAGCAGGTCTAAAGGTACCAGGCTCATGGGCCACAGGGTGTCTCCTACCTGTGACCTGAGCAGCCCTGGGCCCTTTGGACAAAGCATGTGACATTCAGCCCCCAGGTCCCTCCTACCCCAATTTTCTCCCAATGCCAAAAGGAGCATTGCTTAGACTGCTACTTTCCAGCAAATATTGCTCTGGACCTAAATGCTGTCCTGTCTGGGGAAATAGGACCACTGTGTGATCCTTTGTACCCCGGTCCTCCTTTGTGTTTATACTATTTGTCTGTTCCTAGCAGGCATTCAAGTAAATTGTGATAAAAGTCTTCCTACCGCCTAACAGATTTGATTTGGCTCAGCTAGATTTGATGGGATTTGATCTTCGGATCTGTAGGTGTGCACTTTATGCAGCACCTTCTTGAATTTTGGGTTTTACAGTCTTGTCTCTCTGGATTGTAGAAACCCAGTAGAATGTCTTATTTGACATGTACATTCAAAACTAAGTGCAAACCGTTCCTCTTTAATCTGTCACCATTTCAAGAAGCAGAACACCAGTTTTACACCAAAAAAATTTAGTGGATGTAACCTTGAACAAAGAAGGGGCATCCCCAAAAAAGAGCCATGGACGTCTTGAAGCTGACTGTCTCAGTTCCTCTTCTCTCGTTGCTGGGACAAAATACCTGACATCCAGAATTACTTGGCTCACAGTTAGTGGAGGTTTCAGTCCATACTCGGCTGGCTCCAAGGCAGAGCAACACATGGCAGAGGGCAGCAGCTCCTGGTGGTGGAAAATAGCAGAGAGCAAAGGGAGAGGCTGCCGCAAGGTCAGCCAGCTGGCCTCTCTCCCCTCCTTACGTTGTAATGCAGATTACCTGCCCCAGGGTGAGTGTAGCACTCACACCCATAATCCCAGCACCCGATTATGAATTAATCACTAACTCCACAGGCCACCTCATGACTGCATGGGGCTTTGAGGGACACCTGGATACAAACCATAACACTGGCTCAGCCAGAAAAAGGCTCTCGGATGGCCAGGTGCAGGGCTCACGTACACAGCCACCCCTGCTGTCCTTCTCCCTCTCCGCGTGGCCCGGTTCTGCTGTCCTCTGGGCTCTCTTCCTTTCGGGAAATGCTTTCCGGGGACACAGCGTCAGTTCTCGAAGCTCCAGGGGTACATTTCTGCAGCCTTAAAACGAATGGATAGGGACCAGCCTCTGATTAGCTCAGTAAAGCTTGGCCATAGGCTCAGCTCTTCCTGTGTGACCCTGGAAAACTGGCTGCACCCACAGCCATGCTTGGCTGTCTGATCCGGCAGGCCTCAACCACACCCCTTTGGCGAGGTTGAACTCCCTTGCTTAGGATGCACGGAATCCACAGGGGAAGAGGCTGTCCCAAGAAAATTCCAATTTCTTATACCAAAGGAAGGGGGAAAGACAGCCTGCTGGAAAAGCATAAAATTAGTTCACCATTATTAAATAAATAGATGTCCCTTCCATGCATGGCCTTGCATTGTTTCCTCTTTTTTTTCCCCATTTCACCTATGACTTACAGAAGCATAGCAACCATCCATTTCAACGCCTCTGCTTTAATATGTTTATTCCCCTGCTTTAAGAGTTGTCTCGCATCCACTAAAAATGGGCTTTGCTTGAACTTGCTGTAGACATCAAACTCCACGGAGAAAGCCACCGTGCCAAAGGCCACCACGCCGCCCGAGCCGGAGCCTGTGGCAGCGGCTCAGAAGGGGAAAGAGGGCTCCGCCAAGGACAAGAAGTCAGCAGCAGAGAAGGAGAAGAAAAACAACAAACAGGAGGCCAAAGAGGCGGCTGCGCCGTGCGTGGAGCAAGCCGCAGTGGAGACCAACGTGCTGCACAACGCGGACAAGCCCCAGCGGAGGCCGGAGAAGAGGCGGCAGTCCCTCGGGGGCTTCCTCAAGGGCCTGGTAGGTGGACCCTTCACCGCTCCTCCCTCCACAGGGCACACAACTGGCAGGGCATCCTGGCCCACCTGCTGGATGTCGGGACGGGCACGGTGCTAGACGCTGACAGCCCAGGAAACAGAGCTGCTGCGGTGCTGGAGGGTGGTCAGGCGGGCGGGAGGGCCCGAGGCAAAGCACAGGAAGGGCCAGGCAGCCTCAGGGCTCCGCGTTCCTGCCCGCTCCCAGCCCTGCGACTCCCAGAAGCTGAGACGTTGGCCCATCTTGCCTTCCGCACACCCTCCAGGGAAACCTCCTTTCTGTTTTTCATGCTCCCTCAGCCTGTGCCAGTGTCTTTTTTTTTTTTTTTTTTTTTTTTTTTGTGGAACCAGGGATTGAACTCA
>NW_004524653.1:4214456-4220332 GCF_000260255.1 Octodon degus
TCTACTGAGCTATCTCCCCGGCCCCCAATGTCCCTTTCTCTCCCTCCAACCCCATCCGCCCAAGTCTGAATATGTTTCCTGCCCATGGGCTCCGCAGCCCCTGGCCCTGGGTCTCTGAAAGACTACACACTTGTCGAAGGGTTCAGCCCTCCCCATGTGAAAACTATGACATTTTGTGTCCCTGTGCACATCCAGATTACTCGTCCATAAAAGATCAGCCACGCCTAACTCAGAAGGTGGCTGAGACAATCAGATGAGAGGCTTGGGAACCAGAGACCTAGGGCTGCATTTACACGCAGGGGGAGCCATTGTTACGCTGCTCCGGGGCCTCTTCTTCCTGTGCATCCTCCTCAGCTTTCTTCGAAGTCTTAATGTGGACACTCGGGATAAACATTTGTTTAATTAATTAATCATGATTTGGGGAGTGAACGTGTTATTAGCTTACCCCATCTATACTATGTCATCTTGGGGTGCTAAAAGGAAAACCTTAGACAAATTAAGAATTTATTTGAGCAGAGAACAAAACCCAAACAGGCAGGGCAACACTGAGAACCAGAAGGGGTTCAGCGAGTTCGGCCCTCCATGTGAGTACTGGGCTTTTATAGAACGGACGCAGAGACGGGAAACCATCTGATTGGCCACAGTGTCTGAGGCACTCACCTGATTGGGCAGAATCCCAGCACTCGGCTGTGATTGGCCAAAGTTCACCTGTTTGCCTTTAGCAGAGACCTGGCCATTTGATGTGAAAATGGTTTGTGTGTACACGCACACAGGCTGTGGTTTGTCACATAGAAACGTAAAGCAAGGGGACAGCCTGTGGCTCATAGCCTCCTGCTTGCTTAATTTAGCAAGGAAATAAGTGTACAGCTGTGTTGGTCCATGGGATGCAGAAAAAAAAAAAAAATGGCTGCTAGTGTCAAAATTCCTTCGCGCCAGTTGATGCAGAAAGTATTTTAGATTTGCTTGTTTCAATCTCCCCATAAAATGGGATCCCCCAGCGTCCGCGGACCTCTGACACCTCGAGCTCTGTGAGCACGGGGCTCGACCTTGCCGATCTCAGGTGCATCTCACAGTCGTGCTCAATAAACAGCGCCATCAGTGGATAAACTAAACACATCCTAGACATCCGGGTACAATGTTCCAGGCTAGAGTAAGTTAACTGAAGTTATCCTTTACTGCAATGTTGGACTCCACTACAGCCACGCTACTTTAGAATTTCTTCCTACTTGCAATTTTAAAGAATATCCGTTTGTACATGGAGACAAAGGTTAAGCATTCGCTAATGACTTGATTTACCTTTTAAAACAATTAAAGTTCTTCCTTGCCTTCCTTCTTGCCCTTCAGTGCTCCCTTCCCTCCCCTTCTCTCTCCCTCCTCTCCTTCCCTCCTCCTTCAGTCTCTTATCTACTAATTAATAAACCAGATGAGCACACAAGCATGTCAGGGTAGGAAGTCCCTGAAGGAAGTGAGGTAAACATGGCAGCGTTTGCCTGGGTCAGGAAGGGTTTGTCACCAAGGAGCTAATGTCAGAAGTGGAGAGAGAGAGAGAGAGAGAGAGAGAGAGAGAGAGAGAGAGAGAGAGAGAGAGTGAGTGCCACGTGGGAGTCCAGCAAGGCTCTTCCAGGAGGAGAAAGGTCACTGGCAAAGCCCCGGCAGTAGAAAGGACATCAGTGAAAAGTTCTCAGCATCAGAGGACGAGTGAGGACTCGCTGGACAAAAAGCCAAAAATGGGAGAAGTCAAGGGCAGGGGCTGCACAGAGAGTACCCCGCAGCCCACAGAAGCTGGGAGACTATGGTGGTAGGCCAGGCAGCAGGGAAGCCCTGTTTATACTACATAAAGACATCACAGCCGAGGCCGTGGGGTAATGGCTATAAAAAGACCCAGGCAAGAATAGCAACCCTTTCATTCACTGGCCAGTGTGACCCCAGAGAGCTGGTGGCAACTTAGCCCCATGATGCCTGCAGAGTTGGTGGGTGTCACACACCCTAGACTACAATTACAGCTCTAGTCACTGACCCCCTGCTCAGGACCATACTGGGGTATGGACATCGCCTCCCTGATTACAGCAGCACCCCTGCAGGGTATGACTCGGGATCCCACTTCCCAGATGAGTATGGTGACAGGCTCTGAGATTTGATGGCCATGACACGGCCTTCCAGAGGTGGCAGCAGCAGTGGGGGACAGAGTCCACGCTCCAGTCCTGCCTCCTGCCACAGTTAGGAGCCCCAGAGCTCAGGGGGAACCCGAGGAAGGCTTTCTCCTGTCTCCCAAGGCCAAGCCCCTGAGACCTGGACAGTAGATGTATTCTGTGGCGGGCCCTGCATCCCACAGGACATGAGCTCCTGGCTCCCCTGCTTCAGAGCACAAGCCAGCTGGTCCCTCTGGTGACGTCCTCCTCACTGGCCTTCTTCTTCTTCCCCTGATGCAGTACTGAGAACAGCCTCATATGTGCCAAAGTCAGGAACGACCTGAGGACCTGCAGAGCGTCTCTCTCTCTCTCTCTCTCTCTCTCTCTCTCTCTCTCTCTCTCTCTTTTTCTGTGTGTGTGTGTGTGTGTGTGTGTGCGCGCGCGTGTGCACCTGTGTGTGGGACTGAGGGACTTTACACACACACACACACACACACACACACACACTCCAATTACCACTATTGGAGGAGACTGTCCACCGCCCCAAGCCCACCTACTTCATGTCCCCCCTCGCCTCGCGCATTCCTGGGCCCCTAGAGCTCCACGCAGCACCATCTGCAGCTGTGACAGGTGAGCAGGCAGATGGGCCTGCATTGGGCAGGAATCGAAGCTGTGGCACTTGGTGTGGTCACCGCAAGAAACTTGGGTCCGAGTGCTGGGAAAGGGACAGCCAGCAGCACAGTGCCGGGCAGAGCAGGTAGCTGCCCAAGGCCTGGCACAAGCTGGCCACTGCTAAGTGTCCACACCACGGCCCGCTAGCAGAAGCCTGAGTGGGAGGGGTTGACCTCAACGCTGCCATGGGGGGTCAGGTGGAGTCTCAGCTGCATGGAGTGGGACAGACCAGTGGAGGCTGAAGGAACTGGAGGGAAAGGAATCCTCAGACCCGGCCTGGTTGCCTCCTGGGCCTAAGCATTTGGTAGCCTCTGGTCATCCTGGTGTCCCCAAAGACCAGCGCCCTCTGTCGTGGGCAGCTCATACTCCACACACGTGGCGAGCGAGTGCCAGCTGCCACTGCCAGAGAATGCGAGCAACTCCTTTTTTTTTTTGGTTTTTGAACTAGGGTCTTGCTGTGTAGTTCAGGCTGGTTCTGAGCTCACTATGTAGCCCAGGCTGGCCTTGAACTCCCAACGATCTTCCTGCCTCGGGCTCCTGAGTCCTGGGATTACAGGCGAGTCTCATGCTCAGCCAGCTCCTACGCACAGCCACAGTACTGTGCCTACAGCTACTAGCATTTAACCCTCACAGTCACCCGTGTGTCTGTGGTAGAATTAGAAAGAACCTGACCAGGCCTGGCAAGAGAGCTCAGCGGAGTAAACACCTGCTTTGGCAAGTGCACGGACCAGGGTTCGATCCCCAGTCCCACATGCTGCACTAGCCCAGAGTGCGCTGAGCCAGTGACAGAGTCCAGGTGTGAGGGCACATGCCTGTAATCCCAGCACTGGGGAAGCTGAAAACCAGAGGATTACTAGGAGTCAGAGCTGTGTACAAAGACCCTGTACCAAATACATAAATGAAAAAAAAAAAAATGTCCAAAGCCACACAGCTGAGAAATGGCAGATCTAGGACTGACAGTCCAGCTACCTGATTTTAGTGGTAAATGATATCACACAGTATATCCCAGGTCACGTCATGCCACATGCACATAGTACACTGTACTAACTAGGAACCGTGTGTCATCTACATACTACATGTACTCCATGTGCACTGTGCTTACATTATAGGTTCGCTAATGCGAATTGACTATAGTATATATGCTATATAGTATACTATTGATATACTCTACCACATTATACGACACAGCACAATGCATCTGTTATACGTACTGTATGATATTGTATTACGTTACCTTACAATATATTGCATGTACATATTATGCTGTACTATATATTAGGCTAAACTATAGTGTTTACTGCACTACTTTATGTATTCCATGAACGCTAATAATGTACTATATTACATATATTATGCAGTAGTGTACAGTTACATTTTTATATATAATCTATATATACTAAGAATGTTGGGGACTGGGGAGATGGCTCAGTGGAATAAGCGCTTCCCTGGCAAGCGCAAGGGTCTGAGTTCAATCCCCCAGTTCCACCCAAAAAAAAAAAAAAAAAAAATACAATATACTAAGAATGTACTATCTAATATAGAGTATCCTCTGTTATATTGTGGTATGCTGGACACCATTACCCTGTACCACACCACCTAGATATATGTGTTTCTCTATGCTATACTAAATTTTGTGGGTTTTGTTTTGTTTTATTTTGAGACAGGGTCTCATTATGCAGTTCGGGCTGGCCTTGTACTCACTTTTGTAGCCCCCAGACTGGTCTCAAACTAGCAGAGATCCTCCTGGTTCAACCTCCCAAGTGCTAGGATTACAGGCGTGTGCCACCATGCCCAGTTCCAGGGCCCCACCATGGGCGGGGCGCCCGCATCCGGGGCCAAGACCACAGGGCATGTGGGACCCAGCATCGAACTCGGGTCCTCATGCTTGCCAGGTAGATGCTTCTCCTCTGGGCCATCCCTCCCACGCCCCTACGCCGTATTCCATACGCATACTTCACGGCAAGTACCAGGTGCACCGCACTCTCCTGCCCTGCCCTGCTCTGGGAAATGGGCCGGGAACACAGACCGCCTGCTGCCTGCAGCCGCGTGGCCACCTCCCGCCCTCAGCCCGCTGCAGGGAAGCAGGGCTCCGGGCTCTGTGCTCTGACTCTGTAGTAAAAGATGAAACGCTGGGTGTGACCAAACCGGGCTACCAGGATCTGAGTGCACCCGAGGGGGGAGGCTTCACGTCAGAGGGCCCCCAGCGCGCCTGCGGGGCAGCGCGGCCCCGGGTCCTGCGTGAGGTGGCGTCAACTCACGGAACTGCACGGTGGCTAAGCTGCACTTGACAGCAGCCGTAAAGGAGGTGGCGGCACCTGCCCCCAAGGTCCGCTCACCCCGTCGGCCTGTGTCCAGGGTGCGAGTGCTCCAGCAGAAGTCCTGGCCGGGCACTGAGGTCTCGGTGACATCCTCTCCCGAGCTTCTGCTCTCTGCAGGAGACGGATGTCAGACAAGGAGGCCGACAACAAGATAGCGTAGGAGAGGGATACCTGGTGGAGCATAACAGGGTCACTGGGGAGAAAGTAGAAGGGTGACCTGCCAGACAGTGACGGAGGAGGGGCGGAAGTGAGCTAGCAGGGGGGCAGTCTGCAAAGATGAGCTCGCTTCTCCTGCGAACAACTCTGATAGAAGGATTTTGTTTTCTTTTGTTGTTTTGTTTTTTATGTATTTAGGGCAGGGTCTACAGGGTCTCACTACACAGATCAGACTCCTAGTGATCCTCCTGTTTTCAGCCTCCCAAGCGCTGGATTACAAGCTCGCACCACCACGCCCAGTCTCACTCGCCGTTTTAGCGTGTGGGGACGGGGCAGGCCCTGCACACCTGGGATTGAACCCCGGCCACTGCACTCAGCCTAAGCAGGTGTTGGAGTCCGCTGAGCTATCTGGCCAGCCCCTCTGATACAAATTTTATCACTGCCATTTTAAAGATGAAGAAACCAAAGTAGAAAGCGCTTGTCCAGCATTTCACAAAGAGAGAAACAGCTGGGCGTTGAACAGGGTGGATGTCCCACGGTCGATAGAAACAGAGCTGGGCGTTGAACAGGGTGGATGTCCCACGGTCGATAGAAACAGAGC
>NW_004524653.1:4220432-4223729 GCF_000260255.1 Octodon degus
GGCGTTGAACAGGGTGGATGTCCCACGGTCGATAGAAACAGAGCTGGGCGTTGAACAGGGTGGATGTCCCACGGTCGATAGAAACAGAGCTGGGCATTGAACAGGGTGTGTGTCGCACGGTCGACCCCTCTCTTCCCCATCGCTCTTCCATAAAAGCTGTGTACATAACACAACACCTAGCCCAGAACCAGCGCTACATCAGTGACACTGGGGGCTGGCGACAAGACATCCTAGGTAGGCTACAACTGCTTTATGTCTTTTTCTCCAGGGACCCAAGCGGATGTCGGATGCGCAGGTGCAAACAGACCCCGTCTCCATCGGGCCCCCCGGCAAATCCAAGTAAACAAGCCACGCGGGCCCACCAGGTTCTACCACAGAGATGTCCCCTCCCAAACACGCGCTCTGTATATATTTTTTCTTCTCATGCCCATCAAATGAAATTCTGCCTACCAATTAAGCCCGAGCTGTTTGTTGTATATTGGGGTGTACTATTTATATCTCTAGTCCAGTCTTTCCTGGCAAATCACCGTAAAGATGGGTTAGCAAGTTAGGTGGTGAGCGGGAGGTATTGATGTTGGCCAAGCAGGGCAGAGAGGAAGTGGAGGAACGGTGTGGGCTACGTTGTAATAAATGGTGGAGATCGAGAGAAAACTATCTGCGAGCAGAAGTTAAGCTTGGTAGCAAACGTGTGCGCATCGTCTACATGCGAGGAAGGGAGCAAAAACGGTTTCAATGTACGCTGCGAAGAGGGAGAAGCCAGGCTCGGCGTTGGGCGTTTGCCAACTTTCTAGAAAGGAATGAGTGAGGCAAGAAAAAGGAATGAACGAGTTGGTCTTCAGGTAGGGTCGTTGAAGATTACTGATGAGAGAGGAACGATCGAGTGGAGAGGGTCTGAAAGGATTTGGGAGAAGCGATTCCTTCTAGTCTCTTGGACAAGGGCAAGGATTACTATTAAAATGAAAATAAACATAAAATAGGTTGCAAGTTTATTTTGCAACACAAGGGGGCGCCAAGGTCCCCGTTTCTAGCCCGCATTCTGTACCCCCTAACAATGATTGGGCGTCTGTGATCTTACATTATTAATGTCTCTCAGATGGCGGAGGGGCTCGCTGCATCTGTTCTGTCTGACGCTTATCTCAAGTCTGTCTGTAATTTCCTAATGCGCTCAGGGTGTGCTCTGCTACAACGCTCCTTATAACCCCAGTTAATAAAAGTTGACAGAATATGATTCAAATACCTGAGTTCTCTTTTTTAAAAACAAACCTTTGTACAGAGGACTGAATAAGACGAGGAGTCTATGACAGGTTAATCCAAAGTCGCATGTGACTGAGTTATGTACACTGTACCTTTCTCTTTCTGATTTAATAAAAGACATCCGTTTGCTTCCAAAGTATCTTTTCATTTTTAACTTTTGAAGCAGGTCTCACCTGCTCTATCAGAGATGATTTGATTTTTATTTTTTTATTTATTTATTTTTTTTTTTTGAGATGATCTGATCTTGACATTATAGAGTCAGCGCTCTTTGGGAAGAGGGTCCAAGTCTGTCCCAAATCCTCCCGGGTTTCTTACACACACACACACACACACACACACACACACAGAGCCCAGATGAAAAGTGCTATCTTGGGTCAGGTTGCTGAGAGCAGAAAAGCAGGGACGCAAGGGCGTGCGGAACACTGAGTGGGCTCCCCGTAGGCGAAAGGGATGAGACAAAAACAGGCGGGCGAGGATGGCCTGCAGCCCGCAGGTGAACGGCCCGCCCCCGGCTCTCTTGCGGCCAGTGAGCCCAGCCTGGGCCGCGAAAGCGAGTCCTGCACGGCCCACAAGGGGCGGGCCAGCCAGGTGCTGGGATTGCGCTGAAGGCTGGGACTGCAGGCAGCTGGCGGGTGAGCGTGCGGCGGGGTCCTCTCAGACTTGGGTGTGGATTCTTACACACCGGTGCGCCCTTTTGAACTCCTTGGCATTCATAAATACAGACAGGTAAAGGAATGGCTCGGAGTGTGCACCCACCGCTGATGACTCACAGGCTCAGGCCGTGGACACAGACGCACGCACGCACACATACAGCTCAGGGGAATCCACCTCTGCGCAATCTATCTCACACTGGCCCGAGGTGAGCACTGAAAACACTCCTGACACAGGCACGACCTCTCTGGTAACCGGGTGTTTGGAGAATGTGTTCAGAGAAGCCTGGGACCTCTATGCACCAGGAGGAGCGGGAGCCCCCGCGGCGCCCCCTGCTGGCTGCCCTGAGGACTGCTAAATCGAGGTTTCCAGGGTGTCCAGGCGCATCCTTGCGGCCTGCTGGACACGCCTGTGGGTTACTCCTGTGGCTCCCCAGATGAGAACCCCCTCGTGCAGCCAGGGTCTGGACACTAATCTGGGCCCGGCTGCGGGAAAAGCATTAGCGAAGCCCCGGCAGAGGCGACCACCCCTCCCCTTTGCTATCTTCAGGTAGCTGGCTGTCCCTGTCCCCAGACCTGGAGGGCTGCCTCTGGTGACTTTTGGTGAGTGTCCTCCACTGAGGATGGTGGCCGTATCCTTTGCAGTTTCACCTCGCTGGGCACCAGGGCCTCTGCCCAGCTGAGAAATCTCCTGGAGCACAAGAGGAGAAGCAGAAAAGAGTCGCAGTGGCTCAGACCAGGCCACGGAGGCAGAGGACCGCCACCCCCACCCCCACTCCCGCCCAGGAAACATAACAAACTGAAGCGCCAGCTCCCCACCTCAGACTGCAGAGCAAGGCAGTGGCTTTTCTAACTGGTATCCCCTCCGCCTGGGCCAGAGGAACATCTTTTAAATGAAACAACCCTGGGTTTGTTCTCTCATAAAACAAGAACATTTAAAGAACCAAGAACTAAAGAATTACCCTAAAGCCAGTGGTAATTCAAGAAGCAGGTTTAGCTGGGGATATAGCTCAGCGGCGCAGCACCTGCCTGGGAAGCACAAGGTCCCGAGTTCCACTCCAGGTACAAAAGAGAAGGCAGCTTAAACTACACTTGTGTTTTCTTTGTGTGTGTTGGGTTGTGTGCCGTCCAGTTGACATTCCATTCTTGGTACTGATTCCCGTGCCTTGTACTGGACTGGTGTGAAAAAGAGCACAAACTCCCCCCTGTAGGCACAGGAAAGCCCTAAGGACACAGAGGGACCCACAGAGGGACAGAGGTCCTCCACAAACCCAACTGAGGACCCAGGGGGAAGAGGCCAGGCAAAACTGCGTGCAGCAGAAGATTGCAAGCTGCTCTCAGAGAGAGAGAGAGAGAGAGAGAGAGAGAGAGAGAGAGAGAGAGAGAGAGAGAG
>NW_004524653.1:4223829-4226666 GCF_000260255.1 Octodon degus
AGAGAGAGAGAGAGAGAGAGAGAGAGAGAGAGAGAGAGAGAGAGAGAGACAGACACAGAGACAGAGACACAGAGACAGAGACAGAGACAGAGGAGGCAGAGGTGGGGGGGGGCAGAGGCGGCTTCTTTATGCTGATAACTCGCTGCTCACACTCCTTTACTGGTTTATTCTTAGGTGCTCGGGAAAGTGCATCTTATCCCTCGCCAGGAAGAAGCGACCTTGCCAAGAAGAGCCCGTGAGCTGACCCAGCTGCTGCTGCAGCACGCACGCACACACACTTGTGCACACACATGCACACACCTAAGCATGCCTGCATATGCACACAAACACACGTGCACACAAATGCATGAACACACACATGCACACACACACACTCGCACACACACTCAGATCATCCCTGCCTCACACCAGTCATCCAATTAGACCCCAAAAGGCCAGTAAGCCCCACTGGCTTTTCCTCAAGGAGAAGAGCAGATTTCTACAGTGGTTCCTCTTGCCTCACACAAGCCCAATCTTGGGAAATAAAGTCAGGGCTGGGGATGCAGTTCATTGGCGGGGTCCTTGCCCCAGCATGTGAGGCCCTGGGATTCTTCCCCAGCCTTGGGAAAAAAAATGGAATTCATTAAAATAAATTTTAAAGGGCTGGCAAGATAGCTCAGCGATCTAAAGCGCCTGCTTAGGCAAGCTTAGGCAGGCCCAGGGGACCACGGTTTGATCCCCAGCACCACCTGCAGCGCCAGCCCCGCCCTCGGGCAGGCTGAGCCAGCAAAAAATAAATAAAATTTTTAAAATACAGTCATCTCCTCGACCTTCCTTAAAGGAGACTGAAGGGTAATGAGGGGAGGACTGTGTTTCACACAGCAGGCAGGGAGGGCTGGGTGCGCCCTGCAGCCACAGCAGGAACTTGGTCCCCCCTGCAGGTGGTTAAGGACCAAGATTCCACGTGGAGAGCAGAGTCAGGCTGCTTCATCGTCAGGACTTTGGACATTCTATCAGCAAGAACAGACTGGTGCTGGTGCCTTGGAAATTAGGGTTCCATTAGGGAGAAAAGAAATTACTTACCAGCCGAGAAGATGGCTCAATAGAAGAAACACTTGCCTAGCAAGCGAAAGGTCCTAAGTTCAATCCCCAGTACCAAAAAAAAAGATAGATAGAGAGAGAAAGAGAAAGAAAGAAAGAAAGAAAGAAAGAAAGAAAGAAAGAAAGAAAGAAATTACTAAACAGTGGATTCTGCACATTTGTAATGGAGAGTTTAGCTCAGCCCAAGCAGCCAGCAGCCCCTTGCAGGAATCAGCTTCCTGGGGACTTAACTCTTTAGTGCCTGCCATGCTCCCCGCCCCTCAGGAAGCCACTCTGTCATCCTCTCCATCCCCTCCTGTGATTTACCCATTGCCACCCATGAGATGTCAGAGGACCAAGAGTGTCAGTGACCACACATTTCGGTCCAGGAGAGGCTTTCTGAGCACATTATGTAATTTAGAGTTGAATGCCCCTACCTGAACCCACCCACTTCCTGGGGGCAGTGGCAGGCACCTGCGCAGATCTCGCCTCTGCTTATCAGCTGGCATTTCCGGGCAGAAGAGCCCCGGCTGCACATCCGGTACTGACCACCGCTGAAGGCCTTGTTCCTCAACCCCTGCTCAGCACAGCCCCTCTAAACTCCACCACACGGGGGCACTCGAGGAACTGGGGTTCTACCATCTCTACCCAGGCCTTTTTCCTCGCTTGCCTAAGCAGGAAGTCACACCAAGGCAGAATGAGGAGCTTACTTTTTGATTCATTCTAGAAAGCAGTTGAGTTGAATGAAATGACCTAGAATAGGGGAGCCAGTCCAGGGATGTCAGGGCTGCCGCAGAGTCCCAGCCCTCCGAACCAAAGATGGTAGGCTACATTTTTCCATCTTCATCAGCCAGAAGGCTTTGTGAGAGCAAAGCCTTAATGCTAGTGTCACCACAAAGCACTTAAGTCACTGTCCTTGGCCCGTCTTGTTCCACAGAGACACCTTGCCTCTCATGTCTTCACACCCCACTGGAGAGTGTGGCTTAGCCTCCCGCCCTCCCTCATCAGTGCACGGAGCTGCTGGGAGCACGGAGCGAGAAGATCCACAGCACACAGAGTGCAGCGGCTGGTGCACAGCCACGTGTCCCTCAGGAGCTGGTGTATCGTAGGGAAGGTCTAGTACGAACAGAAAACTCGACTCAGAGTGACAACACCAATGAGGATGGGTGCCATTCCATCCCTAGGTGGATGTAATGGTCTTGGCTTTGGTTCACCGAGGCTCTGCTCAGGCTAATAAAAGGAACGTAGCAGCCCACCTAGCAGGCGCTGTGCTGCCGCGGGCACTATCCTGCTGTCCCAGGCCTCTGCTCTGCCTGTTCTACGGGTCGACAGCACCCTAATGAAACTAGTGCCTAATGAGCGACGGCTGCAGTTCCAGGCAAGGGGTGGTGGGTGGACATCAGCTTCAGTGGACAGGTGTTGTCGCGCGCGGCCTTGCCAGCAAGAACGACGCGACCACTGGTTGGTTTTCTGCGCAGCTCTTTATTGTTCTCTTACATCTGTCTTCTTTCCCCTCGAGGCCCCTGCTCTTAGCTTATAAGTCTCAGGGCTTCCAACCATAGGGTGCCACGTATGCACTGTCCATTGGTCCAGGTACGCGGAAGCAATGCATTAGCCCAAGCCTTGGCCTTTTATGGAGTTGTTTATTACTAGGAGCGCTCACCCCCTGAGAGGGTGGAAGGCGGAAACCGGCACCATCCTAGGGCGCGGCTACACGCAGCTCCCTACAGTTCCCCCTTTTAGTTTTTGCAACAGGCGAGAACAGAGGCCCGATCCCC
>NW_004524653.1:4228511-4230435 GCF_000260255.1 Octodon degus
TTCGCGCAGGGCTCCAACCAGCAACGGGACTGCAGTTCCCGGGTTTCGGCACCACTTGTCGCGCGCAGCCTTGCCTGCAAGGAAGACGCGACCATTGGTTGGTTTTCTGCGCAGCTCTTTATTGTTCTCTTACATCCGTCTTCTTCCCCCTCGAGGCCCCTGCTCTTAGCTTATAAGTCTCAGGGCTTCCAATCATGGGGTGCCACGTATGTACTGTCCATTGGTCCAGGTATGCGGAAGCAATGCCTTAGCCCAAGCCTTGGCCTAATATGGAGTTGTTTACTCCAGGAGCGCTCACCCCTTGAGGGGGTGGAAGACGGAAACCGGCGCCATCCTAGGGCGCGGCTACACGCAGCTCCCTACAAGGTGTGATGAAAAAGGGGTCAAAAAGGCTGCTGCAACAGCGCAATAAACAGGAAAGTAGTCACTAACATGAGCATCTTTAGGGGCATCCGCTCCCCCAAAACAACCACTCCATTTAATTCAGATTGATGGGGTCTGTGTGGCCACGAAGCCCCGCTTTCCAAAGTGTGGCCATTAGGCTGGGAATTCCCTGAGACCAGGGACCTTCTTGTCTGTCTCGCTCTGTGGCCAATGTGTAGTACAATGCGTGGACAAT
The DNA here is from genome assembly GCF_000260255.1 of Octodon degus. NCBI lineage: Eukaryota > Metazoa > Chordata > Mammalia > Rodentia > Octodontidae > Octodon > Octodon degus. The sequence goes on from NW_004524653.1 coordinate 4,229,131, forward strand.
ACGTGCTCAGTTAGAGGTGCAGAATGGATACGCTGACCTACGTTTGCTGCATGTAGGCTGCCTTACTCGGCAGTAAGAGTTTGGTCCAGTCCCAAGTGCTCACTGAGTCCAGCCAGGCACTCTCCTGCCCAGGTGAGCAGCCCGGCAGGTCTCAAAGGACGGTCCCCAGGCGAGTACCACCAGCCTCACCTGGGAGAGGATAAGAACACAGCCCCTCAAGCCCCATTCCTGACCCACTGGATCAGAGAGTCTTGCAGTGGGGCCACCTTTGTCACGGAAACTCTCCAGGTGGATCTACTGTAGAAAAAAATTGGAAACCAGAGCTGCATACAAGAGTAGCGTGCTCCGAGCACACCCTGTCTCCCTCCTCCTCTCCCTCCCCTACCAGGACCTCAGCCCAAGGACACTGCCTGCCCCCACCTTCCTGTCTGTCCCGGCCTGCCTCACCCTAGGACCTGCCTCCTAGGAAAAACCAGCTCCCGCCAAACACTCAGATAGAGTGCAGCCAATCTGGATGCCAATTTTAAAGGTACTGGAAGCCTTGGAGAGACAAGGCTTGAGCAAGGCACCAGAACAGGAACCGGAAGCAGACATGGGAGAAAGCAGAAGGGAGGCAGGAGCGCCAGAGAGGAGCAGAAAACCGATCTGAGCTGGGCGCCAGTGCCTCCCGCGGGCTGAACCCCTGCAGAAGCCAGGTGGCAGTGGATCCCGGGAAAGGGATCTGAGAGCGAACTGGCACAGCGGGAGAGAAGCAGCAGAATCCGGAGCAGCCCGGCTCCCACCCTGAGGCCAAACAGCTGAAGGTGGAGTTGGAGTCAAGGGGACATGCCTTTCTCCTCCTCCTCCTCTTCTCCTCCTTCTCCTTCTGCAATAGCAGGGGTTGGACCCCAGAGCTGTGTCCCCAACCCTTTTTATTAATCTATTTTAAAATTTTGATCTCAGCCTGATGGCCCAGCTCTGTAATCCCAGCACTCAAGAGGCTGAGGCAGGAGGACCGCCTCGAGTTCGAGGCCAGCCTGGGCTGCAGAGTGAGCTTCCATCCCAAGAACTCATTAAGTGGCCCAGGCTGGCCTTCAGCTCACACTCCTCCTGCCTCAGCCTCCCGAGCAGCTCGGGTTCCAGATGTCTGCCACCCCCCTGGGTGTCTGTCAGTTTCTTTAGCTTCAGGACAGAGTAGAAGTGAGGACCCCAGGTGGCCATGGCTGGAGCCCCAGTTCCCCACTTGTAGCCACGCAGAGCACGTCCCTTACTCTCTTCAAGCTGGCCTTTCATATCAGGGAAGCCCTCCCACTCCCCACTCCTCCC
>NW_004524653.1:4230730-4249788 GCF_000260255.1 Octodon degus
CCTCCTTCCCCCCTCCCCAGCTCATTCTGCCCAAAGCAGTGAAGACTGTGTACAGCACACTCAGCACCAGGGAAATGTCCACGCCGGAGCAGCCTGCATAGATCCAGCTGCTTTCTGTGCATGTGTGTGTGTCTGTCTGTCCATCTGCCCATCCATTAGGACATCTTCTACAACTCCCTGCTCTTCTTGTCCCTCACAGCCCCCACTTATGTGTTACCATCCGCCTCCACTCTCTACTTCACTGTCTTAATTTTCTTTTAATTTATTTTTTTTTTAAAGTCTCTTTCCACTTTCCTAGAGGTGCAGCCCCCTGGGCAGAGGAGCCCCCCTCCTCTGTCATGCCCCCCATCTTCCGCGGGCCACTTGCTGAGTAGCTCGTGAGAAGGCAAAAACAGGAAATGATGCCCTAGTCCTGACTAAGCAAAAAAAGCATCTGGACAAAAATCCCTCGGTGGACGGATTTCTTCAGTTCTCAAAAATTAGGGCCCTGGAAGCGTGGCCCGCAGCTCTGAATGTGCTTGGTCATTTCCTCTGCACATGTAGAGCCTCCGCGACCGCGAGGGAGGGCTGGGGGGAAGGGGGAGGAAGGTACTGGAAACGTTTTAAGTCGACCACAAGGCAGGACAGGAAATTCTGGAGGGGGCGTTTTTGTTTGAATCCCTGGGAAACTGCGTCCTTCACGAAACGCCCGTCCAAGCTCCCTTGCACTCTCGTGCCCGGGGGACCCAGGGGGACATGTAGCAGTTGCTTTACACGACCTGCCCAAAAAGTGCCACCCTGTCACCTGCAGCCTTCGGTTGGTCCCAGCCTGAGGGTAACCTCGTGAGCGAGGCCCCACCGGCCGCCTTGCGCTCCCCTCTTCTCCTCTCACTCTAGGGACCTCCGCGGGCTGTTGCTGGCACCACCAGGAAGGTCTGAGCCATTAAATACGCAGGACCTCCTCACCTGCAGGACAACCAGGGAAGCAGACCCCCGGGGCTTTGCTTGAAGACACGCAGGACAGTGGGCGATCCCCACTCCTCCCAACCAACAGCAGCCTTCGGTGTGGCGCTCGATTTCTCAGCAGAGCTGATGCTGGCCAGAGAAAACCCTTGGCAGGAAAAGAGAAAGCACGTCAGGTCGGGCGCAGGCTCGCCTAGCACGTGCAGAGCCCGACCCCATCCCCAGCTCCACGCAGTTTTAGCACGTGTTTTTTAACAACAAAAGGTAAAAAGGAAGAGAGAGAAAGAAGGAGAGAAGGAGGGAGGAGAGAGGGAGAGAGGGGAGGGGGAGGGGAGGAAGAGGAAGAGAGGGAGGAAGACAGGAAGGAAGACAGGAAGAAAGCAAAAAAAGGAAGAGGAAAAAAGGCTAGATAAAAGGGTTGAAAGAAAATGACCACAATGCCGGCGATACAGCTCAGTGGCAAAGCGCTTGCCCAACATGCAGGAAGCCCTGGGTTTGACCCCCAGCAGAGCAAATAAATAGCAACCTATAATTCTACATCCAATTAAAAAAAAAAACCATCAGAGGAGCTGGTGAGATGGCTCAGTGGTCTAAAGCACCTACTTAGAACAAGCTTAGCAAAGCACAGGGACCACGGTTCAATCCCCCAGCACCACATGCCAGCCAGCCCCGCCCCCCCTGGTGGGCTGAGCTGGCCACACACACACACACACACACACACAAATAAAATTAAATTAAATTAAATTAAATTAAAAAAAAAACATCAGAATTCAAGGAGACTTAAGTACACTTTCAGAAAAATAAAAAGTAAGTTAACACACCACCAGCAAACCCCTATGTTAAAACAAAAATACAAAAAGAAGAGTTGTGGGCCAACCAAATAGCTCAGCAGATTAAAGCACCTGCAAGCAGGCGCAGAGCCGGAGTTTTAATCCCTCCTGGACTGCAGGCCCCGCCCCCAGGGCACCCTGAGACAAAGATTGAGACTGGGCATGGTGGCACATTCCTGTAATCCCAGCTCTTGGGAGGCTGCAAACAGGCAGATCACTACGAGTCTGATCTAGTAGTGAGACCCTGAGCACCCTGCAGACCCTTCCCTAAAATTAAAAAAAAAAAAAAAAGAATTGTGAGGGAGAGACAATGTTCTCAGGTGGCAAAATAAAGACAGAAAGGTGAGGAAGGACAAACACGCTAGCAATTCAAAGAAGTGACAATTGTGTTAGGGTGACAAAGTCACTGGGGTTTTAAAGATATATATATCTTTATATGTATATAAAGATATATATAGATATATATATATATGTACAGGTTTCACTACACAGCTCAGACTCATAGTGATCATCTTGTTTTCAGCCTCCCCAGTTCTGGGATTACAGGCATGCACCACGCCCGGTCTCAGTGGCTGGCTCAGCCTTCCCAGGGTCAGGCCAGCATAGCATGTGGTACCAGGGATGGAACCTGATCCCTATGCTTGCCTAAGCAGGCACTTCATTCTCTGAGCTATCTCACTGGCCCGAGGTGCATATAATTTTAAAACATGGCAGCAATAGTACAAAAGATAGGCAGAGAGCAAAAGAAATTAAACATGATTTGAGCTCTTTACCCTGGGAAAAAACAAATGCACTAATTTCATTATTCTTAAGGGCCAGGGAGATGGCTCAGTAGAATAAGCACTTCCCTGGCAAACGCAAGGGCCTGAGTTCAATCCCTGGTTTCACAAAAAACCAAACCAAACAAAAAAACAGGAACCTGATCATTATTCTTAAGGATAAAAGTCACAAGCCATTTAGTAATAACAAGAAAGAAAGGAAAATCTGGCAATAAGGAGCTACAAAGAGAAATTTAATGATCCACAAAAATGCTTTATTACTTTAAAAGTTAAAAAGGAAAACTTTGAGTTCCCACGCCCAGCCCAGGGAAGTTAGAGACTTAGGCAGGCCTGATCTCAAAAATAAAAAAGAGCTGGGGATATAGCTCCGTACAAAGGCCCTGAGTTCAATCTCTGAGGACCATGAAAGAAAAACTGTTTTCTCTGTTTGTTTGTTTTGTTTTTCTGTGCTTCTGAACAATGCTGGAGAGACCTCAGTGGCCAGACCTGGATTAGCCCCACGTTGGTAGAAAGGTACAAGATTTTCAACAGTGGGGTGTCGAGTCTGATCATCCGGAGCTTCCCCACTGCTTTTCCAAGCAACTCAACTTATCACTTCCTGTCTGCCAGGCTTTATTCTAGAAGTGAAGTTCCACTAGCGTGATTTTTCCAGAAAGAACACACTTTCCCCTAGGTGAATTCTTCCACCTGTGGGTGAGGGGAGACCACCAGGTGACTTTTCCCAAAGCAGTTCCCCCTCCACATTGCATCTGACAGAGAGAAAGGGAGTCAGAAAGATTGCTCAAGTCTAAAGTTGGTTGGGGACATGGAGATGGACTCTATAAACTCCACTGGGAAGGAGATGCCTCCGAGAGGTGGGATTGCACTAAGCAGACACCGGGACCGAGGTTCCATTCCAGGTGTGTCGTGCCACCCCGCCCCCAGGTTGTGCTGAGACAGCGATTGAGATTGGGTGTGGTGGTGCACGCCTGTAATCCCAGCACTTGAGAGGCTGAACGCAGGAGGATCACTGTGTAGTACATAACCTGTGGGACACTCATCCCAGGAGCACTGCAGGGACATCGGAACTCATAGGTTGCCACCGCCAAGATCAGGTTCATGTGGCAAATGTGGGAAGACCTGCCAACTGAGGTCCCCAAGGGGTTGACTTCGAGTTCATCAGGAGAGGCTTCACCCTGCACACCCACGCTTACTGAGGCTCCACTCACGGGAGCTAAGCTCTGCAAATGGCCTCGTGCCCGCAGCAGATAACTGAGTGAAGAAATACAGTGGAGGATGATTCAGCAACAGTGAGGAACAAAATCCTGTCATTTGCAGGAAACTGGATAAAACCGAAGGCCATGGTGTTAACCACATAAGCCAGACTCAGAAGAATATGGCATTTTCTCCCACCCATGGAATTCAAAGACAAACAGACAGAAAGAGACAGACTGAAGTGACAACAGAAGTGAGACTAACAGGGAAGAGGGGGAGAAGGGGGACTGGGAGGGCGAGGGAGGCAGGGAGGGCACAGGCAAGACCCAGGTGTGTTCTGCTCAGGTGCAACTGTGCCCGCAATGCAGTCACCGAGTGTTTTAAAAGGGGACAGAGGAATTTCCCTGGGTGGGCCTGACCTAATCAGGCGGCACCTTCCAGGAGACCGAGGCAGGAGCAAATGCTGCTCCAATGTCCTGGAACAGGCAGAGCAGGACGTCACAATGGTGATGGTGCGGCTGCTGGCTGCTTCTCCTGGGATCGTCGCCACAGTGCACGCGTGTTCATTCAAGTAGACTGCGGTGCACCTGCAGCATGACAGGCCTGGCCCAAAGCGGGTGACCAGACAGCAAGACAGACAAGGTCCCTGCTGTCCCTGAGAGGAGGATGTCAGGCCAGCCAGATGTGGGAAGAGAGATCCTTCCAAAGTATGACCCCATCACCGCTCTACTCAGAACCCTAGGATGGAGGGACCCCAGAAAAAGAGAGAAGAGGGCATTGCTGTTCGCCACCTAGCTCAGAGATGGAATTGGGCAGGGCTGGAATCAGAGTCTGGGTATGTTGGGAAGCTGTGGCAGGGGGCTAGGGGACCCAATATGGGAAGCAGAGAGGGGGTCGGAGAAGTGATTCAGGCTGGGTGTCAGTGCTGTGGAAAGGTAGAGGTGTGTGTGCTGCAGTTGGGGACATTTACATATGTGACTCAACCTGGGAGTGAGCCTGTGTCCAAATGAACATGATGTTATTACTCAGTTTCCGGGATATTCCCAGGGTGAATGAATTTCCTGTTTTCATCACTGCCTTCACAGCTTGGAGGGTTCACTCGCCTTGTGAACCGTGACACCCCTCTCAACATAGCATGGTGGGCACATAGAAAAGATCCCGGGAAAGCCCAGGGAGCCAGCAGACTCCTCTGACAAGGGACAGGTGGACAGCCTGGTTCCTGGCCTCTTTTATGAGAGAATTGATTGGTTTAGTCATCAACTGACTCAGTGTGGACCAAGAGTCCACATGTGGGTAGACAGTAAATAAGAAAAGCAGAGGAGATAGCAGTGTAGGAGGAGGCACCCACTGCGAACGCTGAGCACCAAGAAAATCCTACGGGAGACCCTACAGCCCCATGTTCATGCAGGAATTATTAGGAGCCCTTAAGGGAAACTTCCCCTTCCCCCCAGAACTCATCTCTGCAGTGAACTACCTCTAATATACTGGGCTTCATACAAACCGTCCTGTCTGTGTCTCTGCAGCATAAAACAGAATCCTGTTCTCCACACCACTGCTGTGGCAGAAGTAAATCAGAGCCGAACACAAACAGTTCAAAGGAAGGCTTTCGGCACAAAATTGGCATTTGCGATTTTTCTCGTCACATTGTGTCAGACATTCCTCCGGTTGTTTTAATATTAGGAAAGTATAATTTTTTTTTAAATGTTACGGGTCCAGGAGATAGTAAAATGGTTTAACATAATTGCATCCCCCGACAGGACACTGTTCTTCTATCTTCCCTTCAGGTACTGTATTACATAAATCACTTCCTCCTCAGGAAAATGCCTGGCACATAAGAAGCACTTCACTTTTATTTACTCAATAAAATGCACACTGACCACCTGAATTCTCAAGCCCATTCAAACTTTTTATGCTTTGTGTACCAAAATTACCCTGTATACATTCCCTTTGTGTATTTTTCATAAGCTCTGTATTTGTCATTTTATGACTACAGTTGTCTCTGTCAAAGTGCAAGTAAGGTGTTTCCCTTTTTTATGGTGTAGTTGTAGATGAAATTACCACAGACCACTCTATTTTAGGTGATACCAAAGGAACGGCTTTGTAAGTGCTGTTTAGCCAATTTTTACAAAATTTCCTAAGACAAGCATGGAATATGGAGATTACTATTTCAAGCTATTACCTTTATGTTAGCAGCTAAGAATATCTCAAAAAAAATAACCAAACTGAGATTCGTTCTACAGTGGCATAGCCCCACAAAATGATGAAATCCTGCAGTGTCTGATTTTCACATTGAAACGATGCCTTTCACTCTTCCACATTAGTTGAAAAACAGCTCCTCCAATGCAGATCAATAAAAGATATGAACATTTTGAAAGACTCACTATAAATTCACTTTTAGTAGATGAAGATCTCAGCCCTAATTCTTTCTAACATTGACTTTAACAGGCTGCAGGGCAATATTTCCAGCTATTTATCAAGTTTTCTAAATCAGCACTTCCTAAAGCTTACGACCTGTTAGGTGGGTACATTCTTCCCTGTGCTGTTGATAAGGCAGAGAAGAAGGGGAAATCACCACAATCGACTTCCGGGTCACCCTCCCAGACCTCCATGAGAGACTTTCCTCACAATTTACTTCTGGCTCACCCTCCCAGACCTCCATGGGAGACTTTCCTCACAATCTACTTCCGGGTCACCCTCCCAGCCCTCCATGGGAGACGTTCCTCACAATCTACTTCCGGATCATCCTCCCAGAGCCCCTTGAGAAATCCTCGCCTTGCAATGCAGAGACAGCACCTGCTCACTGATTCTCCTAATAGCAGCCCTGGGCATAATAGTGCCTCTGCCACTTCCTACCTGGTGTCCATAGGCAAATTAATTACCAAGTCTAGGATCAGTCCGCGTCCTCCCTGCTCCTCAGCCCCTGGGTTTGATGTATAATGAATGCCATGCTGTCCAGATTGCTGCTTCTACTTTGATACCAAAGTTCTCTGAAAGTGGAAAGAAGGAAAGGAGGGAGACCATGATTGCTAAGCAAGAGATGGTGGTTTGGTGGGACAGGGCAGGGATGGAGTACTTACCTAGTACTGGGGAGGCCCCTGGGTGTGATGGCCCGCATGGAGTTGAGGGGGGAGGCAGACAGTTAGGATTGCTGTGACTTTGCTCTTCACAGAAGGTCTACAGATTTGGCTATTAACACAGAAAAAACAAACTTAGATCCTGAACAATAAAACCAATGATATAGAGATTATTACACTCTGCGCTCCCATGTATTTGATTATCAGAGGAACTCAGGGGAAATCTTCACCCTCTTTCTACACATGCGAAAACTGAGGTACAAAGAAGTCACAGAATTTTCCAGAAGCCATAGAGCTGTAGTTAAACAGAGTAGGATTCTGGATAGTGATGCTGATTCCAAAGTTTAACCACGAGGCTTCATGGCCTCCTGCCATACTGGGGACTGGAAGGGGATTCTGGGTGACAGAAAGGAGCAAAGCCCTTCTTGCTGCTTGCCTCATGATTTTCTTAGACAGGCTGAGAAGACCCAGGCCCTGCAGCCAGCTTCTGGGACCAACCCATGAGCACTGTCTACTTTTGTAAACCTAACACAGAACCTGGGTCTTCTCAGGCCTTGGCTGATCACAGGGAAGAGTTGGGTTTTCTCACCCAGATTATGCTAGATTCTTTTAACTGTGTGGAAGCCTGACATCTGATATCTGGGCTGAAGAGGGGGCGGCTCCCACAGTCCAGGCCCAGGATGCTGAGGGTGGGCGGCCTGACTCACTCTCTGTCAGCAGAGACCCCCTCCTTGGCTGTCTTCTCTTGTAAATGATTTCCAAACTGCAATTTTAAAAACAGCTCCGTTGGGGAATTATGAAAGCAATAATATTTTCGATAGAAAATTGTTGTATCAAGAGAAAAGCCTGAAAAAACAAAGTCACCCATTTCCCCATCACTCAGAGGGCCAGCACGGATGGATGTTTTCAGGCTTTTCTTCCTTTTTTATACAGAGAGACTATTTTGTTAGCACAACTGGACTCAACTACATACTGTAAATATTTTTATAACATGGATGCCGTTTTTTGAAATTAGACACTGCACTGCCACAATTTCTACATGTTTAATTTTTTGAAAAACACGATTTTTAGTAACTAACAGTTTCTGCCACGATCACAGCAATCATTTCGACACTGGTGGAATTTCCTCAGCATCTAGTATCAGGCAACCTGTGAGAGTTGGGGTTGCGTGTGGACACCACGGCTCTCTCCTACCATGTGAACACTGTTGGCTCCGCCACCAACTTTCTCCTAGCTTTCTCTATCTCAGAAAAGGTGGAATGCAAATTATCAGGGTTCGCACAGCTCCAATAAATTCTGTTGCCTACTGTAGAAGTGACACCCCCACCCCGCCCCCCCAAACCCCCGGGAAGAAGCTAAAATGTCCTTTGATTGAGCACATGGGTCATTCCAACTCAAAGCAAACCAGCCAAGAAGTTTCCTTGGACGCCCTCCTGCCGGACCCCGGCCTTCCGTTGCCCTGAGTTCCTCTTTCCTTAACTTTGATTTCAGCTTTTTTACCTCCCAGTTACTCCTCACTATGGTGTAATGTATCCTCCGCTCCCAAGTTGCTGCTGAAATAGCTGTTGCAAAACACCACATCCACTGTCCTATGCTCTGAATTAATGTTCCCTTTCACAAGGGATACAGAAATGCATTTTCTTTGTTCAAATTCTAACCAACCATGGAACGACCAAGGTCAGGGCTGGGGAGAGATTTCAGAGGAGTGCGCTCGCCTAGCCTGCACAAAGCACTGGGTTCGATCCCCAGCACCACCAAAGAAAGAAAGACACTTCCTTTTTGCCGCTTATTCCCAGTCTCGTAAAGGTTCCCACCGGGAGAAGGATGCGTAGTCAGGCTGATGCGTGGCGTTGTCTCTGCGGATCAGGGCATCACACCCCATATGCTGTTTTGCTCCGACGTTTTCCTTCCCTGTTGCCTTTCTGACCCTTCCCAGGCACCGCGGCACGGTCAGCCCGTGGGGTCACTATTGGGTCCATCAGTCCCTGGGAGCACCGGTTCTCTCGCAGCGCACCTCTGGGTCTTTACCTGGACGATTCCCCAGCTCGCGCCTGGCCTCGGAGCCCTTCCACCTGCGCTCTCTCTCTTCTACTGGTCAGCGCTGCAGTTATTGTAGTCTTCGTTACAACACAAAAACAATGCACCAAAGGGCGCCCCAGATCCTGGCTCTGTGCTCCCCGGGGAACTTCTTTTCGGCAGGGCACTGAGCGTGTGCTTCCCGCCTTCAACATTCACAGCCAGCGCTGCTCCGAGCCCCTCGCACCGTGGGCTCCCGGGCCTCTAATTCTTACCCCGCTCACCTGCCTGTTGCCTTTCCGCTCTCTGGGCTCCTCTGTGCTAACCCCCCTTGCCCGTCTTCCCTTCTCTGTCTGGGGCCCACTCAAGGCCACGGCTGCCCTCGGTGCTCCAATCAAGGTCGATGTGCTGGTACCAGAGGTCTTCCCTCAGGTCTGTGAATCTCTCCTGCAGTGACTGATGAATTTAAGCTTGCTTGAGACAACAGAGTTCAGTCTTTTTTTTTTTTAATTTATTTGTGTGTGTGTGTGTGTGTGTGTGTGTGTGTGGCCAGCTCAGCCCACCAGGGGGCGGGGCCGGCTGGCATGTGGTGCTGGGGGATTGAACCGCGGTCCCTGTGCTTTGCTAAACTTGTTCTAAGTAGGTGCTTTAGACCACTGAGCCATCTCACCAGCCCCCAGAGTTCAGCCTTAAGGAACTAGCGCCGAAGCGCTGCGTGGAGAGCTCCGGACTCGCCTACAGCGGCCGGAGGACGGACGCGCCTCACTCATCTAAAACCCCTTCAAAATGCAAAGCTCATCCGGCAGGAATGCCGCTCACGTCCTAAGCCCGCGCACGCAGAGGCGCTCACACAAGCACACGCAATTCCCCCTTAATTGTTATCTTTCTGATGTACACATTTAATTATGATATGTAGTCATTGTTTACTTCATGGTAATTAGTTATTAAAAGTTGCTCAAATAAACCACTGAGTTAGGGTTATTATTGGAACACTAGCTAAAAGGTTTAATTTTTGTATTTGTTTTGTACAAAGAGCGACTGATAGAATTATTTTTTAAATTCACAGCAAAAGACACTGTCTCAGTTACTATTCCCAGCGCTGAGACTCATTCCTGACACCCATGTGCTAAAGGAGAAGGGGTTTATGTTGGCTCACGGTTTATGGAGATTTCAGTCCGCATTCAGCGGGCCCCACGGCGGCGCCGCGAGGAAGTGCTAGGTCCCCTCCATCTCCTTTCCACCTGATTGTGTTGGCGAGGCCAGGTGCGCAAGACAGCGCGGCAGAAGGTGCTCCAGGAGTGAACGGTAAGTGCTGTTCAGCCTTCAGCACACGCCAGCGGCTTGCAGCAGATTCCTGAGCTCGTGCCTGCTGGCCCCGGAGGAGGCGGCAAAGCTGCGCCTCCAAGCAAGCAGAGCAAAAAGGGCTCGCCCGAGGATCAAAACAGCCGGGGAGACAGCTCAGTAGAATAAGCATTAGCCTGGCAAGCGCAGGGTCTTGAGTTCAATCCCCAGTAAAAAAAAAAAAAAAGCCAAGGATCACAGCAGTGAGGGGTAGCACACAGAGCAGAACACCATGGCTGTGAAAAAGAGCCGATTGAAAAGCAAGCAGAAAGCCTGACAAAAGAACTAAGCGTACTGGCATGCGCACAACCGTTAGCACTAAAGGTACAAATGCAAGCTCCGATGCTGCGGGGCAGGAGGCCTCGTCCTTTCCACACTCACAACTGTGGCTTGGACCCTAAAGGTGTGGCCCCTACACACCCAGGTTCACAGCTGAATGTGTCTTTGGAGGTTATTTTCTAGGATCTGCACTGAAGAGTTAATCGGTCGTGTGTCATTTAAATACCTGGCTTTAAATGATGTGAATTTTTGTGGGAATTGAGAAGCAAAAAATTTCAAGGAGGAATGGGAAGCTGGAAGGTTATGCAGAAGGTTCTCGGTTTTAATAGATGTAAATGATTGTATCAGGAAAAGCTGAATTCCATCTGTGGCTTTTTTGTTTTTGTTTTTTGTTTTTGTGGTACCAGGGATCAAACTCAGGGCCTTGCGCTTGCTTGCCAGGCTCCATCTGTGTTAATTTTGTGATTTCTAAATTATCAGAAGGGGCCACGGAGATGGCTCAGTGGAATAAGCACTTCCCTGGCAAGCACAAGGGCTGAGTTCAATCCCCGCCCCCCCCAAAAAAAACCCACTAAATTATCATAGGGCTATAGAAATCAATTGTTTTATAATTTGGACTGATTTTTGATGTCAGATTAAATAAACTCCATCATATCTTAAAGGCAATATGCAGTGGAGTGGCTTAACAATAGAAATAACAAAAAGTAAAGCATAGTGGGATTGTGATTTGGGAGATCTTTGGGTTATTCGATTGGTATTACTTCATGTCTTAAAGAAGCAACCCTCATTTATGTTTCTGTAGAAGCTAGTAAACGAAGTTGTTTGTTTTTTCATGCCATTTTGATAGACAAGTTAATAAATAAAATGTCTAAACAGTTTTTAAAAATAATAATAAACATTCACCGTATTTTTTGAGTGTCTTTCATTGATCCAGTGCTGATGACAATTTCTGTCACGAACATTAAGGCTTGTCCTCATTCACTGTATTCACCGCATCTGGCCCCTGTGGCTTCTGGCTTTTCCCCCAAGTGAAACTGATCATAGAAGAGAAATGTGTTGAACTGAAGCAGCCGCGACAGCGCAACTAAAGACACTCGCAAAGGAGGCCTTCAGGGACCGCTTCAGAAGGTAGCGAAATGATGGCACGAATGTGCTCAGAGAGAGGAGGGGCATTTTGAAAATTAATGACAATGTGCCTTTTACTGTGATAATTTTTTTTTTAATTCAACACATTCAATGTTCTTTAATTTTTTTTTTTTTTTTTTCTCAGAACCGGGGATTGAACTCAGGTCCTTGAGCTTGCCAGGCAAGTGCTTATTCCACTGAGCCATCTCCCCGGCCCTCAGTGTTCTTTAAAGCCATCCAAAAAAAAAAAACCATCTTCTAATGATGCCTACTTGGTATCCAGTTTTGCCTTCTTTCTTAGGGACAGAGTATCAATTTTCCTGTAGAAGAGCTTTTAAAACTACATTTCCCAGCCACCTTTGCAACTAAGAGTCGAGCTTTATATAGGCCTCTGTCCACTGACAAGGCAGAAGTCATAGGCTGGGGCTGGCAGAGTTCCTGAAAGGTGGAAGATGGAGATAAGGTAGTGTTTAGGATTACAGGACTCCAGGGACTGTTTTTCTCCCTTCTCCCTTCATTGCATTGTGACCCACATTAAAAGGTCACACCAAGTGTAGCCTTCCAACCCATACCACACCAACACTGGCAGTCACTATCTTTGTATTTTGCACTGAATAGGGGAAAAAAAAATAGCTGAGCTGCTTGAATTTGGGTTTTCCCGAATTCCCACATGTCCTGTTCAAAGCTGCTCTGAGTGACAGAAGAGGGAGAGGGAGGAGGAGAAAGGAGGAGGAGGAAGAAGAGGAGAAGGAGGAGGAGGAGGCGGAAGAGGAGGAGAAGAGGAAGAAGAAGCATGTCTTCCCCGTTCTCAAGCCCATATGTCATGGGATGGTACTAATCAGGGACATCGGTAAACACCACTGCAGTACTACTTATCCGCAGTATCTAGATTCAGTCTATCTGGATTCCTACTATTCTCCCTGGATCTCTGTTTCACCGTCTTCTATCTTTTGGCCCAAATACAATCTAGTATGTTAAAAGGTAACACACAGGAACCTGATGGCACAGGGACCTGAACCATCTGCGAGTTTAAACCAAGTCTTTATTTCCACTTTGGCTGAAAGCAAAACGTTCCTTGAAAAGGTGAGAGGCGCCCAGTTTCCCATTTTTGTCAGTATGACTCAATCTGAACACACCCCCACTGACATTCTGGGGTTTTCTTCAATCCCCTGAATACAATCAGGACAGTTCCTCAAATTACTTACAGCTTAGAACAGCACTGCCATTTCTGGCCAGTAGCTGTGTCTATGGACTATCTGAATAATTGCTTCCATTCCCCACTTGGTTTTGAGCTAGTGTAAGCCTGACCTCTGGACATCACTCACAGTCAAACCGAGAGTTTCAATGCTAACTGCGACAATGTGTGCGGTATCTGTGTTCTCTCTAGCAGATTATTCAAATACCATCCAGTTGAAGTCAAGTTGTCCCAGGGCCTGCTGAATCCGCCCCAGAGTTCCGGGCCCAGGAGCCTCCTTGGCTGTGCTGTAATCTCTTGCTCCGTGAATGTGTGGTGACCGCATGTTCTGGGCCCAATTCTTTCCTCCTGCCTCCTGTCCCCTGAGACCCCCTGCTGCACCCCCCCCCCCCAAGAGCCATGTGTGTCTTATCTCTTCCAGTGCAGTTGCTAAAACCAGCACGCAGGCAGGCCGGGAAACACTTCCCTCCAGCGCGCTGCTTCTCATCATTTCTTCCTGACACCTCCAGATGACTTGCTGGCGTGCTGTCTCCTCCTGCTCAGCACAGCCCCACTGGGTGTTTGGGGATTTCATGACATCACCAGGCAATTTATAATTAGAAGCAAAAATGCCAAATCTACAGCACGAGGAGACAATTGAAGCAATGTGAAAAGCTGCTGTGACTCCCCCAAAGCCAAAGGCCTTCTTGGGCCAGGCAGAGACTGGATCTACTGGATCAGACTGCTACCAGGGAAGCACTGGAAACGAGTCAAAAATAACCTTTCTGCTGCCCATGAAGGGCTGAGGCCGCAGACCTGAGCCAGCCTCCATCCACACACAAGAAAGAGCTCTGTGTCTTGGCTCTGCCCAGACTAAGCTGTGTTTCTTAAAACTCCTGAACATCTCCGAGATGGAGTTGAATTTCTACCGCTGTGGAGGCAGAACACAGCCACCTTTTTCTGTTGTTTTGTTTTGGTGTGGTTTGGGTTTGTTTGTTCTGGCAGAGGGACTGAGGGCAGAGCCTCGTGCTTGCTAGGCAAGAGTTCTACCGTTGAGTCACAAGCTCAGCTTGCTTTCTAAAGTTTTATTTTGAGACAGGATCTCACTAAGTTGCCCAGGCTGGCTTCAGATTTGTAGTCCTCCTGCTTCAGCCTCCTGAGTAGCTGGAATGACAGGCGTGCACCACCATGTCCAGGTCACAGTGACTTTAGATTACAGAGCGATTTTACTAATTCCACAAGTTCTTACTGAGGCCTCTCCAGAGGAGCCTGAGCCCTCTGCTGCTGTTTTCAGATGTTCTGCTGCTCTGACCCATACTGCCGGAGTACTGCTGTCCTGTGCACAAACTACATGAAGCTACTCAAACATAAATTAAGGTTAACAAAAATTAAAGCAAAACTTCACTTCTTCTACTGCATAGGTCGTTGGTCAAGTATTCAGTAGCCATATGGGAGTGGGGGTGGAGTCACTATCCTGGAGGGGGGCAGTCTTATCTAGAAAGTTCTAGAAGGTTCTCACTGTTCTTCCTGGAAGTCCATTTGCCTGGGCATTTGTGGATTGCACTGAGGATTCTCACCAACGCTTTTTCGCGCTCATACTGTCCTGAGCTTTTGACTACTCACCCAGTCAAAAAAAGCCCTGTCCAGCAATCTCCGTGCCTTTTTTTTTTCCTCGATTGTCCCCTGCCTATAACCATGGAGCCATTGTGCAGTCTCCTTAATAGGAGAAAGTAAGTGCACTGGGCTGCGCGCTGCACCCCGTGAGCCGTCAACGCCCCGCGTCCCCAGCAGGGGGCAGCGGCGCCTAAGGCTCCCACGAGGCTGTTTACACCTTCTCTTGGGATTTTCTTTTTTTCTTTCTTCAAGTGACACACTTGTGTGTGTGTGGGAGCAGCAACCCCAGGCGCCTGCTAACACAGGTCACCTTCAGGACCAGCCGTGAGAGCGTGCGAGCCGGCCCTGCCGCGCTCTTGGGCACCTGGGCCCCCGTCTTGGGCAGCTGCTCCCGGGCGGAGGCGCTGCACCGGCCGGCAGCTCGGGGACCCCGAGCGCGAGGTGCGGGAAGCAGCCTCGGGCTCGCCCTCTGCAGTGCCCCAAGATGTTGGTGGCTGCAAAGGAGTGGCACTGGCCCTCTCCGCGCCCCTCCGCGCATCGCCGATTCCTCCTCCCGCACAGTCAGTGGTTCGCCTCCTGGCGCCCAGGGGAGGCGGCGCGGAGGCGAGTTCCAGGGCTGCGTTATTTTATTTGTGTGTCTTAGTGCGCTGCGCATATTTGTGAGACGGAAAAACCTCCTAAGTGAATGTTGGCTGCTTTTTGTAGGATTCCCAGGAAACTGCAGCGCGTCCTCTGCGTGGCAAACGCCCAGGGTTACTGCTGGCACCTGTGGAGACACAGCCTGGTGGCTGAACGGCAGCCAGCCGCCGGCGGCAGTGGGCATCCTGTGCGGCCCCCGCTTCCGCTCATTCCTTTGATTTCTGTGACGGTCACACTTTCCTTCGGGAAGAAGCAAGGTGACCGCGAACGCACAGCGAAGGCACGCGGCGTGGCTTTGGGGACCGCAGCTGCGGCTGTCCCTCCTCTCCTCCCTCCGGCTCCTCCCTGTGGCCGGAGCTCTGCTCGGGTGCCCAGATGCGTGGCGCCCCCTGGACTTCGGTTCCCCAGGGCAGGCGGGGTGCCGCCACTCGACTTCTCTGCGATGTCCTAAGTCGCCTCCCTGTACCGCTGCTGAGACTCTCGATGAAACGTACCCCACCTGTCTCTTGGGCGCCCTGGCCAGGCCTGGGGGCTGCGGGGAAGCCCGCGGCTGAGCACCCCGCGCCTGCCCAGGGGAGCAGCCCGGCCCGGCCGCCTTTAGGCTCGCCCGCCCCGCTTGCTCGCAGCGCCTACCCCTCCCTGGCGGGGCGCCCTTGTCCCTCGGATCCTCGGCTGCGCTTCATTTCCAGGACATAAGCCGCCCTCTCTGACACGGTCCTGGGCCTATTCCCAGCCTGTGTCCCCGGGTCCGGGCAGGCCCTGGTGCAGAGCTGGCCTCACGTCCGCTCGTCCGCGGTGCTCCCAGGCTCTCGCGGTCTTCGACCCGGTCTGTGTGTCCTGCGCGCCTTCGTTTTCTTCTCGCAGCCGTTTCTGTCCTCATTATCATGGACATTCACATTCCATCTGCCTCTTAAAGCCCCCAAAGGAAGAATAAAAGCAGCATGAGCGTCTTCCCCAGGCCAGACAGAAGACCTGGCCGAGGGGCTTCCGAACTCACCACGCCACTTGGTATCTGCGGGACTCGAACCCGCGCACCCGGGGTGGGGTGGGGTAGGGTGCTGCACACCCAGGGCTGGGCTTAAAACCCCAACCCAGGTGCTCATCGACAGATAAAATCCAATCCTGGGTTTCGATTTTAAGCCTCCTTTGCCTAACCTATATGAAATTATAGATTCGTTTTTTTAAAAGAAAAGAACCAAGATCCTGAGTTCAATCCCCCGAACGGCAAAGAAGAAAAGAAATAGAAACCAAAAAAGATTTTTCTAGTGAAGTGGTCCCATCCTGAAGCAGCAGCCCGTGCCCTGGGTCCTGCATCTGTCATTCTCCAAGCTGTGTACACAAAAGTTGAGTGGAGCGCTAACCCCCTGAGCTGGTACCAGCCACCGCCTACAATAGCTGCAAAACTTAAGCTTTAAATGTGCTTTAGGCAGGAGTCTTTGAGTTGCTGCTGAAGCGACCTCAATTCCAATTTGCTTAAGCAAAATGAGGATTTATGGGCTGTGTTGTTCATACACATCCCAGGGAGGGCGTCAGGCCCACTGGGCCTTCTCTTCTGCTTTCTTCCACATTGGCTTCATTCCTGAGTAGCTCTGCCCTCCCTCCTAGCCCCTTGCAACTTCACATGTATATCCTCTCTGTTTTTCAACCCCAGAAGCCAAAAAACACCCCTTTGCCAGTCACTTCAGTGAGCCTTGGGTTCAAGACTCATGTGACAAGGGGCTGGGAAGATAGCTCAGTAAAATAAGCACTTGCCTGGCAAGTGCAACGTCCTGAGTTCAATCCCCAGTTCTGCAAAGAAAGAAAGAAAGAAAGAAAGAAAGAAAGAAAGAAAGAAAGAAAGAAAGATGGGGCTGGAGAGATGGCTCAGTGGTCTAAAGCACCTACTTAGAACAAGCTTGGCAAAGCATCAGGGACCGCGGTTCAATCCCCCAGCACCACATGCCAGCCAGCCCCGCCCCCTGGTGGGCTGAGCTGGCCACACACACACACACACACACACACACACACACCTCTCTCTCTCTCTCTCAAATAAAAAAAAAAAAAAAGAAAGAAAGAAAAGAATCATGTGACCAATTTAAGCTATTCACAAATCAATCAGTTCGCCAAGCCTGGGAATCAGGGTCCATCTGCCAGCACCTCAAAATTACATGTGCTGAAAGTGGGAGATCAGTCAAAGGCAGATCAGCCAGCTTTTACTCCCAAAAGGAAAACTAATATGATCCACATACATCCTGTCCCATAACCTGAGAAACAGTAGGTGTTCCTTAGAGAACCACTCCTGAAGAGAGTGTGGGGCCAGAGAGCAAAGACAGGTCACACGGTGGGCTGGTGGCTCTTTACTGAGAGGGGTACAAGGCTAATAGGGCTCTCTTAACTCTTCCATCCGGAGCCCACCCTCACAGTCCTGGCTCTGTTGGACAGAGTGCAGTCTTCACAGGACTGGAGGGATTTAACAGACTGCCAGGGACAAAACCCACAGACCAGCAAGCTACCATGGCAAATCCATGAAAACTCACAGAATTGTTCGGAAGTTCACGCAAGCCTTAATGCAGACCTTGGAAATCTCCACTAATGATTTCTTGCCAAAGCAGGATTTCAGTGACAGCTACAAACTGCAAAGTAGAACTGGGTTTGTGTGTGTGTGAGTACGTAGCATACATGTATGCTGTGTGCACGTGTGTGTACCATGTAGAATGTGTAGTGCATGCTGCATGTGTTGTATAATACGTGTGTGGTTGTGTGGGTGTGTGGTTGTGTGCAGTGTAGTATATATGTATTGCATGATATGGGGTGTGGCATATACTGTGTGGTATACACAGTCTTTGGTGTGTGCAGGGCGGTGGTGTGTATTGTATGTGTGTTGTCCATGGATTGTGAATGTGAACACACACACAAACACACACACACACACACACACACACACACGCACACTGCTTGGGAAGTAGTGTCCCTGAGCAAGATAATTCCAGAACTTCAGTGATGCTGAGTCATGAGTTCTTTTGTTTCCAGCTTTCTTTCCTCCTCCCTTGCTCCACCCCCGTCACCCGCAAGCGCTGGGCAAAAGGTCGGGCATTTAACGTAACTGGTGCCCCACAGTCTAAGAACTTTAGTCACAAAGAAAGGCCAAACTGACACATACTCTAGTAATGGGGGGCAGGGCAGAGGGATGGAGGATACCCTTGTATTATTCAAAAATACTAATATGAAAGACAAAAAAGTATGAGGAGCATTTCAGGTTGCAGCAAAGCAGAGAAAAACAGATATTAAGACATTAATAGGTGAAGAAAGGCCATACAGATGTTCTTTATATTTGTATATTTGTAATATCTTGGGTACGTTTAAACTTATTTTCAAAAAAAATCTTAAAATCTAGTCTTATTCCTCTACATGAAAATGATCTTTTTAAATAATCAAAACATTTGAATGGACACTTTGTTGAAAGATATTAAAATATCAAATAAACATATGCAACATGAACAATAAAACATTCATGTAGTTGAAATGTGGAAACGCAGCACTTATGACTCACGGCTCTTCGTGATTAAAACTTCCAAACACACACGCCCCCCCGTATTTCAAAAGTCATTGCTTGCAGTAGTAAAATGAAGCGTTCGTATTTGCATCCCAGATGGACACGCACGGTAGGAGCTGCAGGACTCCTGAATGTATCCAGAAACTCCCCAGACATGGGGCTCGCCACAAGTTTTCAGACGGCGCGGCGCCCCTCTCTGATGCTTTTTGAGGACAGAAAAGTCTCTGACAGGCATAGGGGCCGAGTGAGCTCTTGTGCCATTAGATAACATGGAAGCGGCTGAATAACAGATCTGACTGCACGCGCGTGTGCGCGCGCACACACACACACACACACACACCCTTTTAAAAACAGAAATCAATCCTGCAACCGCACCCTCCACAGGCTATTCATTGGCATCTGTTGCCCTCAGAATAAATTCCAAACATCAGCATGCTCTGCTTTTGCTGGGGCTGTAGCTCTCACAAGGCAGAGACTCCTTCCTGGGCCGCTGGCCCAACCTTTCTTTGCGTTATTTTT
>NW_004524653.1:4249895-4263848 GCF_000260255.1 Octodon degus
GGCTGGCATGTGGTGCTGGGGGATTGAACCGCGGTCCCAGTGCTTTGCTGAGCTTGTTCTAAGTAGGTGCTTTAGACCACTGAGCCATCTCACCAGCCCTTCTTTGCGTTATTTTTCTTCTCCTCACATATCACTATTTGATTACATACATAGGTAAGCACGCACACAGAGTTTATAGTTGGTAATTATACCATATGTGTGTATTTCTCATTATTACTCTAACTCCATTGCCCCTTCTGAACCTCTGAAAAACTCCCTGGAGGTCAGGAATTTATATTTTTTTTTATCACCACTGGGTCAGAGTACCTTGAGTCGAGCCAAGTACAACATAGATGCTCTATATTTCTCTCTCTGTCTCTGTCTCTGTCTCTCTCTCTCTCTCTGTCCCTCCTTCCCTCTCTCTTTTTCTCTCTCTCATTCTGTATTTCTTCAGTCAACCACCAAACAAATGAACAACATCGGACACATAACTGGAATTCCATAAATGAAAGTTGAAAAGAAAAGCAAAGATTGCAACCATCTGAGTTCAAAACGTAGTGTAAATCTGCAGTGACCCAGCCAGCGTGTTATTGGCATAAATATAGAAATACAGATCAATGAAATATCCAGAAATATGCCCATATGGACATAGTTACTGATTTTATGAAAAGGTGCCGAGTCAATTCAACAATAATGTTTGAAAGTTCACTCGAGTCTTTTCAACAAATGACGGTGGAATGCTTGGACAACCAGATGCAAAAATAATGAGACTAAATCCATAAAGTAAGATGCTGACTTGAAATGGACCACAGAGCTAAACAGACTTAAATGTGAAAGATAAATTTCTCAAACCCTTAGAAGGAACCCTGGCAGAAAAATCTTTGTGACCTTACATTAAACAAATAATTCGTACAATGCAAGAGTCTTTTCAATCACAAAAATGGACATTTTAATGCCCAGAGGAAATGCTGAAAAATCTTTTCATCTTCAAAAAGCACTATTAAGAAAATGAAAGGGCAAGCCACGGACCAGTAAAATACTTGCAAAGCGCATATATATATATATATATATATATATATATATATATACCTGCAAAGAACTCCATACTATGCAATAAGAAGACAATCTTTTTAAATAACTGAAATATTTGAACAGACACTTTTTTGAAAGGTAATATTAAAATTCCGAATAGGCACATGCATTGCTACTAATTAGGGAAGTACAAATTAAAACCTACAATGAGATTTTTACCATCCGTGCACTAAAATAGCTAAAGTGTCAAAGATGAATAACACCAGCTACCGCTGAGGGTGTCGAACAATTCGAAGTTTTCCACAGCACAGCTAGGAAGGCCAAGGGCTGCGGCCACTTCGGTGCCTCTTCAAAGGTGAAAAGCCCACTTAGCTTAAGACCCAGCAATTCTACTCTTAGGCATGACTCAGGAAAAATAAAAACATATGTCGCCTGGAAAACTTGTTCTCAAACATATCTAGCAGATTTATTCATAGCCAATAACAGGCAAGACTCCTAATGTCCCTCAACCAGCGAATGAATTAACAAATTATAGCACATCTCTATAACAGACCTTTTTTAAAAAAATGTATTTAGTACAAGATCTATAGGGTCTCAGTACACAGATCGGACTCACAGTGATCCTCCTGTTTTCAGCTTCCCAAACGCTTGGATTACAGGCACGCGCCACCACGCCCAGTCTCACTTGCCCTCTCAGTACCCCCCGGGAGCAGAGCCAGCAAGGCAGGCCAAGGATCGGACCCCAGTCCCCAACTCTGCCTAAGCAGGTACTTTAATCTGCTGAGCTAACTGGCCAACCCTCTACAATAGACTACTGCCCAGGAAGATCAGGGAAGGAATTAGGAATATTCGAGAGCAGGGCAAGTCTCAGAAATATTCTGTTCCATGAAAGAAGAGTATGCTTCTGTGTGTACGATGTCCTAGGAAAGGCAAAATGCTAATGACAGAAGGCAAATCAGCAATTGCCAGGGCTGCAGAGACAGCTAGCAGCCTCGATGCCCATCAGAATTCAAGGTAAGCCTCAGCCCTGGGGTACAGAGTGCGGTGTACACTTCTGTCAAACACCTGCATGGCGGATGATGGAATGCACTTCTGTCAAATACGATACATCTGCATTCTCCTCCTCCAGAAAGACTCAGCCATGCAGCAGCCGCTGCCTGTCACTGCTGGCTTTCCTGCCAAGCAGCTGGATGACCTTAACCTCCCCGACAACATCAGAGCAATGACTAACATTGACGCCCTGATGAAATCACTTACCTCCTGTGTGAAATGGAATCCTAAGAGTCCCCACCTCTCCAGCTTTTTGGGGCAGGGTGAAAGTACGATTAAGGGCTACTTGGCTGAAGCTCAGTGAACACTAGCCTGTTGTACGCTGATGGTAGGCTGGGCCTTTGTTCATGTACCAGGCTGTGTTAAGGTCTTTAAAGACATTATTCCATGTCCTCTGATAAAGCTGCTTCCTATTTTGCTCTTACAGATGAAGGCTGAGGACCAGAGAGGCGGGAGGACTCAAAAGTCACACTGCTGACAAATGATTATAAATCGAGATTCCAATTCAGACCTGCCTGACAGCTACTGGAATCTCTTCTTTCCCTTCTCTTATTTCTGACTCACTAGAGAGTCACTTCCTGTCTCCATTAGCTCCTTCAGAGGCCCTTCTGCTCCCTGAGTCCTCCACCCCTCTATGGCACACCCTGTGCTGTGCTACCTGGAATAACATGAGATGCCCCAGTGGCCACGAGGCCTTTGTTGTCAATGCTGTCTCCGATTGCTCCTCGTGGCATTTACCCTCTCTGGTACCGTAGAGTTAATATTTTGCAGATTATCAATACACACACACACACACACACACAGCCCTGTGCATACAATGTAAACACTCCGCAGTAGCCAATCTACACCTGTAGGGCAGGTGGGGCTCTAGGACCCTGACTGTGCACACACAACTGGTGTAGTCAGGACGTGGGAGAAGGAGCTTGCGTGACCTTCACCCAGCACTTGTATTTTTATAGATAGGGAAACCCCAAGAGAGCAAATGCGCACCCCTGGCTCACACAGCAGGTCGGGGTGAAGCCACAGAGCAAGGCTTGAATGCCCGTGGCTCCCCATCAAGTCAGGGATGGCTTCCGTGTCACATCCCCCTCCTCGTTCAGGCCCAAAGGAGCAGAGACCCAAGACTGAGCCCACTCCCCTCTCTAAGTCTCACTTTTTATGAATTTAATGTCTCATAGCAGGGCTGGCATCCAGGGCCCGGGGCGTCTGGCCTCGGCCTCCTGTTGGCGCTCTGATGTCACGGCCAGAAGATCACATGCAATCAGCAAGATGCAGTCAGATGACGACTGTGTATGTATGTCCAGAGGCTGCATCCATCCAGCTCATTCTGAGATGACATGTTTTATAAATCCTGCAGTTCTCCATTCCTTACAGTGTTGTTGCAGTGGTCAGCAGTGTGTGTGTGTGTGTGTGTGTGTGTGTGTGTGTGTGCATGTGTGGGGGTGTGCATGCATGTGTGTGCACATATGTGGGGGAGGGTTCCAGCTCTTATTTTGTTCAATCGAAAGCACTCCCTAATTTTGGGTGTTTGGGCATCTTTTCCTTTGTATCCCTGGAGCTACCTGGCAGAGCGGGTGTGGCCTCGCTTCTTCTAGTTCCTGCGCGGTTCTGGGCCCTGCACCCGTTTGCTGTTGCTTTTCCCAGACATTGGTCCCCACTGTCTCAGCTCCCTGGAGCACACAGGTCCCTGGAGTGCTGTATAAACAGGACGGTCTCCGCTGCACAAGCTCAGACAGGACTTGCTTGTTATGCAACGGGTTTACAAAATTTTCCTTTTGCCCCTTTAGATAGCCCCGCCCCGCCCCTGTCTGCAGGCTGCTCTGTGGGTGACTTGGCATGAGACATCAGTGCAAGAAAAACAAGTCAAAGGCTCGTGCCCGTGATGGTGAAATCCTCACTCACTCCGTGGGCAGCCACAGAAAATGGGTATCGGGTCATACCTGAGCCGTTGGACTATGTGACCGCGTGCCACGTGCCACAGCACGATGCCGAGGCTCCTGAAGGGCAGCTATTTGGGAGTGTGTGTTTGTCATAAACCCAAAGTATGAGTGAAGAGCCATGACAAGCGAAGGAAAGAACTATTACCTAACTGGTGACTCAGGATGAGCTTGTACTTCTGTTGCACACAATGATTATTGAAGACTTTTTATCCATCACAGAGACTTTTTAATCCAACATTTGTCACACTGGGGGCTGGGGAGATAGCTTGGTGGTCTAAGCTCCTGCCTAGCAAGCGCCAGGACCCAATTCAATCCCAGGTGCTGCAGGCCATGCCAGCCCCGGCGCCCCCAGGCACATTGTAACCTGGCATGGTGGCACACACCTGTAATCCCAGAACTGGGGAGGCTGAGACAGGAGGATCACTGTGAGTTCAAGCTGTGTAGTGAAACCCTGTACACAGGGTTTAAAAATAAAAGACTTTTTTAAAAATTAAAAAAAAAATGGTCCCAATTTATGCCATCAGTGGCTACTGGGGTTCAGTTGGAATCCCTGGAAGAGACAGTATGTAATGAAAGTACACAAATTCCTTAAAATGTAAGTCCAAACCTGCCTGCCCATGGCTCAGCCTGAGCACTGACTCTTCGGTTCACGTGTTTTCTCTCCTGAGTAGTCTGACTATAAATCAAAGGAAGTATTTACCTCGAGTCCAGATTTAGAGTCCAGGTCCCAAGGAAGAAGATGTAGAACCCAAGCTCACATTAGTAACAAGTCCCAGGAATTCAATCTGGCCTGAGAATAAATCCAAGAATGTACCACTTGACCCAGCAGAGAAGCCGAATGGACCACTCACCTCAGCGCGGGTAGCCTCGGGGCAGGCAGGAGAGATCCTCTTCCACTTCTGGACTCTCCCAGGCTCCATGGCATGACCCCCGAGGGGTCCTGAGGTGAGCTTTCACCATGTGCTTACCACAGCAGTTGCCTGTAGGTCAGGTCCTGACACTCTTCATAGCTAGCGAGTCCAAAACACATACACAGGTGCTGGTGAGATGGCTCAGTGGTCTAAAGCACCTACTTAGAACAAGCTAAGCTAAGCAAAGCACAGGGACCGTGGTTCAATCCCCCAGCACCACGTGCCAGCCAGCCCCGCCCCCTGGTGGGCTGAGCTGGCCACACAAATAAATAAATAAATAAATAAATAAAATTCAAAACACACACACACACACTTTTTCCCAGTAACCGTAACAAAAGTCACAGGCAAGAACCTAACTGGGCCAGGAAGCCCCCGTCCCTTGCTGGCCTTCCTGGGTACGTCCAGTTGTTCCCCATTACCAACCGTGCTGCTAGGGCAATTTCTTCCAGGCCTCCCTCAGGGGTTCCCCCTAACAGATACTGTGGAGCACAGAGGTACTGCTTTCCTTGAACACTAGAGGCAATTGCTGCCTTGCGTGGAGGAGCCATGGGGTAAGAAGAAAGGAGGAATTTGAAGCCAGTGCTCATGCACTGGGGCCAAGAGGGGTCTCCCTCATCAGAGAGGTGCAGGCATTGCTTCCAGCCCAGGCTCCCTCAGGGGCCGGCAGGGCAGCGGAACTGGCAGGCCCCGATGGCAGTATGGAGGACATTGTTAGCTCTCTCTCTGCCGCCGTGTTACTGGCCCTGGCCGAGAATGGGACAGAAGCCCTGGAGCACTGTAGGTGCAGGGGATGGAGGGTAACCCCTCCGCTGTGCTGAGGAGGCTGGGAGAGGAAAATTCAAGTACAGGAGCTATGTGCTCGGAGTCCTACCTGGCGCTCCACTGAATACCACAATCACCTGCCCTCCTCTGGTGGGTGGAGCAAGTCCCTGTGCCGCACACAGAGACCTCATCTGGGCAAGGACTGTCACAGTGACCTCTGAACTTCGTCTCCCTCTTCCTTTAGAGGGCTATTCCTCGGGCATGAATGCTGAGTCTTAATGAACTCCAGGCAGTGGATTTCTAGCCTTGAGAAAAATCTTAATATGGTTCTACAGTTCGGCTCTCGAATGTGTCCCACAAACCCAGGTTCCTTGAGGTCCAAGGTGGCTCTGCTAGGCGGTGATGACGCCTTGACGAGGCAGAGTGTAGAAGGTCTTCAGGTGCCCGGGCTGTGCTCCTAAGGGGACTATGGTCCCTCTGCCTCTTTTGTGTCCTGGTCCTGAGGGAGCAGTTTGTGTTCCATCCGGATTGCTGCCTCTCCACAGCCCCAAAGCAAAGGGGCCGACTGACCCTGGACTGCACCCTCCAAAACTGTGGGCAAGACAGCCCTTTTCTTTCCATTATCTCAAGTATTTTGTTAGCGTGTTGGCAAGCCAGTTAACACACGTGGGCTCATAGGGCAGAATGAACAGGATGTTTTGGTGCTTTAAAAAAGAATTGTCTATAGCTTCCCGCTTTTTTCCTGCCCCAACCATTTCTACTTAGCCTTAAATTTTCTTTAAATAATACATGAAATGGGTTTTTCTTTTAATTTTTTTATTTATTTATTTGTGTGTGTGTGTGTGTGTGTGTGTGGCCAGCTCAGCCCACCAGGGGGCGGGGCTGGCTGGCATGTGGTGCTGGGGGATTGAACCGCGGTCCCTGGGCTTTGCCAAGCTAGTTCCAAGTAGGTGCTTTAGACTACTGAGCCATCTCACCAGCCCATGAAATGGTTTTTAAAGCAGCATGAGATATGTCACAAGACTGTAGGTGCCGGGGATGGAGGTACTCTGTTTTTTAAATGAAGTCTACAATAGTCAGAATACCACTTCAGAGAGGATTTTCGTCCAAACCAGGTCCCCAGATCTTTCTGTTCTAAGGCAGCTGAAGGCTACACTCCTGGCGGCACTCTAATGAATGACAAAGTTCTACCCAGGCTCAGGGCATGGGGTTAGAGCTGCTGGGGAATTTGGAAGCCCAGACTCCAGTCTGAGGCAGTTCCTCTGAACTCTACTCAGCTAGGAGAACGGGGCATTTCCTCCTCTCATTTCCTCCGAACCTGTTTGGGAGTGTCCGGGGCAAGCCTGTCACGAACAGGCCTTCAATAATCAGGCCTAAACAATCAGACCAATGGACAACATGTCTATTTCCGGAGTTAGATTCTAGAGATAGTAAAGACCGAAAGGGAGAGGGGCGGGAGAAGTTGGGCCAGCCCCATGTTGCAAGTTCCACACACTTAGATTTCACTCCTCTGGGACTTGTTGTTACTAACAATGGCCCTTTTAGCCACAGAATGCAGAATAACACCCTTTTCTAGCCTGCCAGGGAGAACTACCAGCATATATTCCTAAGTATTTCCGTACGAAATGCACTTGGAAAGGGGATTGTTTCAAGCCTGGACAAAGCTCCTACTGTACTTTAGGGCTGCAGCGCCAGTTATTTTAGGCAAGAAAGGGGAATTTCCACCGCTCCCTGCAATCAGCCTTGAGGACTCAGCTCTGAGTAACCACTTCCTTGTACGCTGTCAGAGCCCAAGTTATTTAACAGAGAAGGAAAATAAACCCTTGACAGTACCCATAAAACCCCAGGCAAACAAGCCAGTTTATATCAGCTCGTGTATTCAAGGAGCCAAGCGGTGACTTCATTCAGCAGAGACACTGCCGAGACTTAGATTTTAAAAGGAAAGCCTGAAGTGGGCCGCTCCCTGGGTAGAATGTAACACCAGCTGTCTTTCTTGTCACTGTCTGCGATACTATCTCTCATTGTCACAAACACATCACGTGCCAAGCATTGGCCTATCCCCAAACCATTACTGCTGGTTGTTGTACTCTATTTAATTTTTTTAAAGAGGCAGTTAATGTATATTAAATATCTGATAATATGCACGGCGGCAGGTATAGCCAAATCGAAAGCCACACATAAATGACGATTGAGAAACACTGCCTAGGCCAAGCCCTTTCTCAAACAAAACAAACAGCACCACAACAAAGAAAGTAAGTAAAATTAGCATGTGTTGAACTTGAACCTCAAGCCCGGGGCTGGTGGTAGGTTAGATATCACGTGAGCACCAGCTCAACTCCTCAGAAGACCCTGTGATTTGGATAGCCTGTCAGCCCCGCTCACAGATGAGAAAATCAAGGTGGAGTAGCTGTAAGCCACTGGCTCAGGGTCACTAGGAATGAATTGTGCTGCTGCCCGCCGAAGTCAGGATCCAGGCTGACGTCCCTGTGACACCCCTGGGGTCTGTGCCCCGCACTGGGTGTGTTACCGGTGATGCCGATCTGAATGATGCCTCCCGGCACCGGAAACGCCCACGGGACACGGGGAAGCAGCCGCCTCCGGTAGTGAGAACATTACTGTCCTTGCCTGGAAATCTTCCCCAGCCTATTCATCCTCTAAGCCAGACTGTCAGTCTCCAGAGTGACAAGTGAGGACTGAGTCACCCTGGCCGCACCTTCCTCCCTTCTACAAACCAGCTGCGCTCCAGGGATGGCCGTGGGCAGGGCCCGGGCGCTGGGGTGGGTGCTGCCCCGTCGCTGTCTGAGCCTGCGAGCCACAGCTCTGAGCAGCAAGGTGTGGGAGGCATGCACTATGTGAAGAGTGGTCTGGGAAGTAGAAACCAGTGTTCATTCTGTGGGGCTGAGGAATCAAACCAGGACTGGGCCAGCCAGATAGCTGGGCGAACTAAAACTGCCTGCTTAGGCAGGTGCAGAGACCAGGGTCCGATACCCAGCCTGCCCTGTCGGCCCCACCTCCAGGGGCGCACTAACACAGGGAATGAGACTGGGCCTAGTGGTACGCCTGTAATCCCAGTGCTTGGGAGACTAAAAACAGGAGGATCACTATGAGTCCCATCTACATAGCGAGACCCAGTACTAAATACATGAAAAAATAAAGAACAGGACCAAGGCGTGAGTTCGCTGAGCCGCATCTCCAGCACAGGATGTGCTTCTTAAACTCCAAAAGAGGAGGAGTACTTGGAGGAGAAAGAATTAAACCCAAATCCGAGGGGCTACAACAGAATGTGCACCCCTCTTTGCTTAGAAGAGGCCGCATCCTGAGGCACTGTTCTAGGTGGGCCCTTCAATTAGCCCGCTGGTCCGTGATCACGAAACCTGGCGCTCACTGAGTGTAATTAGCTTGGCACGAACAGATGGCACGCGAACCGCTTTCCTTAAACCCTCTCTGGCAGGCCAGCTCTTCCCACTGTGTGACTGCCTGTTTTTGTAAATAAGGGTTGACTGACACACAGCCACACCCTGCTTTTTGTTTTCTGGTTTTTTTATTAGGAATCAAACTCAGGACCTTCGCTTGCCAGGCAGGCACTTAAGCCACTGAGCTGTCTCCCAGTCACCCCCCACACCCATGTTTAACCACCAGTCTAAAATTTCAGTCTACGACGGAACTAAACAAAAAAGGGGATACAGATGAATGTCCATTTTGTATCTGTGTATTCAAAGTGGTTAGGATAGATATCTAGTTGCATTCTCTTAATGAATAGAGGGATTTGTTCTAATGGTGTTTGTAAATAGGATATCATGTCTGCAACTTGTACAGCAAATAACCACTAGGAAGAGAGTATGCAAGGTGTTAACTATTGAAACTGTCCTACCAATTTGGTTTGAAACTGTCTCATTGCTATTTGTTTCTCAATAAAATTATGGAAAGAAATAAAAATAAATAAAATAAAATTTCAGTCTAGAGCACTGACAGAGGCAGAACTCAGAGGCCAGCAAAGCCAAACCAACTTCGGATTTGTCCTTTCATAGAAAAAAATCAGTTGACTCGCACCCCTTAGTGGCTGTGTCAGTGGTGTACTGAGCTTCTCTCGCTTCCCTTTGACCTCCCGAAAGAGGGAAAAGGTGAATTTTCTTCTAAACAGTTTCTCCACTCAGTGGAGGTCTGCAGCGAACACCAACCAGTTGTTCCCCCTCTAAGGGTGGGAGTCTTACTGGGTGTTGTCTGTACTAGAGATCGAACCAGGGCTTCCTTCATGCCAGGCAAGCCCTCTAACTCTGAGCTACACCTCCAGCCCTGGGCTACACCTCCAGCCCTTTTTATTTCTTATTTTGAGGCAAGATCTCAGTAAATTAACCAAGCTGGCCATAAATTTACGATCCTCCTGCTTCCGCCTCCTGAGCAGCTGGGATTGGAGGCAGGATTAGAGACATGAGTCTTCCTTTGAACGCGTTCTCTCACTCCCTCGCCAGAACACAGGTTCCCATCATCTGGTTAGCTGCGGGTGCTTCTCCGTGTCACCAGCCTGCACTGCAGTAGAAACCACCACATCCTCTTTGGATTATTCCGATACAGAACGGCGCACGGAAGCTTCCCCTGCAGGCTTGGATCTGGAGCCCCGTAGTTCAGGTCCTGCTCCTCCTCGCCCTCACCCACTGTGCTCGCCCGAGCTCTTTCCGTCCGCCTTGATGACAGCTCCGCACGGGATTACACCGCCAGGCAGCTCCAGTTGCTTCTCAGTTCTCAAGGCCAGAGTTTTTAGACGTGTTATTCATGGCCTGCCTTCGCCCTGGTTAGGATTTGACACCGGAAGACACTGACCTTTAAATATAACCTCCTGTTCTGAAGATGCTTGGAGCAATCTGTCTGCACTGTGTACAGTAGGGACTTACTACAATTTGCACACCCTGACTCAGTAAGTCCTTCTGTCAGGCTGGGAAGTGTAGCTCAGGGTGAAACACTGGCCAAATGTGCGAAGCTCCGGGTTCCAGCCACATGCTATTAAAAAAATTTTTTTTAAATAATTTTTAAAACTCTGCTTCTAAAATAAAGCCTTACTATCCAATGAAATTCATCAGATGCTATTAACAGTGGGAATGTCAGGTACTCAGAAGGCTGAGGCAAGAGTGTCACAAGTTTTCCAAGGAATAGGTGTGCTTGCCTATACTCCCAACCCTCAGGAGGCTGAGACAGGAGGATCTCAGTGAGTCAGAGACCAGCCTGAACTGCATAGAAAGAACTTGTGTCAAACAAAAAGAAGGGAAAGGGGAGGAAGAGGAGGAGGAGAAGGAGAAGAAGGAAGAAAGAGAGGGAGAGGGAGGAGGAGGGGGAGGGTGAAGAGGAGGGGAAGAAGAAGAGGAAGAGGAGGAAGAGGAAGAAGAGGAGGAGGAGGAGGAGGAGGAGGAGGAGGAGGAAGAAGAAGAAGAAGAAGAAGAAGAAGAAGAAGAAGAAGAAGAAGAAGAAGAAGAAGAAGAAGAAGAAGAAGAAGAAAAGAATCACAAGTTTGAGAGTCGCCTGGGTGACTTAGCAAGATCTTGCCTCAAAATAAAAATTAAGAGGGCTAGGGATGTAATTCCGTGTTAGTGTCTTCAACTAACACATTTGAGGTCCTGGGCTTGATCCTAAGTATCACAATATCAAACAACAACAACAACAACAAAAAAAAAAAAAAAAAAAAAACATGA
Source organism: Octodon degus (assembly GCF_000260255.1). Classification (NCBI taxonomy): domain Eukaryota; kingdom Metazoa; phylum Chordata; class Mammalia; order Rodentia; family Octodontidae; genus Octodon; species Octodon degus. The sequence goes on from NW_004524653.1 coordinate 4,261,251, forward strand.
GACTGTAAGAATGTCCATCTTGGTGTTATTTTAAATAATGAAGGAATTGGGTCAGGGAGATGGCTCAGTGGAATAAGCGCTTTCCTGGCAAGTGCAAGGGCCTGAGTTCAATCCCCGGTTCTGGAAATAAATAAATAAATAAATAAATAAATAAATACATAAATAAAACTGAAGATAGCGATGTGTAATAGAAGGGTCATGCTTGGAACGCCTGTCATTCTGATCTTCTAAATACATACTTCTTGTCATGACATACCAATTATTACCATACTGTCAAGTAAAAGCTTTTTTTTAAAATAAAGGGTAATAAATGAAAAAAAGACACAAGAAAAAGAAAAAAAAGTCACAGGACTGTCCTGCTACAATGCTATACATGGTTAGATTTCTAAATTTCTATGTAAAAATATGTAAGTGTTTATTCCTATTTTTAATTATTTTTTTCTTCATATTCTGTAAGGACTTAAAGTTCAACACATCAATACTTGATGGAAAAATACCTGTTCCATGTGATGCCTAAGATGTTTAATATTTAGACAGACAGGGTAAACTGAACTGCATATGTTGCAGGGTAATAATAAACTTCTCTTCTGCAGGGTTAACAACCTAAGTTTGCAGATTAAAAATTAGAGAAAAGGAAGGGCGCAAGGTCAGTCAACATTTTGGCCCTAGCCTTTCAAGGTCAGTGAAGACTCAGGACATAGTTTTCTGATCAAGGAGATTATGGGGCCACAGAAGAATGTGATCGATGATGTAGAGTGTGCCTTAGGAGAGTCACATGAAGAGATAAAACATTCTCTCAGGCTTTCACAGAGAGCAAATTGGCCAAGCAATGGATGTGACTCATCCACATGGCTGACACCGACAAAGGATCTACAAACTGTGGTACAGAGTTACAGGATAAATCCTGAGGGTACTTGACTGACCTTATCAGATATGAAAGTTACATTTCTTGTTATATAGGTCTTGCTTTATCTTGGTTTTAACCATCCAGCAGAAAAGTATAAAAATGAGATATATAAAGTAAAGCTATATTAATATGCTCAACTGTAAAAGGCTCAAGTAAACAACTTCTGCAGATAACCCAGTACTACTGTGGACTGCTGGACTGTGTTAGATTGTTTGGCTGAATTCAAGCACCTATAGCATTTGGATGCCAATAGAATACCCATCTCTGACAAGACTAAACAAGAACGGGGATACAAAGGAAGGACCATTTTGTATTTATATATGCAGAATAGTTAAGATAGATATACAACTACTTTCGCTTTAATTCAATGAGAAGAGGGGCCAGGAGATGACTCAGTGGAATAAGCACTTCCCTGGCAAGTGCAAGGGCCTGAGTTCAATACCCGGTTCCGCAAAAAAAAAAAAAAATTCAGTGAGAAGAAAGATTTGTACTACTAGTATTTGGGCAGAATATCCTGACTGCTTGCTTCTTGTACTATGGATAACCACTAAGAAGATAACAATGCACAAGGTATTAATTACTGAAACTGTCCTATTAATCAGCTTTGAAACTGTCTCATTCATATTTGTTTCTCAGTAAAATAAAATAAAAATTTAAAAAAAGGAATTTCTAGGGTCTTCTATGTAGAGTATCATGCCATCTGCAAATAAATATAGTTTAACTGGGACTGGGCAGATAGCCCAGTTGAATAAGTGTTTTCCTGGCAAGCACAAGGGCCTGAGTTCAATTCACAGCTCTGCAAAATATATATATATATATATATATATATATATATATATATAGTTTAGCTCAAATTAAATAAATAACGAAGGAAAAGATGATTTTCCTAAAAAGGAATAGTCAATAAGCAATCTTTCTGAAACAATATTCTATAGGCATGTCAATTGGGTGTGTAAAGAATTGATAATGTGAGAGCCAGGGAAATGGCTCAGTGGAATAAGCGCTTCCCTGGCAAGCGCAAGGGCCTGAGTTCAATCCCCGGTTCCGCAAAAAAAAAAAAAAAAAATTGATAATGTGAAATTTTCATGCAGCTATATTAATTAAAAACAGTCTACTGAATAATACCAGATTGGTAAAACACTTACATTTGCCTGTGTCTACCTGTAACATACACCTTATAAATGCATCGGAAATGGCTACCTTTTTATTGTCCTGTGCACTGCTGTCTACACAGAACCTGGACTGCAGTTTCCTCGTCGTGGCCTTGCTGACATTTGGGGCAAAGAGTTCCCTGTCCTGCGCTCTGCACTGTGTGTTTAGTTCACTCACTAGATGCCAGCAACCCCTGGCTCCAGCTGCGAGAGCCAGAGCTCCTCCAGATACCGCCAGCTGTACCTTAAGGAACAAAGTTAACCCTGTTGAAAGCCACTGGCCTAGATGTAAAATAGGAAGTCAGTGATGTGCTGAGAAAGTCCGTGAACTGTATAAGCTGTATGAGGACTCCAGTCGCTCTCTCTTTACTGTAATTCATTTCTTTTTAATGCTTCACAGTTCGTTTCCTCATGTTCCACCGTAAGCAGATGTGATTCCCATTTATGATGAAGATTATCTGAGGAAAAAACAAACTAGATTCTCTGAGTTCACGTGCAGTCTTCAATGATCTCGCTGGCAGGTGGTATGAATAGCCATAT
>NW_004524653.1:4264922-4271611 GCF_000260255.1 Octodon degus
AGAAGGAGAAGAAGAAGAAGAAGAAGAAGAAGAAGAAGAAGAAGAAGAAGAAGAAGAAGAAGAAGAAGAAGAAGAAGAAGAAGAAGAAGAAGAAAGAAGAGAAAAGGAAAAATCCAAATAATATGCCTAATCCAACAAGAGACAGCAAGTTAAAAAAAAAAAAAACCTAAAGTGTTTAAACAGACACAGAAAATTCTTTGATGAGGGAGAAAAGTTATACTCAAGCAGAGCAGGCTTATTGTACTCAGGGCAACAAGTGCTGAAAGGTTCTGTCGCGGTTTTCGTAGTCACAGTGGAGGTTGAACCCAGGGCCTCTGCGCTGAGCTACATCCCTGCCCCTTTTTATTCTGAGACAGGGTCTTGCTGAGTTGCCCAGGATGGACTCAAGCTTTTAGCCCTCCTGCCTCAGCCTCCCAAAATGTGGGGTCACAGGCCGCGCCCCTCCGCCTGGCGAATCTCCTGCTCTGTGACTCACGGCGCAGCACGGAGCATGGAGGAGACCCTCAGGGCACGGAGAGATGGCGGGGCGGGTGCCATCCCGGCATGAAGTCCACTTCTGAGAAGGCCGGGGTCATATGGGTTCCGTCTTAAACAGGAAATAAAGCAAGGTGGGACCCAGCAGGAGCCAGACAGGGGCCTGGCCAGACTGATAAACGTTCAGGTCCAGGCCTGAAGCCCCCCGCCACCCCCGCGATGGCAGAGGCAGTTGTGCTATCGGCGCAGGGCCCTTCGCACGGGCAGGGCCTGAGTGCTCCTGGGATCCACTGAGGTCTGGGATCCACTGAGGTCTGGGATCCACTGAGGTCTGGGATCCACTGAGGCCTGCCACCCAGTCGTTGTTGGCTAATTTAAAAGCTTCCAGTCTCGCTGGTCTAATGTGCACAACGGGGGTAATAAGATGACAACCGCCTGTCTGTGACAAAGGCAAAATGACTGCCCGCTGGAAAAAAAAAACGCTCCCAAGCTTCTCTGGTCCACACTAAGCCGCCGCCAAGCACCCTGCTGTCCCATCCCGAGAGCCTCTTCTCACGAATTAAGCTGCTGTGGTTGCTCAGTTCCCAGCTGTGGCCAAGCAGAGGCCGGTCTGCAGGGTGTCAAGACGTGTGCAGTCGGCAGCCTCCCAGTCATGAGCTGTGTGACAGAGCAAGGCCACTTCCCCTCTCGGTGCCCGCACACACTCAGAAACGCGACGCAGTAAGAGTGCCCGGCATGGAGCTCTCCTGAGGCGGGAGGAACCCCCGGGTAGCAAGAGCTCAGCTCCCACGTTGCTTAACAGCGCTGGCTATTTTTATGAGCATCGCTTCCTCAGGAGGAGCACAGAGACACGGAGAGGTTAAGCACCGAGCGTCTAAGGGCGCAGAGTCCCCGTGGGCAAGTCACATCTGATGCTGAAAGTAGCCTCACGAGATGGGTCAGGGGACCTCAGGGCCATGAACAAGGCAGCCCGTGAGAATCACCTGCTTCTTTCAGTGACCCCTTTCCTTCTCTGAGTATTTGTGGACTTAGCCACAAATTGGAACCACGTGAGGAAACTGCTTTGCTGCTGAGTTTTCAGCCCTTACATTATTTCCTGCCCCATGTCATTCACTGGTTGTGTGTGTGTGTGTGTGTGTGTGTGTGTGTGTGTCTGTCTGTCTGTCTGTCTGTCTGTCTGATTTACAAGGGGAAAAGGCCAGGGAGGGACAGAGACGCTGTTGTGAACCAAGGTTATAACATACCTCCCTCCCTCTACCTGCCTCAGTAACGAATGCCTGAGAGAGGCTTATCCATGGTCATCTTCCATGCGCAGCGTGTGGGTGATCGCCGCTCATCTAGCCCACCCCACCCCTTGGTGAGGCAGATGTCTTTGTGGACTGATGGTCACAAGTGAGGAGCTTTACAGAAGTGACGCGGCCCACCCAGCTGCAACTGAAGTGGTAAGAGCAGCCGCTGAATCCAGGCAGCCTGAACCTAAGAGTAGCGATGTTACAGTGTACCAGGGATCGAATCCAGGCCCTAGCACTTAACAAGCAGGAGCTTCTGCCACTGAGCAATACCCCAGCCGGGTTTTTTTTCTTTCAGTGTGAACTATTACATCACTCTGTACCTGCTGCAAAAGTTTCAAGGGAAGGAAAGAGAAAGACGCAAGAAAGGGAGGGAGCAAGGAAGGCAGGGAAGGGACAATGGCACTGGAGAAGAAAGGCACAGAGGAACCCAGTGGTGTGGCCTCCAGGATCCAGGACAGAGCCCTGAACCACAGAATGCGGGTGGCCTGTGCATGCGGAAGAGGCAGGCCAGGCCCTTCCCTCCAGGTCTTCAGTGGGAAAGCGGGCCGGCCAGCCCCTCGATTCTGCCCAGTGAGGCCCGGGTCGGGCTTCTGAGCTCCTGCAAGCTGGTGTACTTCTGCTGTTTGCAGCCACACAGAACACGTGCCCGATTGTCACAGCAGCCAGAGCAGCTCATACAGCCAGGAAAGAGGGCGGCCTGGAAGGAAGCCCAGGGCCGGCCCTAGCCTCCCAGGGAAGCTCCGTATCAATCAGTCACCTTCTAAAACTAAAACTAGACCCTCTCCGTGGTATAGGAGCCTGCGTGCCCACTCCAACGTCTCAGGCTGGAAGGAGACTGACCCAAGGACGGCCCTGCGCAGCACCAGGAAACGACCCGCTAGACTTGCAGGTCTGGAGTTCAGGCAGGGATGGCTGTTTTCCTTCCTAGCAGAGCTCCGGTTCCAACAGGAAACGCAAGATGCTGGCCGTGCGCAGCTGGCAGACAGCAGGGCACCACGCGGGGCTTCTGCTTTCCCTTGCAAGTATGACTGGTGTGACAGCTCGCTCACTCACTGAGGGCAGCATGAGGGGCTGAGGCTCTGGGTGCACAGGACAAAGGAGCATTTTGTCACCCTCAGAGGGCAGCTGCTCGCCCTCGTTCCAGATGGAAGCATAGTTTGCACTCAGTAAAAAGCACAGAACTTAGGTGTTCAGTTGTGAGTTTTGACAATCGTGTATGCCCGTCTCATCCAGGCCCAACCAAAGACAGAGACGGGGTGTGTTCATTAGGCCAGAAGGCTCCCTGCACGTGCGCGCGTGCACACGCGCACACACACACACACACACACACACCCTGTCTCCCGCAAGCACTGAGCAATTGGTGTTGCTGTTGTCAGGTGTGTCCCTTCTACTGCACCATATAAATGCAATCCGGTCTCCTTCCGTGCGTCTGTCTGCTCTCACGCTGCACGTTTCTGAAATCCTCCCGCGCAGCCACCGTCCGTGCCCTCTCATTACTGAGGGGCAGCACGTTCGCTGGCTGGCCGGGTCTCATCTTGGAAAATCTGTTTTGCTGCTAATGCCCTTTGGGCTGTTTCCCGTTTGCAGCAACTGTGAATACAGACGCTGTGCACGTTATGTGTAGCTCTTTGTACGAGCAGCGACTTGATTCCTCGTGGGTGATGCCTGTGAGCAGAAAGTGTAAGAGACTGCCAAACAGTTGTCCCACCAGCAAGGAGCAGGCCCTCTGGCTCCGGGTCATCCTCGCCAACATTTGTCATCTTAAAAAAAAAAAAAAGGAAACTTTTCTTTCTTTCTTTTTGGCTATTCTAATGAGCATGGAATTGTATCTATACTTTTTAACTATATTTCTGAGGGTTTGTTTGCCCATTTAAAACCTCATGTTTGTCTTTTTATTATTTGTAGTTCTTTATTTTGGAGACAAGTGGTCAGTCACACAGAGATACTGAAAACATTTTCTTCTAATCAGTGGCTTCTCTACTTATTTCTTACTATTTATTTATTTATGTACTTATTACAGGGTCTCACTACATAGATCGGACTAACAGTGATTCTCCTATTTTCAGCCTCCCAAGCGCTGGGATCCCAGGCATGTGCCACCACGCCCAGTCTCAACTGCCATCTCAGCATACCCCGGGGGGTGGGGCTGGCACAGCAGCTGGGAATTAAACCCCTCGGCCACTGCGCTACTTATTTAGTTTTTAATATTACCTTTGGATGAAGGGAAATTTGAAACTTTATGTTGACAATTTCATCTTTTGAAACAGGGTCCTAGTACATAGTTGAGGCTGGCGTCGAATCCAAGCTCACTGTGGAGCTCAGCTGGACTCAAATTCATCATGGCTCTCCAGCCGCAGCCTCCATGTGCTGATAACTCAGGTGCACACCACCGTGCCCCACTTATGATTCAGTGCTTTTTGTGCCCCAGGATCTCCTTGCCTAAGCCAAGTCTGTCGAGACATCCTTCCACATTTTCTTCTAGAAAATTCTGGTTCTGCATCTGGGGCTGGGGCTCAGTGGTAGAGTTCTTCCCTTGATACACAAGTCCTTGGGTTCGATCCCCAGCACCACCTAAGCAAAATGGGGGGAAAAAAAATTCCGATGCTAGCTCTTACATGCGGTTACAGCCCATCTCAACATGTGCCTCAAGGGAGCACGGGAGGACAGAGCACCAACCACAGCAGGTGTTTATTAGTTACCTAGCAGTGGCCAGGCACTGTACAGACACAGCAAGATTACTGCGCCTGAGTTCAGGGTCTGGTGCAGGGGTCAGCAGTTCTTCCTGCTAATGGCTTCGCTGTGAATACTCTCACATTTACAGGCCGTATGGCTCCTGATCCAACCATTCTCCTCGGCCTCTCCAGCCCCCAAGCACCACAGGAGGCCCATAAATGCAGGGGCCACGGCTGCGCTCCACCGAGACGATTGATGGACAGTGAAATTCCAATTGTGTGCAATTTTTTGCAACACTTGAAGTACTCTTTTTTCTTAATTTTTAACAAGTTAAAAGTCTAACAGCGCTTTTTAGCTTATGGCCTAGAGAAAAAACAAGCGACAGCGGGATCCGACCTGCAGGCTGAGGCCACTGTCGGCCAAGTCCTGGGCCACTTAGCAAGGCGAACATTCAGCAAACACAGGACAAGCTGTGTGGCAGCAGGGACGTAAGGAGCTGCCTTCCACAGGAGAGAGAGTGATAGGCGTGGATAAAGGGCCCTGGATGGGGTCACAGGATTATAACTAAGCCACAATGTAACACTACTTCGCAGCCATGAGGGTGGCTATTATTTGTTTCAAAGAAGAAAAGAAAGAGAAAATGGAGAATAAGTGTCAGCCAGCGAATGAAGGAATCAGACTCTCTGTGCAGGGCTGGTGGGGATGTAAAATGACACAGCCTTGTACAAAACACCAAGGTCGCACAGAGAGTGTGAGGCGACCGAGCAATCCCACTTCCAAGCAGAGGCCCCAAGGCTTGGTCATGAGACTCGAACAGGATACCAGAGCTTATAGCGGCGCTACTGGCAATAAGCAGACGACAGAAACACTCCGTACATCCACCAGGAGATGCACACATAAATACACAGATATAAGACGGAATATTATCCAGCTACACAAAAAGATGGAATTCTGGTATATATGCCAATGTAGAGGAAACTTGAAAACATAGCGGGGGCCAGGGAGTTGGCTCAGTAGAATAAGCGCTCACCTGGCAAGCGCAAGGACCTGAGTTCAATCCCTGGTTCTGAAAAAAAAAAAAAAACAAAACATAACGTTAGGTGCAGTCAGTCAGGCGCAAGAGATGAATGTTCTGGGATTCCATTTCAATGAGACACACAGCACAGGCAATTCGGAGGGAAGAGAAAGTGGAACAGAGGTCGCAGGAAGATTGCCAGCTTTAATGATCAGGGCTTCGGTTTGGGATGATGAAAAAGCTATAAGAATTGATAGTGGCAATAGTCATGTGACGTATGTACCAAATGCCACTGAGTGTACATTTAAGAATGGCTAAGATGGTAAACTTTCTGTTATGTATGCTTACCCACCATAAAAAAAATTGAAATAAAAATACACATAAAACTAAAGGTCTTGGGCTGGTGAGATGGCTCAGTGGTCTAAAGTGCCTACTTAGAACAAGCTTAGCAAAGCACAGGGACCGCGGTTCAATCCCCCAGCACCACATGCCAGCCAGCCCCGCCCCCTGGTGGGCTGAGCTGGCCACACACACACACACACACACACACACAAATAAATAAATAAACTTAAAAAAAAAAAAAGGTGAAGAGACGGAGACGGAGCGGTCGCTGCCGCGTTGCTGACCTCGAGCAGCAGTCAACTCCACGTAGAACCTGGGAGCGGGGGATTCGGAATCGAATCTCTTCTCTCACCTCTCCTGGTTACAAATCTCTTGAAAAATATAAATTAGTGGGATTTTGCTTCAGTGAGTTTTTTTGATCTTCAGCTACAGTTTTTGTCACTGTAAGCAACTTTATCATCAAACACAATGGCTAGCAATGTTACCAACAAGACAGATCCTCGCTCCATGAATTCCCGTGTGTTCATTGGGAATCTGAACACTCTGGTGGTGAAGAAATCTGATGTGGAGGCCATCTTCTCGAAGTATGGCAAAATTGTGGGTTGCTCCGTTCATAAGGGCTTTGCCTTTGTCCAGTATGTTAATGAGAGAAATGCTCGGGCTGCTGTAGCTGGAGAGGATGGCAGAATGATTGCTGGCCAGGTTTCAGATATTAATCTGGCTGCAGAGCCGAAAGCGAACAGGGGAAAAGCAGGTGTGAAACGATCTGCAGCGGAGATGTACGGGTCAGTACCAGAACACACTTCTCCGTCCCCTCTACTCAGCTCCTCTTTTAACTTGGACTATGACTTTCAACGTGATTATTATGACAGGATGTACAGTTACCCAGCACG
>NW_004524653.1:4272701-4274220 GCF_000260255.1 Octodon degus
AAAAAAAAAAAAAAAAGTCTTACTGCGTCTGTCAAACTGCGTAACTCCATCATGTGGGTTGATTTCATGAATCTTTACGACAGTCTGAGGTTGGCTGTTGCTATCATCACCACCACCACCATCATCGTCGTCATTATTATACCCATTTTACAGATGAGGAAACTTGAGACTCCGTCTTGCCCAACAGTGAGGCACAGAGCCAGGTTCAAAGCCACGCAGTCTGTGGCTGGAGGTGTGCATTATGCTAGAGTGCTTGTCTAGTGTATGTAAGCCTTGCTGTCAATCTCCAGGAGCCCGGCGTGCCGGGCTGTGTGGTGGGAACACACTGTCTCGAGAAATCTGTATCAAGGAGAACTGAGGCAGGGCGAGCTGTCGGACCCGGCCTCAGCGTCCTAAGAAGCAGCAGAGCAGAATTGAGGGTCAAGGGGCCGGGGAGATGGCTCAGAAGAATAAGTGCTTCCCTGGCAAGCACAAGGGCCTGAGTTCAACCTTCGGTTCCGCAAAAGAAAAAAAAAGAATTGAGGGTCAGGAGTGCTGGACCCCAAAGCCTGTCGCTAGGCTCAGGCCCGGGCATCGGCTCCCGGGGCTTTGGCTGTCACCGCGTGGATGGCAATGATTAGCACTATGCTTGCTTTTCTGAGGGCTTTTAGCTTTTTTATTTTAAGAGAACATTCGCCAGCAGCCATTCGACAAAGTTTTCCACTTTTCAAAACCAGGCGTTTTGATGTCACATCTCAGGTGATGGAAAATTTTTCTAGTCCCGAGCTGTGAAGGAGTCACAGTACCACGCGAGTGAAGGGAGACGCTCGGGCGCACCCCCTCCCCGCAGGTGCCCGGACCCCAGTGAGGCAAGGCAGAGGGGTCCTCCAGCGCCCGCTAGCCCCTTCCCTGTGGGGACAGCCCTGCCCGAGACCCGGGAATGGGACGAGTCTCCGGTGCTGCGGATGGGTCCGCGGTGAGGGCGATAGTCTGGTTTCTTCTTTCCTCTTTCCACTGGTGCAGAACATGGGGACGGAGCAGGAGTTCTTTTTTGTTCCCTGCAACATTCCCAGTAGAGGGACGGCTTCTAGGAGAGAGCTTGGAGCGCAGCGCTCCGTGAGCCTTGGAGAGCTTCTGCCATTTCTATTCACGTGTTTATCCCTCCTGCGCGCCCGGCAGTGCTCTAGGTTGCCTGTGAATAAGGCCACAGCCTCAAAACCAGCCGGGAGCAAATGGAGGGGGGTGTAGCCCACGGGGTGCAGCAGGCTCCAGGCCCTGGCCCTGGGCTCCTCACCACAAACACAGAACAAAGGATCGAAGGACAGAATGGAGGCCAAACGGCCCTCCTCCTCTTCTTCCTCCTCCTCCTCCTCCTGCTCCTGCTCCTGCTCCTGCTCCTGCTCCTCCTCCTGCTCCTGCTCCTGCTCCTCCTCCTGCTCCTGCTCCTGCTCCTCCTCCTGCTCCTCCTCCTCCTCCTGCTCCTGCTCCTGCTCCTCCTCCTGCTCCTCCTCCTGCTCCTGCTCCTCCTCCTGCTCCTCCT
>NW_004524653.1:4274991-4282342 GCF_000260255.1 Octodon degus
CAATAATAATAATAATTAATAATAATAATGTAGTCATGTTCTTCTTCTGAAATCAACTCTTTTTTTCTTGAGACAGGGTCTCACTATGCAGTTCAGGCTGGCCTTGTGCTCACTTTTTGTAGCCCCCAGCCTGGTCTCAAAGTCACAGAGATCCTCCTGTCTCCACCTCCCGAGTACTGCACCACCATGCCCAGTTCCAGGCGCCGCACAGAGGGACTTTTGGGGCCAAGACCGCATGGCATGCGGGGCCAGGTATCGAACTCGGGTCCTTGTGCTTGCCAGGTAGGTGCTTATGCCTCTGAGCTATCTCTCCGGCCCCTTCTGAAACCATCTTACTCAGTTTCCATCGTGGATGAGAACACATGGTCTCCGTCCTATCTTCTATGCCTGGTTTATTTCCCTTCAGCAGAGAATTCTCGAGAACGCTTCTTGCTCCCTAGATGTGTGGGGCTGCATTCGTTCCCACATGTCTGTCTCTCCTTCCGTCCCGCTGCCCCCGCCTGTCTTCCTTACTTCCCTCTTCCCCATCTGTGTGCTGCTCAACATCCATCCATTAAACTTTTCTCAGAAACACCAACCACCAGGTGTGGATTGCCCGTGTTTGTTTCTTTGTTGAGACAGTCTTGCCTTGTAGTTCAGTTTGGCCTTGGACTCACTGTGTGGCCCAGGCTAATCTCAGATGTGCAGCGATCTTCCTGCCTCAGCCTCCCTGGGATTACAGGCGTGTACTACCTCCCCCAGCACATTGGCTGTATTAGAATGTTGGGCTTCATGGCTTTGCATAACAGCTAAGGAGGGGCCAGCCAAATAGCTCAGCAGACGGTGTTTGTAAGTAGGATCACAAGTCTGCATCTTGTACAGCAATTAACCACTAAGAAGAATATATGCAGTGTATTATTTGTTGAAACTGTACTTTCGATTTGATTTGAAACTGTCTCATTGCTATATGTTTATCAATAAAACTTTGAAAAGAAAAAAATAAATAAATAAAAAAAATAAAAAATAAAAAAAAAAGCTCAGCAGATTAAAGCACCTGCAAGCAGGTGCAGAGGCTGAGGGATTGATTCCCCGGGCCTGCCATGCTGGCCTCCCCCCAGGGTACCCTGAGACAGCAACTGAGACTGGGCGTGGTAGTGCACATCTGTAATCTCAGCTCTTGGGAGGCTGTAAACAGGCAGATCGCTATGAGTCTGATCTAGTAGTGAGACTCTGAACACTCCGTAGACCCTTCCCTAAAATACAAAAAAAAAAATCATCTAAGGAGACAGAAGTTAGGGGAGTCTTGCAAACTTGGGGCCAGGGAGGCCTGACTGCCCACTTGTTCAGAGCTCCTGTTCTGGAGTCAGACGGTCCTGTAGATAATCAAGGAGGTTCCCAGCCTTAGTTCTCAGGGAATAGAGGGTGCTCGTGGGAGCTGCCTCCCAGGCCTGACCTGTAGGCCGTGAGGTGTATTTGTTTGTTTGTTTGCATTTTTTTAGGGAAGGCTCTACAGGGTGTTCAGGGTCTCACTACTAGGTCGGACTTGTAGTGATCCTCCTGTTTACAGCCTCCCAAGTGCTGGGATTACAGGCGTGAGCCACCACGCCCAGTCTCAATTGCTGTCTCAGCGTGCCACAGGGGCGGTGCTGGCACGGCAGGCCGGGGGATCGAACCCCTGGCCCCTGCACCTGCTTGCAAGTGCTTTAATCTGCTGAGCTGTTTGGCCAGCCCAGTAAGGTTCTTAATAAAGCTCAGCTGTTACCTTACTTAGTATTATTCTGAGCTTCATCCGAGAAGTGATACAAAGCAGGAAACTGCTGCAGAGTGACACCGATCCCCGGCGGGAGATGCTAAAGGAAGGAAGAGGTGTTTATTTCAGAGACACGCGGGAGAGTTCATCCAGGAAATTGTCCACTTGACCCAGGCTGAGCCCTGACTCTTAACAACCAGCCGCTGTCCAAGGACCGGAAAGAGAAGAAAACAAACAAGGGTGATGGGAAAACTTCAGGCCACGCACTGCACACACTCTTTGGTATCGCTGACCTGATCAAAATCCCGAGTTGGAAGGCGTTTCCCTCTACTAGGAAAGGATCAAAACCACCACTAACATTCAATAACTTAAAAAACTAAGTTAAGGGCCCGGGCATGGCGGTGCACGCCTGTAATTCCAGCATTTTGGAGGCTGAGGCAGGAGGACCGTTGGGAATTCAAGACCAGCCTGGGCTACAAAGTGAGTTCAAGGCCAGCCTGAACTGTCTCAAAAAGACAATAATAATAATAATTAATAATAATAATGTAGTAGAAAAATGAAGTTGAACGGTAAACATCAGATCCCAAATACCAAGCCTCACTAGGATCCCGGCACCAGTAAGGTGTCGATAACTAAACTCACCCAAAGCGCACAGAGCCCTGCTCCCCAAGTTTCTCCTGGAAGAGGCACTCCTCCTCGGTTCAAGCCTTGCCTCGCTCCCGGCTCTCCCCGAGGGAGCTGCGCTCCGCTTGGCTTCCCAGCCAAGCCCCGTCTATGAGAACCGCTTCTGTGCCTGTCTGCTCGTGATTCGCCCAGGGAGACTGAGTTCCCAGTGCCCAGATCGAGAATGGAGTGCACAACTGTAGCTCAGGTGTGTCTCGGCGGGCAGAGAGAATGAGACTGGTAAGCTTCCCTCTAGGCTTTTCCATTTCTGCAGTAGTGGAGAGAAGACTCCAGGTCTCACCCATGCCAGGGTGCTAGCCCGGCGCTACATCCCCAGCCCCGGAATTGACTTTGTCATTCATTTATTCGTACAAGGACTTAAATCTTCAGCACGTGCCTTTCCCTGGTGACCACTATCAGTACCTCATTCAATCAGGAAATATCTACGAGCACCCCTACCTGTCAGGTACAGCCAAAAGCCATAAGGACGCAGCAGGGTCAAAGGACAGGGTCCCCACCCTCATGCTGCAGTGAAAGGAGATCAGCAACGAGTAATAAATACATCTTCAAGAGGCCTAAGTGCTGTGGAGGGCCAGGCGTGGTGGCACACGCCCGTAATCCCAGCACTCAGGAGGCTGAGGCAGGAGGGTCGCTGTGAGCTCAAGGCCAGCCTGGGCTGCAGAGTGAAACCCTGTCTCAAAAAGGAAACAACAAAAGTAAGTGCTTTGGAGAAAAATGAAAGGTGTGTGTACAGCGGAGCTCACTGGAACCAGGGATGCCACAGAAGGCGCCCCTGGGCACTGATCTCGGTGGGGTAGGCACAGCGGGGGCTTCCGGGGGAATCGCTCCGGAGCAGGGGAACAGCAGCTCCTGAGCAACAAGGGAAAGGACCCAGGGAAGGAAACGAGGGAAAGCAGGAGACTGCAACGTAGTCAGAGGGCTCCTGACTGTCCTCTGAAACAGAGAGCCACAGGACAATGAGGAACAAGGTACGCAAGATGAGTCCAGAGGACTTGCTCTGGAGACCAGCAGGAAGGGAGGCCAGGCTCCAGGCAGTGGCCATGGGAGGGGACTGTCACCTGTTCCTCAGATGCCATGAGGGGAAGCAAGCAACAGAAGGAGCGGAGGACAGAGTGGGGGACACGGAGGAAGTGTGGCTCTGAGCTCCTGCCTGCCTAGGGCCCCCGGAAGGAGCCCAGACAGCAGGCCTTCTTCATGTGGTACTTAATGGTCACAACTGCCCTGATGCTGAGGGGAGCCCAGGGCCTGAGCGCTTGCCTGCCTGCCTGCCTTGTATCACACCCGTGGCCACCTTGGCGCTTACACATCCAAATGGAATCACGGGGCGATAGAGGAGACCCTACTCCTGGACGTCTACGCTCTTATGAGGGAGAAATGCAGTTTTTTTAAAAAGGAGATAAGCGTTCAGGAGCACAATGACAGGAGCTCTGAGGATCACGGGAAAGTGAGCGGCAGCATTGTGTGGGCCCAGGGCAGCCTGTGTGGGTGGGGACAGGAGGAGCAAGGCCAGACCCCTAGAGAGCAATGAGCTGGTGAGTGTGTGTGTGTGCGTGTGCATGCACGCGTGTGTGTGTGTGTGTGTGTGTGTGTGTGTGTCTGGGGAGAGGAGAAGGCAGTGTGGTAGGGAGAGGACAGACACGAGGGAGAAGGGAGGCACTGAGGGAGAGATGTCACGGGAGGTTTCCAGGAGGGACAGTGTCGCCAGCTGACTCGGTCGTACCCAGTGGCTTCCTGTGAGAGGGAGGCGAGCAGAGGCAAGGGAACCTCCCCAGAGTCAGATGGGGAAGGGTGGCGGAGGTGGAATCGCGGAGGGCCGGGGCCTGTTGTGGGGCCGGAGACAAGGGCCCGAGAGAAAGGAAGCCAGGAGGCCCTCTGAGGCTGCGGGGGCCTGGCCAAGGCCGCTGGGAACCAAGGCCAAGAAGACGGGAAGGTGGCAGCCTGGGGGCACAGAAGGGTCCAGGCTCTCTTCCTGTCCCAGCAGGTGTGCAGTGAAAGAGGAAACAGGAAGAGCGTGGTGGCACTTTAGAAATCAGCCAAATGTCATCTGAATACAGAGAGGCAGAGAAGACCTGGAGCTTCCCGAACAGATAACACAGGTCCCCCTGGAGGCCCATGTGAAGGGAAGCAGGCAGGCGCCCCCTAAAATTATAACCAAATGGTTATAATTTTAGGGGGTGCTGGCTATAATTTTAGGGGGCGCCTGCCTGCTTCCCTTCTCTGTCCTCCAAGATGAGGCAGTTGTGAGGAGCAAGTCTCCCCTGGTCCCCAGCAGGCAGGTGACCGCACCCTCGGGAAGGAGCTCCCTGTCTACCTGGTCGTTTCCTGTGGAGAGTGTCATGGCAGGGCCCCATCCTGGCAGATGGCTCCTCTTAAGGAATCTTTGGTTGATGGCTTTTTTTTTTTTTTTGTACAGGGTCTCACCGTGCAACTCAGACTCGTAGTATCCTCCTGCTTTCAGCCTCCCCAGCACTGGGATTACAGGTGCACGCCACCCTCGTTAGCCAGCTCAGCACACCCTGGAGGTGAAACTACGCAGCACACAGTACCAGGGATTGAGAGTCCATGGCTTTTCAGTGTTTGTTTGACTATTCTGATGAAAACACAGCCAGTCTCATTCTGTCCTTGAAAATCCGCCCCCACCCCTCTGCCTAAGGCGCCTGCAGTTGGGCACCAAGCCCTGAGTCCCAGCAGATGTGACCAGGGCTCTGGGTTGAGCGAGGCACTGGAACCAACAGCTCAAAGAGGAACAAGAGCTACAGCGTGCAGCACCAATCTGCAGGAAGACGTGCTGTTGCTGCAAACGAAAACCTCCTCCTCGGGTCCTGGCCCGGCCTCCTGGGCCCTGCACTCCCAGCAGTGACCTCTGACTTCCACATCCTGCTCAATGCCACTCACAGCCTACAACACACACACACACACACACACACACACACACACACACACACACACACATATACACACACACACACACACCCCAAATCTGTACTGGCTGACTGCTGACAGAACAGGATTTACGGATTTATACTGGGCTTCTTCCTCCCTCCCTCCCTTCCTTCCTTCCCTTCCTTCCCTCCTTCTTTCTTTCCTTCTTTTTTTTCCCAGCTGGATGATGATTTACATGCCGTAAGATTCACCCACTTAAAGTGATTCAGTGGCTTTTCTTTCTTTCGTTTTGACCGAATCATGCCATGACTATTTATTTCTGTAAACTGGGCCACTGGGTGAGCCCTGGAACCCGGGCCCTCCCCGCCCACGGGTCATGGGGGACCTGGCACATTCTGTTTCACCCCCAGGATCTCGGCTGTATTCATTTCATTGTGCCTTTTACAACTTACTTCCTGTGTTTTGGTTCCTGTGTTTCTAAGCAGCTCCTTGGAAGTCATGTAGATTGGTCTCTACCCGGCAGTTTTCTTTTGTGCTTGGGGGTGGTTTTTGTCGGTGAATTTGGTCGGAGTTTTTCGCCATTAGCATTTACATGGAGTCCTGGTGCTTGTGCCACTCTCGGGATTCAGAGCTAAACTTAAGCATTCATAGCGTTCCGAGCTGGAGTGGGTAAGAGAGAAGCTATGTAGGGTGGAAACGAGGCCCAGCTTTCTCCTCCTGCTGAAATCTTCTTACGGTAGCTTGGCTTTCACTTCTCTGAGCTCCCTTTCGTCACCTGAAGAACAGAAATGAAAATTACCACTTAAGGAGATCAGTTTGAGGGTCACATGAGATAATTCGGATAGCCCACCTAAGCCACCATCAAGTTTGGGGTTTTTTTTAATTCTATACATGTTTATTGAATATAAATCTTGAAGAAGTTCGCTAATGATTTAGAGATTTTCTTTCTGTCAAGGTATATGAACAAAATCCCAGTGCCTTCTGTCAGAAACTTGTCCTGTTTCATTATTTACTCAGTGAATAGGAGGGAGGCTTCTCGGGCCCTCAGCATAGGGCTGTGCAGGTACAAACCCCGGAATTGTCACTGAAGAGGCTCCTCCAGGGTGTGTGAGTGTGAGTGAGTGTGTATGTGTACAGGTGTGTGTGTGTGTGTGATGGTATGTGTGTGAAGCAAGTTCAGGAAGCGTGCATTGTGCTAGTAAATCTACATCTATAGGCATAGGAAAAATTTCTGGGGTCATCTCTGAGAAATTGATTACAGAGATTTCTTTGTGATAGGAACTAGGAAAGCAGATAGCAGAATGTATTCTGCTTTTTCTATGCTTCATTATTTATCTAAATGAGTAGGGCTTCTTCACAAGCACACTGAGCAGCCACTGTTGTTATCTTCATTAGACTTTCCTGAATACTAAACATGCGCATAAGATGAATGCATGATTGGCTGTTTGAAATATTTAATTTGTCACAGGAAACTAATTATTAAATATTATATCATTGTGCTTGCAAGGATGATGCCAATTTCTTTTTTTTTTTTTTCAGAATCAGGGATTGAACTCAGTCCCTTGCACTTGCCTGGCAAGCGCTTATTCTACTGAGCCATCTCCCGGGCCCCTATGCCAATTTTTTTAAAGTACAAGAATTTGTCATTACTTGTCAAACTGTTAGCTGCCTGCCCTTGCCGGTAGCTGGGCCCGGGAGTGAAGAGCACACGCAAGCACGCACGCACGCACGCACGCACGCACGCTGAGCCAGCCGCGCTCCAGGCACTGATGTGGGCTCTGGTGATTAGAACCAGGCCCTGAGGGACTCACGGCTGACAACTGTGCCCTTTTGGGCTGGATTTATAATAAAAAGGACAGCAAGTATATATCTTAGAGAAACATTTAACAGGTGCCATGAAGAATGGAAGGAGAGGGGGACGGAGTGCTGTGTTCAGGGCGCAGAACGTATTTTGCAGTCACTGTTGAGAGATCAGGAGCCATGTTAGAGGAGGGAACATTACAGCAGGAACCTGAAGGAAAGAGGAAGGGAGGCAGGGGAAGAAGGGAGGGAGAG
>NW_004524653.1:4291934-4297847 GCF_000260255.1 Octodon degus
TTTTTTTTTTGGTGGAACTGGGAATTGAACTCAGGCCCTTGCACTTGCCAGGGAATCGCTTATTCCACTGAGCCATCTACCAGGCCCCAACCCTGCCTCTCTTAAGGGATAGCAAATCCATGAGCTAAGGCCAGTCTAAGGTGGGGAAACACGGGAACTCGCTAGGAGGGCGTGAGGTGAGACAGAATTATGGTCAACCGATAAGGTCACACGCACAACTGCTCAGGTAAAATTGATTAAGTCGGGATCAAATGGGGAAGCGATTCAGGCAGCAAGCAGGCCTGAATACAGAATTGGGGCTTTTCCTGTAGGGGGTTGGGTTAGTGGCTCTTCCTGGCTTTTTCAAGGTGATTGATTCCTACTTAGAATATCAATCCCTGATGCCCTCCTTAGGGAGGTGTGTGCTGTATTTATTTAATCTCTCCTGGCGGTGGCAGCGAAGAGGCCATCTCCCCCGCAGCTGCAAGGCTTCTCCACTTGTCTTCCATCCTGCGACCTCCGAGGGCCCAGCCCTGTCTGACAGCCTGTACTACTTCTGTGTAACTCAGCAGCCTATGTCATTGATGGATCCCCCGCAGTACAGAAAATATAGCAAGACCAATAGCTGCAGAAGGCTTCTCCAGGTAGGTGACAGTGTCTGAAGAGTGCCCGGCATTAGCCAAAAGCAATGTCAGGAGAGAGAAGAGTGATGTAGGCGGCAGGATGGGCAAGGGACGGAACCTACTTCTGTGGCCGCGGCCAGCTGAGGGTGATGTTGCCGCTGCCATAGTATGCTGTTGTGGTTACTCAACCTGAGCACAGGGCCAAAGCAACTGCACACAGCGAATGCATAGGAAACTGCATGCAGGAGCCGGGCCCAAGGTCCTGGTTCCAGCTCCCCAAAAGAAATGATAACAGGGCTGACCAGATAGCTGAGCGGACTAAAGCACCTGCTTAGGCAGACGCAAGGGCCCAGCGTTCAGTCCCCAGCTGCCCAGCCGGCCCCGCCCCCAGGGTGCACTGAGCCGGCGAGGGCCACTGAAGCTGGGCGTGGTGTCACGTACCTGTAATCCCAGTGCTTGGGAGGCGGAAAACAGGAGAATCACTGAGAGTCAAGTCTGTGTAGTGAGACCCTGTACTAAATAAACTTAAAAAAAAAAAGAGAGAGAGAAAGAAGAAATGATAACAAAAAAAAGCCATATAAATGAATACCAAAGTTTAGATTTCAGTGCTTTAGTCCCACAAATACCAAACACAAATGAAGAGCCACAAGACATTCATCTTTAGTATTCAGAGCAACTTTTGACCCCTCAGGTGGCCCGTAGCACATCTGATCCATCGAAATCTGGTGAGTGATAGGCCAGAATGGAGTGTAGGTCACACCATAGAACAACAGGCATTCATATTTATTTCTCAATAAAAAAATAAATATAAAAAATAAAATAAAATAAATAAAAAATAAAAATACTTGAGAAATGGAAAAAAAAAAAAGAAGAAGAAGAACAACAGGCAACTGTGAACAAAGGAACACGTAAGATATTTACTTATAAATAATGAGAATGGGCCGGACAAAAAGCTCAGAGGATTAAAGCACCTACAAGCAGGCACAGGGGCCTGGGGTTTGATCCGATCTAGTGAGATCCTGAACACCCTGTAAACCCCTCCCTAAAATACAAATAAATAAATCAATAATAAAGAGAAGGAATCGTCCAATAAAGAAGAGTAGGCGCTCAGATGGCCCAGGCAAAGCAAGGGAGTTCTGCTGGACTCAACCTGATCGTCGGCATCAACACGGACAACGGCACGGCGGTTGGCACTGTGCCAATTTGGGAGTGGCATTCAAGGTGCGTTCTAAGAAAACCTAAGTATCGTGGAGGTCGAAGAAGAAAGAAAGTGGACACGTTTTCTCAAATTTAACACAACCTTGCTCAAAATATACATCTGATCCGTAATGGGTGGTGACACCAACTGAAATTTTTCTAAAATGACAATAATTTTAAAAACACATGTTGGTCCATCGTGGTAGAGGAAATAGTACATTTCTTTGAGTAGTCTCCTTATGAGAATGAGAACTCAGAATCACTGTCCGAGGACCAAGCAGTCAAAAGGTACGAAGCCAAAACACAAAGGGAAAAGATACCAAAGGAAAGTTCAGATACCTGCCTCATTTAAACAAATGGATGAGGGGCTGGGGAGATGGCTCAGTGGAATAAGCGCTTCCCTGACAAGTGCAAGGGCCTGAGTTCAATCCCTGGTTCCGTCAAAAGGAAAAAGAAAAAAAAAAGGAAGTAAAATAAGGAAAAAAACAAACAAAAAACTTGCAGGAGATATAAAAGTAGAAAGAACAGAAGTAGAACAATGTCAAAACTTCATAGTATAGTTTTATTATTTTTTTTCACTGATGACAATTTATTACGTTTGCAGTATACAGACCAAATAGTAATTAGACCAGGATTATGTCTATATAGAAGTGGGCAAAGATAGATGCCATTCTGGGGGGGGGACATGTGCATTTAATCATGAGTTAGTTGTTTGATCTTCTGCTTATGTCGTTCAATTTCTTTCTCCATACGTTCAATTGCCTTTTTATGATGATAGATTTCATCTTCATGATGTTTCTTCAAGGCTGCTAGCTGTTCTTTAGTCTTCTGTCGGAAGAAGCGCTCCTCTTCAGCCTGCTCTCTCTTCGAGAAGGCCCCACCGGCGTCTCGGATCGAGCCGGAAGAACTCTCACGATCCTTGTCCGAGCTGAAGCCTCGGGTTTGCACGGCCCTCATTCCCCAAACGCCGAGCCGAGCCCGAGACGCCAACGCCGTACCTGCCATTGTCCCTAACGCAGTAGCCGCTCGTCACTTGGCGTGGCAGCTTGTCATAGTATAGTTTTAAACAAATGGATATTTTCCAGAGTTTTTTAATATTAATCATTTTCAGCCTTTGTGTGTGTGTGTGTGTGTGTGAAACCAGAGATAGAACTCAGGGCCTTGTGCTTGCCAAGGAAGTGCTTATTCTACTGAGTCATCTCCCCAGCATCTCCCTTTTCAGCTTTTAAATTTTTGTAATTCACAGTATTTTCTTCTTTTACTTTCTACAAACATTAACTTTTCCATTTAATTCTGTGCTCTTTTCTTTTCTTTTCTTTTTTTTTTTCTTTTTTTTTTTTTTTTGTGGAACTAGGGATAGAACTCAGGCCCTTGTGCTTGCCAGGCAAGCGCTTATTCTACAGAGCTATCTCCCCAGCCCCCTCAAACTCTCAAAAGGCATTTCTAGCACATATTCACATAGCTTAAATAACTTTTGTTTCATTCTGACCTACGGAAGTAGTGCTCTTTTTCTTAATGCAAGCCCCCGATCTATATAGCGTTGAAGACCTGTAACTCAGGAATGACCCTGCAAAAGCTAAACACCTACTGTGTGCTTGGTAGCAGCTCTCCGTGCTAGGTCAGCCCTGACCAAATCCAATGGAGGCGGGCCAGCCGGACAGCTCAGCAGACTAAAGTGCCTGCTTAGGCAGACACAGGGACCTGGGTTGGATCCCCTGCGTGTCGTGACGGCCCCGCCCCTGGGGCCTGCTGAGACAGTGACTGAGACTGATCATGGTGGCGCACACCTGTAATCCCAGCACTTGGGAGGCTGAAAACAGGAGGATCACTATGAGTCTCATCTGCGTACTAAGACCTTGTAGGCCCTTCACTAAATACATTAAAAAAAAAAAAAAAATCAAACATAAATGCCTTTAAAATGTGTCCCTCGGGCCAGGGAGATAGCTCAGTGGAATAAGTGCTTGCCTGGCAAGCGCAAGGTTCTGAGTTTGATCCCTGGTACTGCAATAAATTAATTAATGAATTAATTTAATTTATTTTTTTTTAAATTTTATGTGCGTGTGTGTGTGTGTGTGTGGCCAGCTCAGCCCACCAGGGGGCGGGGCTGGCTGGCATGTGGTGCTGGGGATTGAACTGCGATCCCTGTGCTTTGCTAAGCTTGTTCTAAGTAGGTGCTTTAGACCACTGAGCCATCTCACCAGCCTGAATTAATTTAATTTAATGTATCCCTCTCTCAAAAGCAAGAACCATTTCCCCTTCTCTTGTGTGGAGGCCTGAGCTAGTGAGACCTTTCTAAGGAATGGGTTACTGGGGAGTGACACTGGGTGACATTTAAGATTGGCCATAAGAGACACTGCCATTGCCATGTTGCTCTTCCCTGCTGACTCTAGCCGTCCCATCCCAAAGCCTTTTCTACACAATATTGTCCAGTGCCAGACCTGCAGCGGTCTCCAGCCTCAGCGCTGACCCCATTTGCATCTTGTTTCTTGTTATTGAGGAGAAAATAAATAAAAACAAAACAGTTTCAAAATAGGCTGGTAGGGCAGTTGCAATAATTAATACATTGCTTATTATCTTTGCAGTCATTAATCCAAGTATGAGATGCAGGCATGATTTGTTGTTCAAGCAAAATTAGCACAAACCTTCCTTTTCAGTGAACTAAAAGAAACTACTGTACGACTATCTTTACCATCTTGTGTGTAAATATTGTTTTTCTTTCTTCCCTTTCTTCGTTTACATCTTGAATGAGAGCCCCGGAGGCAGAACCATCCGCCTAATCCTCCAGAGGCCCAATTTTAGAAACTGAGATAAAAATGTTTTCCTTATTTTAAACTGCTCAAGTTGGAGTCCTTTTTTACCCAGCAAGAGGTGGCCAACACTCTGACACAGTGCTAGTCTTTTTTTTTTTTTTTTTTTAAGTTCTAGCTTTGTATCTCTTCTATCCTGATTTTAATTTAACAGGCACTAAGTAAAAAAAAAATTTGAGAAAGCAAAAAGTGGCAGGACATTAAAGAAATGGAGCACAGGCCAGCAAAGTAGCTCAGCAGTTCCACCCCCAGAGGGGGCTGAGCCGGCCACAGAATCGGGGCGTGGTGGCACACGCCTGTAATCCCAGCACTGAGAGGCTGAAAACAGGAGGATCACTGAGTCCCAGGTGCGTAGTGAGACGGAGCAACCAAATACATTTTAAAAAAGAAAAGAAAGAAAGAAATGAATCAAATCGACATCATATATTCATCCGGTAAGCACGGGTTCTGCACCCTGAGTTTTTCTATGCTGTAGGCATTGAGCTGGCATAATCCACAAGGTGTCAACCCCACGCCCCTCCGCACAGCTTCCAGCCCAGCAGAAAAGCAGCTTCACCGGGTCTCTATCCCACAGAGCTCTGGAATCAAGGATTGGTTTCCCTCTCCCTGCCCATATTTGCATCTGTCAGGTGTCACAGTCAGGCCGGGTGCCATAGCCTTTGTCTTCGTCATCTCTCGGTTTTTGGTCCCAAGAGCCCGGCCCTTGTGCCCTCCACCTGGGATCCTTCCTTTCCTAGGTTC
Organism: Octodon degus; assembly: GCF_000260255.1. Lineage (NCBI taxonomy): Eukaryota > Metazoa > Chordata > Mammalia > Rodentia > Octodontidae > Octodon > Octodon degus. The sequence goes on from NW_004524653.1 coordinate 4,297,282, forward strand.
TCTTCCAAGGGGGGCTGCAGGACAGAACTCAGACTGACTCCAGGAAGGACCTGGGCAGGTTTGTCCTTATAAAGAGGAACCTTGTCTCTCTCTCCTTGCCTCCAGAAGCAGAACTGAATTAGACAACCTGTAACTGTGAGCTTAGGTTACATAACCCAAGGCCAAGAGACTCACCACGCCAGGATATGCTTGAGCCACTGGAGTGACCGGTAGCTGCCTGCCCCCTGGACTGCCCTCAGGGGAGGAGAGCTAACAGGCCCTTTGGTTCAACCTTTGTGGCTTTTGTTCTGGTGGTTGCTACTTATAACTGAGGGTTCTCAGTTAATTTAGAGAAACTGAAATGAAGGACCGCAGATAACTAAGGTCACAAAGCCAAAAAATGAAATGCTCAGAAATTCCAACTTAGTCTTACTGACCCCAAAATTTACACTTTTAATCATGATGTTACGCCATTATGGTTTCTATGAGTAAGCAAAAACTGTAAGAAAGGGCCAGGGATGTAGTGCAGTGGTATGAGCGCCTGCCTCGCAAATGCAAGGTCCTGAGTTCGATCCCTGGTACCCCCC